>NC_056744.1:1006567463-1006789963 GCF_019279795.1 Protopterus annectens | reverse complement strand
TGCTGGAAATGCTACACTTAAAGAAATCCCAATCCCTCAAAGCCACATGCTCCAGGGATCTAAACCTTGTCATCACATTAAACAAAATATGCTGGAGGGATAGATTCCTGACCCAGAGACTCCCCAGACTCTGGAGTATATTGCCCATACATGTCAAGGAGAGTGCCTTCTTGGTCCTCTTCAAAAGAAACCTTGACGATTGGATGGGAGAAAGGAAATTCACCCTGGGGATCACGTCAGTCACCCTGCTAGACAAGGGTCCAGGAAAGTAAATAGTGTGGGAAGAAATAGCCTGGGAATTGTTATACCTAGGCTTGTATAGGCCCTAGGGCCGATAGCCTAGTACCAACCTATGAACCTATGAACATTTTCAGAGATTTTGTTCTCAGAGGAAAAAGGTGTCAATCAATCAACATGATTCTAAAACAGAATTAATTTTAATCCATTAAATTCCTCAGCCGGCATTTTAGCAAAGCAGTAAATTTAAGTAAAAGGCAGTCAATTAAATGAAGACTAAGAAAGAATAATCTCACCAATACTTCTGCAAAATACAGAAAATGATTAGTTCATGCAGTTAATATTTTGATATCTGCATTTTTTTCATTTGTTACATTCTGCTGTTATTTGCACTAAAAATGCAGCATATTAGCAACAAAACAGTGTGATACTATGGTGAGTCAGTTTCTCCGAGCACTAATTCTAGTACTATAATCAGACAGGCATGTTCCAATTATGTGTCAGTGGAGAGGTGGGGTCAGATGTCACCGAATCTGTTGAGGGATGCAAGATGAGAGGTGTTCTTGAGCCTGGACAAAGATGGTAGAAGTCTTTCTGTGGCCTTGTTGACATAGATGGCAGCTTTGTGGCAGTAGCATGGCTTGATCCTTAAAACATGATATCATTAATGGCATGACGTGTGTGGCCTAGCCAAGAGTAAGGAGACACCTATCTTAAAGGAATCCTTAGAAAATATGGTATGTAAATGTTGAATATGTTGAACATCTCGGCAGCTGATCTGCGGGAAGGCATAATTAGTGTCATGTGGGAACTGATAAAATGCAGAGCATGGTCAAGTGGCTAAGGATTTATGACATGGGCACAATACATGTGGTACAGAGGGATATGGCATCCTTCAAGAAGTTAAGATAGATGGATAAAATGATGCATAGCAGGATGAAGAGCTGAAAATCACTTCCAGAGAAAAGCAGTGACGTTGCTGTTGGGTTCAGAAAGTACAAGAAAGGCTAGATGACTGTAAGAGAAGTTAAACAGTATTGCCAACTGCCACTTTAATAATTGTTCACACCCAGATGGGAGGAAAATGGGACCTTCAGTACATACCATAAATATGTTTAAGCTGCATCAATATATTGCTGAGATAGAAGTAGCTCTAAACAAAGATTAAGAGTCTAAAGATGTAATGTTCTGTGGAAAAAGGGTGAAGACACTGGAAGGTTTCTCCCTGCCACTGTATAGACAGAGCTAGAAGTACAAGAAGGTGATATAGTGGGTTATGACATGGTGTCACTAGAAACTGCAAAGATGACTGTACCTTTCATGTACATTTAATGTCTGAAAGGACATGTACAGAATGCAGTGCTTTAGGACTGAATCCTCAGTCATTCTGTCATAAGCTACATTGCTGTTATTTGAGCACATCCCTTGTGCTTTGACATTTAAAACAAAATGGATATGATGATGTTGATAGCAACATTTCTGCCTGTCACTCCCGCCCTCCCTCTCTCTCTCTTACCATTGCTGATAGAAATGTATTAAAAAACTATACTTGGACTTGAATGTTTTTTGTACAAGACTGTTACTACTTAAATAACTGAATTTTAAGGAGTGAGATGTTATTCTGTTCAAGGAAACAGAGGGAACAACTTAATACAACAAAAGGCATAAAACTACAGCAAGCAGAGAATGAAATTACTGATTCTTAAGCCAATAGTCCTTCAGTAGCCTAAAACAACTGTTGTAGCTACGTAAGAGCAGGCACAACAGGAGAAGACAAAATGCATCAATATTTTAATTTTCTGCTTTAGCTTTATGCAGAATTGATTGCGTTGAAGTGCAGAAAAAATGCTCATACTATAAGTGAGAAAATTCCCTGATCACAGACTGAGAGTTACCTAGGTTTAAAGCTTCACTTTAGTAGATTCCAAGACTGTTATCTATCAGAAGGCACATAACATCAGTGAAGAGCTGATGAAAAATCTGCAGCAGCAGAACACTAATGCCGTTGTTGCAGTCAGTCATAATGCACCTCAGCATACAGAGTGACAGACACAGCTCTAGACGAAATGCTTCACAAAGTTATCCTGCAGAGACAACCCATGAAAGTATCACTTGATATCTCCTCCAAAAGTAGACATTTCCATATATAATCCAATCAACAGGCACAACTCTAGATAAAAAGCTTCATCAAAGTTATCCATCAAAGACAACCCATGAAAGCATCATCTGATACCTTCTCAAAAAGTAGACATTTCCATATACTCCAATCGGTAGACACAGCTCTAGATAAAAAGCTTCATCAAAGTTATGCAGTATAGACCACACATGAAAATATCATCTGATATCTCCTCCAAAAGTAGACATTTCCATATACTTCAAGCGATAGACATGGTTCTAAATAAAAAGCTTAATTAAAGCTATCAAGCAGAGACCACCCATGAAAGTATTACCTGATATCTCCTCCAAAAGTAGACATTTTCATATATAATTCAATCAATAGGCACAGCTCTAGAGAAAAAGCTTCATTAAATCTATCAAGCAGAGACCACCCATGAAAGTATCACCTGATATCACCTCCAAAAGTAGACATTTCCATATATAATTCAATCAATAGGCACAGCTCTAGATAAAAAGCTTCATTAAAGCTATCAAGCAGAGGGTACCCATGAAAGTATCGCCTGATATCTCCTCCAAAAGTAGACATTTCTATATGCTCCACAGGCATTTCTCTCTCCTTAGAATACAAGGAGGTATATAAGAACTAAACTGATTACTACTTTATCAAAATACAAAGGCATCTCCTTTTAGAATAGTTAAACAATGGGAAAAAGGACCAAAAACAAGCAGGTGCAATGGGCACATGTTCTAATTTGGCAGCATTATTGTAGCATTGTTAGTTTTTTTGGCACTGGATTTCATTAGAGAAAGTTAGGAATTAAATCATTTTATAGAAATTTGTAGTTTTCTCATTTATGTATTCAGATACAGGCAACAGTATTTTTGGCAGTTACCATGTGGCTGTTTTTCTAACAGTACATTTAGAAGAATTAATATCCATTATATAACTATATGTAAAATCTAGCCTCAAGGCCATTTACCTGTCTTTTACACCTAAACAAAATTGTAATTGTTTGTTTCTTTATGAATGCTACCTGTTTATTTGTCAGTAATGCAAAGTTTCTTAGTAATTATTCATGTAACTATGTATTGTTGGAGCTTTTCTCCCCGGGCCTTCACTGAAAACGGGCTCCCGAGCCCAGTGGACCTCCTCGGTTATCAAACTGGAATAAATAAATAAATAAATAAATAAATAGATTTCCACTCCAACCCCCAACAAACATCTCTGGCTAGTCACTGCTCTTTTTTAATTAGCCAGGAATATTATGTTTGGCTAATGGGTCAGTTATACCCTTTACATTATCTTTTTGGCTTATCAGCAAAGAGCAAAGCAGTCTGAGAAACATTTACTGTTGCTTTAAGACCTGAGCAAGTAACTTACAGGTGAACTCATGGGGGCAGGAGGCCACAGGATGTCTGTATCAAACCATTGCAACAGTTAAGTCCTGGATGTCCTTTTTTAATAATCATATATTATATATTATACATTGGGGTGGCACAGTGATGTAGGCAGGGGGCAAAGTGGCACAGCAGATAGTGTTGTTGCCTCACAGGAAGAGGTTCCCTGGTTCAGTTCTCAGTTGCAATGCTCTCTGTGCAGAGTCTGCATGCCCTTCATTCAGTTTCCTCCCACACTCCAAGAACATGCAGTAGGTGGATTGGACACTTTAACTTGGTCATAGTTATGAGTGTGTATGTGAGTGTAATGTGTGGAAGAACAACCCACAGCAGGGCTAGCTACCCAGCAGTGGGAACCTTGGCTGTAGATGATTGTCACTGTTGAAGTGGCACCCTGATTCCAAGCACAAAAATGGAAAATAGGGGTTGTGGTTGGATGGGTATATTATATTTGTCAAGTAATAAATTATATTATACGACTGCTCAATATTATTCATAAACTAGCATGCTGATTGGACAGCCCAGTGAGCATGCCTATTGTAAATTGAGCATATATCAAAAGAAAAAATCCAGCTACTAAAGTCCCATTGAGTAGTTAGACTTTCTCTTGGTATATGCCGAGGGACAGAGCAAAATACGAAAAAATCAGGTATATTCTGTGAAATGAAGCAATCAGAAAAATACCTGATGTTCCTTGAGTTTCTGCACCTTCCCGTGGAAAATCCTGACAGTTAAAAAAAAAAATAGCAATGGAGATTCTCTCTTCTCCATTGATTCTCCTGCACTGTACTGACATACCATGCAAAGTGTGGGAATGTAAGTCCCATACATATGTGCAGTACATTTGTAAACAAAGAAAAATGCAGAGGAACACTACAACACTGTTATATAAAGACGTGATTTAAGAAAGGTAAGCAATTTCTTTCTTAAATAATTTCATTGTAAAATATCAATAATCACACCAAGATGAGGGTATATCAGGAATTACCAGTGACTGGCTTTGTTTGATCATGAAGGCAATACCCACACCCAGTCATAAATTATGGTTTAAATAAGCAAACCAAAATATCAGATCAGAGTTAGTATAGAACGCAATGAATAATGCTAGGTTTGAGATAATTTCATTACCATATATGAAAATGCAAATATTGCTATAAATATAAATACAAAATAGTTTTCAGACACTAGTAAGTTTAATAAACCCATGGGTAGGAGTCAATGTCTATTATAGCCAACATTTATGTAAGTTTGGGAGGTTGGCATAATGGTTAAGGTGTTTACCTTACAGACACAAAGTGCAGGGTTTAATTCTCACATGGGGTAATTGGCTTGGCTTAAAATGGCCCACAAGGGCAGTTAGCCTTGTACTCATCTGTAAACCTATAAGTGATGTGGCCGTACATGTCCATTATCAGGAGGAGGCAGCTGACACTGGCAATGCCAGGTAAGAATGTTATTTCATTTGTAAAAAAAAAAAAAAAAAAACTAAAGCCAACCATTCACATAGCTTATTTAAATTGTTCCATATTTCAGGGAAATTTTTCTTGAGGTTGAAGTTAAGTAAATCAAATAATGTTTTTTCTTGAATTATACAGAATAGGTATATAAAAACAAACAGTTGCACCAGTTATTATCATTTTAATTTTTTGATAATTAAGAACTTTCTAAGACTATCCAACAGAAAAGACTATACAGATTGAATTGTTTTACAAGTCCCCAAAATGAGAAACACACCTACAGCTGAATCTTTCTCCTATAATGCACAGTTGTGACATGGTAATTTATTCTTGTGAAGAGTTAGGTAGGTATTATGCAGAAGTATGAATGCTGACATATAAATCTAGACTACTACTACTCTGAAAAAAAATAATAACGGTAGCCAGTAATGCAGGATGAGTGGCAGAGTAGTGTACTGAGTTATAAAGCAACGAGAAGTCGTATTTCTTTTTAAGGTCACTCCACCATGAAGAGTCCAGTTTAAATTTATTACTATCAAATCTAAAAAGTGGAGTAAATTTAGGCTGTGGAATGACTCTTTTTAAGGTGATAAACAGGTGCTCATTTTTGCATTTGAAATGAATATGCTATTCCCTACAGCATGGTGTAAGCAAACATCCTTCAAAAAAGGAAAATGTGATAGTCGTAAAGATTCATTGTTTATTGAAATGTAGACATTGTGAAGCAATGATTGCAACAGCATAAAGTACTTGAACAGATCAAATTTCCTTAACAGATTATGAGCATCATATATTAATAACATGAAGTAAGAGGGACATTTGGGGGGGTGCATGATGAAGTGATGAAGATAATCAACTAGCTGATATAACAATCCTATTTTTGGATGATCTAATCCTTGTGATAAAAAGTGGGGTATTGTTGGATGTTGAAATGAAATGCCCAGAAATGCTAAACAATTTGACTAATCCTTAAATTGTATAAAATAACAAAGTGTGTAACTTTCAATATATTTTATGTTAAGTCTTTGATTTCTATCATAGCTGCAGGCTGGACACTTTCTGTCTTCCTCACTAAGTTTTCTAATGACATTTAGGTACTATAACCCATTCATTATACCTTCAGGATCAGAGCTACTGCTGGAGTGATGGAGTAAGGTATTTCATGATTATTATATGCTGCTTCTTAAAGCAGCCATTAATATTTGCTCTTTGGCCCAGCAGATTAATTTTTATTAGTGGTAAACTACACTTACCATGCAAAATGATGGGAACAGCAGACACTAGTGGCAAATAAAATGAAGAAGACAACAGTAATAAAAATATATCTGCACTTTATGACTGTATGAATCTGTTAAAGTGAAATGGGTAAATGCAGTTGGTGCATAGAAAAATAGGGAACAGTACTAGCACAATGCATCCAAAGGCAAGAGTCACTTCCTACAGTCTGCAAAAACACACAGTTCTGTGAAAATGACTTATAGTTTAAGTACCATATTTTAAAATGCAAGAAACATTTTAAAGAATTACAGATCTTAATGCTAATAATCACTGCTTAGCTAGGTGATGCAAGATGTACCCGCTCCCAACAGAATCTTTCGTACTCAGGCTTCATCCTCATGAGCAAACTAAGTCAATCATAGGCAAATCCTTCATCACCAATGCTCAAGTGGTGATTATTACTATAGCCCTTTACTGTGGAGCTGAATAACTCTTCCTTCCACTGAAACAGGCAGCCTCAATTTCCATAGACCGCCTTGGCATAAGATTTTGTATTCTAGAAGACATAGCCTTTGAATCAACTATATAAAATTCTATCTTCAAACATAGAGAAAAAATCATTATGTTGTATAAAAATCATTGTTTATATCCTTGCCTTAACAAATTATTCCAGGCAGTGTGAAGTTTTAGTCTAACTCCTTAAACCAGAAAGTGTTTCTCTAAAAAGGCAGATTTGAGGAGAACATATCAGTTCATACCAAAACTATTAGGTATGAAGTTTGGTTTGTGCTTCTTTGTTAAGCATTCTTAGGTTAAAGTTTGACTTGTAAGAAGAATATGACCAAAACTAACTAGAAAACTCCATACATTCAATCAGGAGCAGATAATTAGACAAATTACAAGACCTAACATGCAAACTGGTAATCAAACTTGACCTTATTATAAATAAATAAATAAATAAATAAATAAATAAATAAAACAAATAAATTTCATCAGACTTCCTTAACAACTATTGTCCTATACTGTCAATGGTTATTCAATATGAAAAGATTTCCCCTCGTTAACATAACTCAGAGAACTTTCCTTCAAAGTAAACAAGAAATATTGCTTAACTATCTGAATAAGATAGACTGGACTCCACTATAAACATAAACAAATCCAATAATAGCTCTTTTCTATATCATTAGTGACATATCTAATATCTTGGAGGCAATCTTTCCAAAACATAAGGAGGCAGCTCAGGAGACAAAAATGTCCCTGGCTTACCAATATTATTAAACAAAGACATCAAGAAAAGAGTCAAAGCATGGAAAAAGTGGAAACAAGTATCCAACAATCATACTGTATACCAACATGCCTTGAATTTAAGAAAGTCTACAAAAATAGAAGCTAATGCTGCCAAAGCCATATATCTAAGACAAAGACAAAATGCCTTAGCAGCCAAACCAAATCATTGTGGAAAGAAATAATAAAGACCCATGAGCAATATTACTGGCACATCTTCTTCTTCTTTCGGCTTTTTCCCAGTTAGGGGTCAACACAGCAGATCACCTGTCCGCTCATGATTGGCAGTAGAGTTTTACAGTTCAAGTTGCCAGCCTGGCACCCAACCTTCCACAGAAGGCACACACACGCACGTGCTCATGCCTTGGGCCAATTTAGTATGTCTTTGGGATGTGGGAGGAAACCAGAGCTCCTGGAGGAAACCCACGTGACCACAGGGAGGACATGCATACTCCACACAGAAGGCACCCCAGCCGAGGATTGAACTGGAGAACCTCTTGCAGTGAGGCGGCAACGCTAACCACCACCATGTCCGCCCAATATTACTGGCACATCTACAAACTCCAAAAGACAAATACATGACCATAAAGACATTGACAATGAGTACATGACATTCCTTCTCTCCACAATAAATTACAAACTTTTTAATAGTGTGATCACCTAACAATAATACTACTCCCCAAACTCTACCCACTAGCTGCCAGTTCCGCAGTTTTTCACTTCACTGCCATACCTAAAATACAAACTAAATCCCTACTCACTAAACTTAACCCTTTATTAGCTAAATTCACCCTACTATATCCCACATTCCTAAAACTATTGGCAGAAAGAATTGCAAAACCACTCACACAAATCTTTAATCTTTCCTCAGTGCAGCTATACTCCCTCTTTTATTCAAACATGCTATAATTATTCCATTACCTAAAGTCCAATCCCCTTCAAATCTTAAAGATTAAAGAGAGATTAAAGACCCATATTATATCTCTTCCCCCAATCAAAAAGATTTGAAACATTAATATAAGAACTCTTCAAACACACAAATAATTATGGTCTTTCCCTTTTAAATTTCTCCAAATCTTTTGGGTTTCTAATACCATGATGGGAATGGACCCCATTCCTTAGTCAAAGTATGATTAAAGTTCATGAAATTAGCATTGTTTCGCTCTTTGATGTCAGGCAAAAGTGCTCTTTGCAGCACCCACAATGTGCCCCATAATGACTCCTTCTGCAATCTGTATGGAGTTACATGTTTTGGTAGCATGTCTAAATATGACTGCAGACTTTTTTTTATAAGGCCCGTTGCTCCTACTACTATTGGAACTATCTGAGTGCCTTTTTTCCACATTGCTCTGATTTCTGCTTGCAAATCCTGATATTTTATACCTCTGTGTCTCTGTATGCAGGACAGTGTAGTCACTTGGTGTGGCAATTTCAAAGATCAATGCTATTTTTGTCTTCTTTCTTGGACAACTATATTCGGTTTTCTAGCATCTATTTTTTGAACTGTTGGTAATGGATGATCCCATGTGATATAGACTTCATCATTTTGTGTGATGCTTTGTGGCTCATGTTTCCAGTGTTTTTCAACCACTTCAATACCATAATATTTGCACAGTCTCCAGTGCAGCAGTCTTGCCACATTATTATGCCTTTCAGTAGGCAGACTTTCTGCCATTAGTATGTCACAACCAGCAACGAGGTGTGTGACTGTTTCCAACTTGGTTTTACAAAACCTACATTTGTCTGTTTCTCCCACATGTTTAATGGACTTTGTAAACCAGTGTGTCCATAGCACAGTATGGTTAGGCCGCCAACATTAACCTTTCTTCTCTTTTTTTGAATTCACCTTTCCTTAACCATTCCTGCATTCATTTCTGAGCAGCATGAGGCTCTTCCAGAAGTTTTCTATACTTGTAACTATATTTATGCATGTTCCACATTTCTTGCCTTTTCATCTGGTCCTTCACCTTATATTCTTTCTTGTGTTTTTTGGCACATTCAGTTGCTGCATGATTTTTATCTGCTTCTGGTTTGATTTTCATTCCTGCTTGACACCGATATGCTTCTGCTAGATTAAGCAGAGAAGTCATCTTAGATTTATTCTCCTCATGTTTCAGAACTTTGACTGCATTTTGGTCTTGTAAGGTCAGCAGCTATGTGTGGAGTCCCATGATTGCAGATCTATACATATAATCAATTTCAAGGAGGCCCATCCCTCCTTCAGAATGGGGAATATATAATCTTGGTATGTACTGATTTTTATAGATCATTTGGTGAGCATGAAGCATCCTTCTTGTATTAATATTTAATCTATCCAACACGTTTTGGAGCCAATCAATCCCTCCAAAACTGTAAGTTAGGACAGGAAGAGCAAATTCATTTATAGTTTGGATTTTGTCCCTAGATGTTAACGCTGTTTTTCAGATTAATTTAAGTCTTCTAAAGTATTTTTTATTAAGTTTTATTCACATTTGCTCATGTTTTATTGCTGATCCTTCATTTCCCAAATATTTATACATTCCCTCTTGCTCAAGTTCTTTTATATCACATTCTTGTCCCAAACTGATGTTTTCCTGGTGATGTGGCTTTCCTGCTTTAAAGGTTGCTTTTGCACATTTATCAAGGCCAAATGACATTCTAATATCATCTGAAAAAGTTTTGGCAACATGCAGCTGTGCTTTCAGTTCCTCATCTGATGAGCTATACAGTTTTAAATCATTGACAAAGAGAAGATGAGAAGTCTTTAGACTTTGTTGTTTTCTAGGAGCCAAATTATAGCCATGGCCTAAGCTGTTAAGTAGATAGCTTAATGGGTTTAAGAGCAAGGTAGAATAGCAACGGTGATAGTGAGTCACCCGGGAATATCCCCCTTTGAATTTTTATCCCTGGGATAATAACTTGTCCTTTATCATGGCTTAATTGCAAAGTGGTCTGCCACTGTTTCATGGTCACTGTAATGTAATCAATCAGTGTAGGGTGTATCTTATACATTTTTAAGCACTCTTTTATCCATGAATGTGGGATACTAACACATGCTTTCTTTGTAGTCAATCCATGCCATAGTTAGATTCTTTCCATTTTTACAGTTCTCCACTATGATTTTAACAACAAATGATTCTTTGTTCCATATGACTTTCTTTTATTGCCCTTTCCTTTTATTGCCATAACTGAGTTATCTTCTAAATGACTATAAACTCTGTCTGCATCAATTCCCATGTATAGTTTATATGTCTTCAGAAGGTAAGTTATTATTTTATAATTTCTGGGGTAGCTTGCAGGTTCATTCTTAAGTAGGAGCATTGTTTTACCTGTTGTTAGCCACATTGGTGTTAGTTTGGGGTATGCATATAAATAGTTCTTACTCATGGCTAACTCTTTGTGCAGAATTGTTAGTACTTTTAACCAAAAGTTAGGTACTGCATCTGGGCCTGGGGTTTTCCAATTAGAGACTTTTGTTAACTTTGTTTCAATCGCTCTGGCAGTTGCTTCACCCCATTTCAGATCCTGTAATGTTAAACTTCTTATTCTTTCTTTTACTTCTTTTATCCATTTAGCATCTTTATTATGTTCCACAGGATCTTCATAGATATCCATTTCTTCTTTTTTTTGGTGGTCTTTTGATTCCTTTTACCTTGTTTCCCAGTGTTTTATAAAATTTTTTTAGGTCATCAATAAATTGCTTATTTTGTACTTTTCCTTTATATTTATCTGTGCATCTTCTAAGTTTTTCCTCCTGTGCTAAAATTTTTAGTTTGTTATTTGCAATAGTGAATGATAGATCCTGGCCTGTTCTAATACTGCACATTGCTTTTATCACATCTATCTTTCTTAGTATATTTGTTGATCTATTCCCTGTTCTATAGTCTTCTAACAGTGACACTTCTTGTCTTAATTGCTTTATAGTTTTCTCTATTCGATACTTCCATTATGGCACTTGATTTCTCCCCTTCCTTTCCCTCACTACCATGTGTTCTTGTAGTAGAACTTTATCAGTTATTAATTTAGCTGCACAGTAATATATCCTGTTTACTTCTGTTATATGGCATGGATTTCTATGGACAGTCCTTATTACTCTGTTCATTTGTTTTATTAGACTTCTGACTTTTGGGGTTTTATTGACCTTCTGCTGTCTATTTCTTTTATTGATCTTAATATATTTATCTATGTCTGTTAAATCAAACAACTCTTCTCTTAGGTCATTTTCTTCCAAACTGAGGGCATATCCATTGTTTTCCATTTCCTGCGGGCATTCTATAGAAAGTTCTATAGCATCTTCCTGTGGCACCTTCTCTACAATTTCATCCTGTGCCATCTATGGCTCTGTCATATGGGAACTCACTAGCCTATCACTCCTCAACATTGACTGCATCAGAGTTTACACAGTTTCCTATTCCTTCCCTTGCTGTCTAGCTTCAAGTGAATGTTTATACCGGTTTCCTGTGGAAGGCTCCAAAATATCTTGATATGGCACCTGACCAATTGCCTCCTGTTCCATAGGTTTCCTCTTAATTTGGATATCCATTACTCTATCCTGTTGTGGTGCTTTCTTCATCAGATTTTCTACACTGAATCCTTTGCAGGTGCTCCATAACCTCAATTTCTATTTCTTTAACTTCTTCATTACTAATCACCTTTTCTACTTTTCTTCTTTGTCTTCTTATTTTTTGTATTGTGAAGTTTTCCATATCTGGGTTCCTTTGCCTATATTTCTCTTCAAATATCCTTGGTTCTGCTCTTTTTGTATTGGCTAGTTTTGTTTTTTCCTTTGCATAAATATTACACCATATTAAATCTCTTTTCCTTTCCCATGTCCATATTTCTTCTTCAGATGTCTCCTGATCTTCCTGCTTCTCCTTAATTTGGGGACTCACTCCATCATGCTGTGATGTAACCTGTGTTAGATCTTGTACATTCAATCCTTAACTTTGCTGGCACTCCATAACTTCAACTTCTATTTTTTTTAACTTGTACTTTACTAATCTTCTTTTCTACATTCCATTTTTGTGATATTATTTCTCTTTGAATATCATTGGGGCTGTCTTCTTTATATTGATTAATTTGGCTTTCTCCTTTGCATAAATATTGCATAATATCAAATCTCTCTTTCTTTCCCATGTCCATATTTCTTTTTTATACTTTTCAAAAATATCTAGGTTTTGTTGTTTAAATTTTCACACTTCCTCAGATGCTTCTTTTTCCAGACAGATCAAAGTTTCTTGATCTATATACTTTTTAAAAAAATCTGTTGTATTAATGAACACAAATTTTTATTTGAAGCTTCTGACATTTTTTTCTGTGGAAGTATTTTTCTTTCCTCTTATTTATCTCTTAATCTTTTTGTATATCATGTGTCTGGAAGTTCTGGGCTTCTTACGTAATAGTAACAATATATAATTTCTTTCTTATCCCCAATAGTCCACTCTATCATCTTTATTGCCCTTATTTGGCCAATCATTTTTTGTGATTTTTGTGCACTGCTACTTCCTTCTACAACAGGGGGGCATTCTCTCACCGGGCCTAACCCCATTGCAGGAATGTTTCCATATTTTGAGGATTCTACACTGTCATTTTTTGCAGTCCTGGTACGAATGTGCCTACCAGGATTAGACACTTTTTTATCCTGAGTCTTGTGCACCCAGCTATCTTTTTTAGTTTTTGACTTACTTCTGTCCATGATATAGACTATATAAATGCAGTCTATATATCAATGTCACCTTGGTGAGATTTTGTGAAAAAAACAGGGTCTCACCAAGACTCACCAAGACTTGGGGATGAATTCAGTTTCAGCACTACTACTCTCTTTTGCTTACTGACTTTTCATTCTCCATTTGGAGAGATGACCAACAACATGGTTTGAAACTCCTTTAGTACCCAGACTGCATTACTGTCAGCTACAGATTTAATTTATACCAACATTAACAAGGGAAACATCGATGGTGGTATCATTTTGGACATGACTTGTATCGTTGAGACAGACAGCCACAGCCTTATATTTAAAAACTCCATAAATTAAATTTTGGTGAAAATACCTATACTTAAAACTACTTTCAGAATAGATCCTTACAACTCTGCTTTTACGACCAAGTATCTAATAAAAGCATTCTTAACACTGGGGTCCTACGAGACTTGTCTTGGGTCCTCTACTATTTTCCCTTTTCATCAATGCTACAACTCTAGCTACCAAACTGGAAAATAATTATGTATGCAGATGATATACTGCTATGTGAAGCTAGAAAAACACATCAATCCCTTCAAAAGCATTCACAAACTAAATTCACAGATCTGTGTAACTGACTCTACACAAACAAACATTTAATTAATAGTAAGAAAACAGATATCATGCTATTCTCCACAGCAAAGAAACTAACTTCTTTATCTCTTTCAACTTTAACAGATACCAAAGGGGGCATAATTCCAAATGTCATCACATTAAAGGATATAAAGTGTCAGACAAATTATTCTCAAGATACAGCTGTTTGCTGATGACCTATTAATAACGTCTAATGATATGGAAAATTCAGTAGATCACCTATTACATAATCTGTGCTTCCTTGCAAACATCTCTGATCTAAAATTCAATCACAACAAAACTCAGGCAATTCTAGTGAATAAAAATGTCACTGTGAAACTTAGATTAAAAAAAAGACATAAACTGGGAGGGCATGCATATTAAATATCTAGGTATCATTATTGAATCTCATTATAAAAAAGACATCTAATTACCAACAACTTATAAACTCAATTACAAGTCTAATTGACAGTGGAACAGACTCTTCTTCACATTTGAAGACAGGCTAACATTAATCAAAATCATTCTGTTACCTAAAATCTTATTCATTGGTGAAGCTGTAATAATTCCCCCACCTGTTAAAATCAAACAGAAAATAATACCTTATTACTCAACTTTCTTTGCCCCCCCCAAAAAAAAACAAGAATCTCTCTTCTCTAGCATACCACAAACTGGTATGAAGGAGGTATAGGGTTTCCAAATACTGATTTTTATTTAAACTTTGGAATACTACTTCTTATACATCATATTGGAAAGCAATACATGAAACCTTTCTTAATAGTAGTAGGACATTGCTTGAACCATATACTCAAATACATACAAACATCTTTATATGGAATTTAAAAATATACATTCAAAGTGAAAGGTCAAAACGTATTCTTATAACTCTTACAAACCAAATATTGCTGTTGTTTAAAAATTTGCTGTTGTTTAAAAATCTTATGTTTTCTAATCAATTAATTAAGAATTTGTGAATAATTATGTTTCCTTTTGCTTACACAAAGGAATGTTTGATATCTTTTGATACTCAGAAAATGTTAAAATTTAAGAAGGGTAACCTATTATATTGGAATCAATTTCTCTCAGCTAATAAAATAAGTTCTGCAGACTATTTGATCAGCAGATATAGTTTGCAAAATTGCAATTGGCTGGGCATCCAAACTTGTAAGGATTTTATACATACTAAGTTTGTACCCTCATTAGAGGAATACAATAAGAGTAATTTAAAATTCTTGGATTTTATCTCAACAATTATTAATAGCTTACCCAAAAACACTTCATACATATCTGTTATTTATAAAATTGTCAGAAATGATTTTAGCAAAACAGATGTTTCTTTTGGGAATTATTTAAGTGAAGTTAATAAACAAGTATTCTCAGAAAAAGGTAAAACACTTTGTTTATAGTTGGTGAAGGAATTCACATCTTCCCTGTTCTGGCATGTATACAGATGGAAATTTTTTCATAGATGTTTTTACCCCACATAGACTAGCAATAATATACAAGAAAGATGAAATGAAATGTTGGCAATGTGGGCAACCTGATGCTGACTGGATACATATGGTTGTTAATTGCAAAATAATTTCACCATTTTGGTTAGACTTTAAATATCTTTGTAAAGCTCTATGGAATGACAACTGTAAAATTTCTGACCCCCTTATCCTTTTCAGTGTTCCTGTTCCTGAAGTCATTCCTAAAAAACAAACATTTTTACTATGGTCTATCCTTTTTATACCAAGGAAATTATTACTAAAAATTGGAAATCTCAATCTACTCATGTCTTTAAAGTTGAGTTTATTCATCTTGTGAAATATATTTGTAAGAATGAGATTGCTACTATAAAAGCAAGGACTAACAACATAACTCATAATTTAATTGCTTGAACAAAATTGTCTAATCTGTTATAAAAATATTAAGTGTTCTCCTATGTATATTGCTTTTAAAATTGTTATGGACATTGTATATAGTTTGTTTTTTCTTGTTACCATACTGTTAGGTTATTGTGTTATAAAATAAAAAAAAAACATTCTGGAAAAAAATACTTCATTGTAACTCTAGACATACTTCTAAACTTTAATTTATACACAAATAGCATTATAGCCAAAGTACTAAATCAGGTTAAAATACTGAATTTAATACCTTCTCACATTTGCTGCATATATGGCAATAACCAAAACAGAATGGATTCCCAAAACTGAATATGCTCGTCCTTTTGTTAGCTTCTGCTCATCAAAAATCCAGATAGCTAAAATTAAAATATTTACATTTTCCTTACTTGCTGATCTAAATTGCTTACCATTGCAACCAACATGAAGTAGCATATTGGCTATCCATAACCAACAAAGTCACTTTTCTAGTAAGTTATCTAATATGTAAAATCCTAACATTTGGCTATTGCCCACTACTCATAAGAATGCTCAAAGTCAGGGAATCAATCTACTTCCTTAGAAAATGCTAATAAGACTCTTATCACCTTTTTCCAACCTAGAGTAAAACATACTACTAGCAAAAAAGCCTTCTCTAGAACTGGACCTGCCATGTGGAACCTTTTACCTACTGACATAAAAAAATTCTGGAACACTAGCAATGTTCAAAAGCATCTTAGGCAATTTCGACAAAACATACCTGAGTACACCTGGTTTTGTGTCACTGGCTAATTGTTACTGCACATTTTGAATATTTTAAGAATTTTAAGCAAAGTCCTCTTCTAAATACTTGTACATAATGTATAAGTAATTTCCAACCATATGAAAATACTGTGCTGTATATTTCGGGTTTATATCACAACATCAAACAACCAAAATATCGAAGCAAACAACATAGAACACATAACATTGAACGCCAATAACCTCAAAAGCTCAAAATTACGAAAACAGAAACCCTAAACTCACATAGTTGGCCCTTGCAAAGTTACATACCTTGACATCACTGACAAATATTTAATGTGAATAACGTTTGCTACGAACCACTGTTGTATAGCAAGATAAGCATTAACAAGCTACTACCACACAAAAAGTCATACACATAGTAGCAAATGTTCTCATTAAATTGCAGAGTAGCATTAATATATCCTGTAATTACGAATTATAAATGTAAGGCAAATGTTGTATGTGAGTATATTACCTCTACTGTGGTGCGATCTTGGAGTTGGTATATTTAAGTAGGGGAGGTGCCCCCCACATTGGGAGGTGTGTGGGGGGGTGAAGCCCCCCACATAAGAAATAGTTTGCAGCTTGTTTGTGTCTTTCCCATTGAGCGCCATAGAGCACTTCATGTATATGTTTGTAGGGTACTTGCATTAGGTGGTTGGGTTGTGTTTTGACAGTTAAGGAGGCGTGTTTTGTTTGTTATAGTTAGGTTTCAGGTTGTACAGCTGAGCAGATGGCCAAGTGTTGCTTTTCATAGATTCCGTTTTCGAAATTTTGTGCTTTCGGGTTTCTTACCATTCAATGTTTTGTGTTCGATGTTGTTTGCTTCGATATTTTGGTAGTTCGATGTTGTGACTGTATATTTCCACGGATGCATTTCTGTCTCTACTTGTGTAAATAAATTTGCAACATATGCACGTATGTAGCAATGCTCTCTATGAACTGTACAAATGTTTATTAAATACTTGCAAATTTTTTTTTACCTTTGTACCAAGGTCACGACCGAAAAGGGTCTGTACACCAGCTTGGTTATCAAACTGTAAAATAGAATAAAAAATATGAATAAATGAATAATGGCTTTACAAGGCTTGCCTTGATAGATGAAAGAATTAACTTTTATGTCAGCCAGTTCGGTTCTCTTTTTTAAGCCAATGGAAATATTGAACAAACAAGAAACAAAACAAGCTAACACTTATGCACAAATTAAACTGAAGAACACACCAAAATGCCCAGTCAGCAAAGAAAACTCGCTTGATACCAAAATAAGTTGATATCAAGCAAGTTTTCCTTGCTGGTCGGGCATTGTGGTGTTTTCTCCAATGAAAATATTGGTTTAAGAGATAGTAAGCTTGTACTTCTCCATATAATACCCATTTCCATGAACTCAATAGTTATTAAAAGTGCATGAATATGTCCATGCAAACAATACATATACAGATACATCTGCAAACAGATTATTCTAAGGTTGCAACGTTTGGTGCTGCTAAAGCATGTCTCAATTATGGTCTCCAAAAATGTAATAAGGCATTAAAAACATCTCTTTTAATGGTCTATTTAAGGTTTGCCCAAGAGAAAATGAGATGTGGCTATAAATCATACATTTCTATCCCCAAGAAATAAAACAAATCACAAGATGAACATCAATCACATGACACTACCCACCTGTATTCTGTTGTCTACAGCACAAGGTTAGAAGTATTAGAAGGATGAAGGAAGATCTACCATTCAATACAAAGTTTATTATCAAAGTTTTTTTCCCTGATCCTGGTTTCCCAAAGTCCTTAGCTGTGTTTTCTAATATTCCACTGCACTGCAAGACTGCAGTTTGTTTGAGATCAGTTTCCACTCCCCCCCCTTGTTGTTTCTCTTTTCTTCATGCTTGTGTAACTGTAAAGTAAGTATATTTAAATAAGGGGGGGGGGTGAGTAAGGCAAAGTCCCATACATGAGATGTGCAAAGGGCTTGGCTTTATAAAAAAATAGTTTAGGTATTTTCTTGTAGGCTAGTCTGTGAATATTTTGTTTGAATGAGGTCACAGTCAGTGGGCTGTGTGCTGATGTTTCGTGAGTGTATCAGTATAAATGCATGTTGCTTTACATTTAGTTTGTGCCAGTTTCACTGTGTGAAACAGCATGTGATTTATTAATAAAAAAGCAGCATTGTTTAGTTTGTGCCTCTTTTCCAGTATGTGATTTATTTATAAATGAAGTTGAACTGTTTTGTATTAAATAAAGATTTACATTTTGTTTAATCACTCTTCTTTGAATTAACTAAACCACACTTGAATTCTTAGGAACCATGTAAGAATCAGGTGTTCAGAATTTTAGACAAGCACACATTTGTCAAGGCCCAGAGGGGGTAAAACCCTAATATCTTACACTTGTTGCATGTGGAATGGAGGCAGGAATGTAAGAGGGCAATCCAGTCATCGTTTTCTGTGTTTAACATTTTAAATTAAAATGTAATTGCTATATTAATTCACTTGTTTGTGATCAGCATGCACATTCTGTCTAGCGTGACTATGCTTACATATGCTGTTTAGTAAATGATATTTCCTGTGTTTAGCATTATAGTTAGTTAGCTATAAGAGTTACTGTACAACATCATTTAACTAAAAATTCTTTGAACTTTTATATAGTGAATTCTTGCCTGCTAAATGTATCTCCATGAAGACATTATTTCCAATGGTAAATTCTTACCTAGTATTATAGGATTCATGATTATTAACATGGGGCAAGATTCACGAAGCCTCCATGTAAGAGTTACAAGGCTTACACGGAGGCTGCAGTTAAACGGTGTGATGTCAGCATGTTATGCATATGCATGAGGGCATGCTGAATCACACCTAAGGCTAACACGGTCCATGTAAGACAGTAGGGGGCGTGTCCGTAGGGCGAGGCCTGCAAATGGACATGTCCCCAGAAGAGTAAAAGTCCCGAAAGTAAACGCCCACGACAGAGTCCGTGGAAATGTGAATAAACACAACACAACACATGCCCCCACAGACTATGAACATAAAATGTATAAATGAACATCTTATATTTTTTTTTATAAGTTGTAAAGATGTTTGCCCGTGAGTGCGCTCGTTTGCGCGGGCGTGCCCGGCGCTTAGCCACAGTTAGCAGTCAGTGGAAAAGCATATAAGAACTAAATATGGAAAGTAAGCCAAGAAGCAATAGTGTAGCGGTAGAGACATCGGCTGAAGAGGAGGCAGTCATGGTTCGAGCCCCCAAAACATCAATTTTTATTTTTAGTGAAATAAGCATGAAACAAGTCCCTGACATATATGTACACATATAAAATTATATTTTATGTAAAATGTAATGAAATGGGCCATGTATTTTGAAGAAATGTGAGATAATAAAAAAAAAAAATGTCAGATGTGCCTATAGCTGAGCTACAGTCTAACAAGTTGAGTACATCTGCCTGTAGGTGAGCAGTGTTTTAACAGGTTTAAAATGAGTGCCCGTAGGTGAGCAGTGTTACAACAGGTGTAAAATGAGTGCCCGTAGGTGAGCAGAGGTTTAACAGGTGTAAAATGAGTGCCTGGGGTTGAGCAGTGTTTTAACACGCTGAAACTGTGTGCCCATAGCTGAGCTGAGCGTAATATGCGTGCTGACAGCCAAACCACGCGTAAACCAGCGTGATCCGTTTGCGCGGAGCTGCGCACCGCGCCAACAAGCTAACCGACGGGCAACGTTGAACAAGCTGTATCAAAACTGCCTTTACACAGACACACCTCCTAGCCTGTGTAGACAGTCATAAAATATAAAAAGCAATGGCCAGGTTCAAACCCAGGATACCATGCACCATAGTCAAAGTACTGAACCACTAAGCCATGACAGTTGCACTTAGAAATGCAGTAATAGCATATATATAGGAATGAATAGAAAGAGGAGCATGACAAAGCAGGTTTTGTGAAGCTGATACAATTCCAAAATGGCCAATCACAGATAAGTGTGGGAAAAACAGCATATATAAGCCCCATAGGCGGGAATACACAGCATAACCGATTGTAGAACCGACTTGCAGTCAGGATGTCAGGTGTAGGAGTGGGTAGTTGCTTCCGAGCACAGAGGTGGGGCGTTGAGGAGTCCAAATATATGGTTTGGCTCCTCGTCCATAATCATGCAGGGCCAGGTCCTGTTGGAAGCATATAGGGCTGAGGCGTGGGACCGGTTGGCACATGATCTTACCAGTGCCACAGGAATACCAAGGACTGGTGAGCAGGTCCGTCACCACCATGCGGACCTGAACAGACGGAAGCAGGACCAACTGAACCGTTGGATCCAGGAGGCCCGGCAAATGCCCAACGCCCCACTACTGAGTAAGTTACATGTAATTATTTATGTAAGAAATTAACCTAGCTGATATTATGGAGATGTGTATTCTAATATTACTTTATTTATATTACAGCTGCAGGTGTCCGTTCTGCGAACCGTCCAGCCTATGGCGATAGGCTGGTGTGGTTGCGCCACCAGGCAGGTCAGTAATTCTCTCCCTGTAACTGTAAATAAATATATAAGTATGACAGTTAGCAAAAGAGTGCAGTGTAGTCACTAATTAATAAAATGTGCAAGTAACAGTGTAAGAGGATTTGCAAGTATTGCTTGATTACAAAAGTGTGATGTAGCCTGTAATCCAAACATAAAAATGAAACAAGTCTGAAATAAAGATGTCCCACCTGTAATATAATAGTACATAACATGCAGCAGACTGAAAAGTACAGCTGCAGAAGCTGAGTAAAACACATGTGTGAAATATATCCCTGTTGAAATTCAGAAACATGACATAAGTGAGACTGTTGGAAAGGATTGTTATAATTACAGGTAAAACATGTCAATAAAGCCTAGAATTAAGTACCATCCTGAACTGTAAAACTAAAACAAGTGAGAGAGTGTGAGAAAGAGGTATGAATCCACCAATAAAGTAGTAATAACTCCTGAATAAAGTATACTGCAGTCAGTACAGAATGAAATGAATGTGACAGGCAGAACCAAACAGCAACATGCGTTGAAAACAGTACTGCAGTTGGAATGTGTGTCCCAAAATCTGGATATGTTGCTCTCAGTCTGCAATATGCAGATAGTATGGTTGTCTGAAATACCAAACATCCACAGTTGTCTATAGCTATATAAAGCAAATGTAGCAGGATGATGTAGCTGAACAGAGCCAGATATGAATGTGTATGAATAAAAATGAAATGTATATTGATGTAGCAGTAACATTCCTATCACCAACCTGAAGTAGTTATCACATAGGAAACTGTAGGCAGAACTGTAGTGTGTATATATCTGCAGCTAGTAGAAATGTACAGCATATGTATTGGTATTTGAAGTTGTTAATTAAATATTTCTTCACCTTACCCTATAACCACAAATAATCCATTCCACGTGAAATTGGTATGTGCAATCACAATTAACACCCCTGGACATTTGTCCTGTTGGTTCATACATATTTGCATGTACGTTGATGCATCCGCCCTGTTCATACATCCAAACCTGATGGCCTGTTGCCATCAATCAACCCTGCATGTTGTTGGATTGTGTATTGCTGTTCAAATTATGCATGTGTTATGCTTGCTGTTCAATGGCTTGAATTTATGGGTGTTTCGTTAATGGGAATACTAATGCATGCTGTTACAACTAATTGTGAATGGTATTGTACGTTACTAACCCAAACTGTCATAACATAATGCAAAACATAGGACGACAGGGAAGGCGGGTTCCAGCGGACCCACCTCTCCCACCTCAGCTGGCGAGTGCACCTGGCAGTAGTGCCCAGGCCAGACCCTCCTCCGGTGGCCCTGTGCCACCTGCGGGTGGAAGCGCTGCAGGGGATGGGGCTCGTCCCCCCTCTGCAAGCGTGGCCGGAGGAGAACATCCACTCATCCTCCGTAGTGTCCGGAATGTGGTGCATAGGGAGATCCGGCACGCTGTGCTTGGGCCCCTACGCCAGCTTGAGGCACGGGTGGCACAACTCATGGGCATGCCTGCTGCCTGGCCTACACAGCCCCCAGCACAGCCCCGTCCTGGGCAGTGAAGGCACAGTGGCAACTGCCCATGGGTGGGGATCTCAGTTCCACTGTTGCCATCTGTGGGCTCATGGGCTCGAGATATCCAAACATCCATCCCCATCAATTGTGTAACCCCCCCATGTGTCATACACCGCCCCTGTATGCATCTTGTTTGTCTTGTCTGTTAACCTACCCAACTTACCTCCCCAGCTATACCGACTTCCTGTACCTGACATACCACTCTCACCTGAAAAAAAAAAAAAGGGCACTCTGTACCCACAAAAAATTATGCCCCATACATAGCTCCCCATTTTGCACACATGTCTGCTGGACATGTAAACTGTCAATTACAATTGGCTGTACAACAAGTATTATTGTTGTCCTTACACCTCTCTCAGGGGTGGAAGGTTTCAAATGTCACACCAAATTACAAACATATGCACAGCTGTTGCTGACGAAAAAATGGGCAGCTATGGGCCTTACCTACATCCCTCCTGCAAAACCCGAGCTTGTTTCCCTACTCTCCTACCCTCTTTGTGACCCCTTTGTCACCACTTTCCTATCTCCCCATTTTCTTTTCTTTCAAAGAAAATAGTGCGGGTGTGCGTGAGAGTAAGCACTTTTAAGCAGTAGTAAGCGGGTGTGCGCTTCTGTGCCCGAAGCTAAGCGGCAGTGCGCATGCGTGACCTCCACGCAAACCAGCGCTAACCCGCTTACAACTGCTTAAAAGTGCCTTAGTCACTCTGAATGACAAGGCCTGTAGTTTTCTCAGCAGCAAAATAAAATACCTCCCATTGTCTCAAACCCAGGACCTTGGAAACACTAGTCTGCATGACTTACCACTAAGCCATGAGTACTATACAAGAACATTGTGCTGAAAGAAATATATCATAAAATAGTAGGAATTAATTTAAAGGGAATATACAAGTCTAGTACACAAAGCATGTCATATATATTTACTGTCAAATCTAGTGGATTTGTAAAATAGTACTGTGTGCTGAGAAACAGTCATGCTAGTTGGTAGCTACTAGGTAATAATGTCACAGTAGCATCTGGCAAGCCACACACATACTCAGAGCAGAATAAACACAGCCATAGTTGAATAGTTAAGAGTTCAGACATAGCAACTGTGATTGAGTTACAGGGATGTCCCTGATGTGAAAACAAATGTCAACTGTGCCCCACTGACACCCTGCCAAATGTACTAACAGTAGCTTACAGAACAACATGCATTGCAGTGTCTACAACACAGCCTGAAATATGAGAGACATACCAACCCTTACACTCACAGAACAGTGTCCACAGCAAACCAGCATGGTCCCAACCCTGATAATCTGAAAGGGCTACGCCTACCTAACAGACCTTTTTATAGCACAGGCCTGTAATCACAGTGAGAACTGCAATCACTACACAACAGGCTGCATGCAATTAGTAAATGCTGGCTAACAATTGGTGCAGAGGCCATCACATGGACATGTGCAGATACCTACAAAAGCATCCTGCACTCCCAGTCCACACATGCAATACTGTCATTGCACCCGCTGGAGGTAGAGAGAGAGAAAACAAAAAAAAAAAAAAGAAAGAAAGAAAGAAAGAGAAAGAAATAACAAACCGGAAACATCAAGGCAAAGAGGCAGACAGCAGGCCAAGCAACTGCAAGCCTACACAAACAGCTGCAACAAACACAGGTAATGTAAAGTACTACTATAATACTCTACATACTGTGAACCCTCCGGATGTGTTATTGGTCTGTATCTATGTATATGAGGATATGCATAGGGACGGGGACATACTGAAACTGTCACTGAAGGCTCCACATACATATGTATGTGATGGTAGCTATGTGCACATAGCAATGTAGGTTGTAGTGCAATGTACAAGTAGGTGGTACAGTAATGGGTGTTCAGCAGTACGTTACTGTGTGTATACATATGTGGACCTAAAAGGGAGTATATATATATATATATATATATATATATATATATATATATATATATATATATATATGTGTATACGTATGTATATCGAGATATGTATGTATATATATATATATATATATATAATATGCATATGTGTATACATAGATAGAGAGGGATGTAGAAATACATAGACAGATATAGTTTCACAGTGGCATAGTTTAGTACTAGGCTATCTGCAGACAGTGTATAGAATAGATTTAGAAACCTGCGCCTCTGTTTAGTAGTGACAGAGTGAAGACCCCCCCTACATAATAGCATTAGTGTACTGTGCCTCTGTCTAGTAGTGACACAGAGAAGACCCCTGCTGTAAACCTATGATCTCCCATCCACTTGTCAAGAATGCACATGAAGAGTGTCAGTGAGGGTCTCTACCTAACATGAACTGGGATCCTGTTCCACAGTATGGGAAGCCTCTTAGTGATGGATCTGTCCCTACAGTATGTCCTATTCATATGTGTGCTGAGGTTTAAATCCGTAGCTGTCGTGCTTCTGATGGATTTGAATTGTATGAGGTGGAACATGTCCATCACTACCAGATTGGACATGGCCTACTACATCAGGCACAGATCACCCCTACGTAGGCAGTATGCTATGGAATAGAGCACGAGTTACGTTAGTCTGGCAGCATATGACAGTTGTTGCAGACCCTTGATCCACCTGGTGATGTACTCATGGGGTCCCCCTAGCTGTTGCAAGTGCCAGGTGAGTTGCATACCAAATGGGGCATAGTACACAGTCATGGGCCTGATAAGGGAGGAGTATAAGGGTACAATGACCCTTTTGATGTGGATGTGAATCCCTTCATGATAAGGTAGGCAAGGTAGGAAGTCCATCCAACCACTTCGGCAACATGGGTGTCAAATGAGAGGTCAGCATTGCACAGTATCACCAGGTCTCCGATTACTTTGTCTGTACTCAGTGGGTTATTGTCTATGTGATAATATGTAGGTACCTTGTCCGTCCAAAAGGGTATGAGTATACATTACGTGGCATGCAGTGTCAGGCCATGACTCCGCCACCAGTTGTTGGTGTCCGTGAGGCCTGTCAGTAGGATATATGTGTCAGCAGGTGTATTGCCTATGGCGCCTAGTATGCACCTGGATGGTCTGTGATGCTTCATGTGTTGCCACTAACCTGGAGGTGTGTGTGTCCACCATGAATATGGACACACCACCTCCCTTTTTGTTTTGTCCCCAAGTCCTGGGGCCAAAATGCATGATACGGGGTATAGCCCGGTACCGCTGGGGTGCTCTCAGGAGCCTTGAACCAGGTTCTCATGTACTGCACAGACATCGAGATTGGTAGAATATGTATGTACAGATATATGTAATACACACATACATATATAGATATCTGTAGAGACTTACACATATACAGATAGATAAGCAAAAAAACGACTGCAGGACAACCTCTTGGTTAACCACGAAGACCACAGCTGGAAAAACAGGCTGGAACCAACTTCTTTGTATTCAACCAGTTTATTGTATAATCCAAAAAATCACGAACAAGTAAAACAAACTAGTAGATCAAGCGCTTTCGCCCGGGCTCTCCCAGGCTTTATCAAGATACTTTAACTCCATAAAACATTTGCTTATATACCAACCATTTAATTAATTAATTGTTTGATTGTTTAATTAAAACAATTTTTATTGTTAAAGATCCTTTGAAAATGTGTGTTTGTGCTTAAAGCTACCTCGTTTTCTTAAAATACTCTATTATTGCGTGGGTGTAACCTACCCATTGTGTTTATGTCTGTATATTATAAGGTCACTTTATGTGTGTTTCAAATACTTAGTATTCGTTAATATAGCTCGTGTAAAATCTCCCACATTTAAATTACATGATTCTGTATTGTTGGTCTTCTTTAAAATAAGTTCAAATAAGTTAAAATTGCAAATGGACTTTCTTTAAAAATGGACTTCTTTTCCTGTACTGTGCAAACCTAATTAATAATAAAACTTTCTTTTTAAATTAATGGTGTTACTGCGATTTGATGTACAATTGGATCTTTCTTAACTTATTTGGTGCAACATTAGCATTTCATGGATTTGTACTTGAACCTTCCTATTATAAACTAAAATACTTTTTTGTTATTGTTAAACTAATATGGCTTCTATGTTTATAAATATTCTCTTATTTTATCTATTTTATAAATAATTAAAATACTATTAAATTAATATGAATAAATATTTCTTTCCTTTATAAAAATAAATTATTTTTTGTTATATAAAATAAATTTATAAATAGGTCTATACCTAAAATGAATTAAATACCATATTTCTATTTAATGCATGTTTAAAATCTCTTTAAAATTTTTTATCTTTTTTATATGTATGAAATTAAAATTCATTTTGTTGTTTGAAACTGTTATTTGGTTGCTTTTAGATAATTTCTTCAAGCAACCTAAGCTAAATTTCAGAGTTAAACAATCGTATTTTGAATTCTTGTTTACGAGTTATAATTTAGCCCTTCTTTGTTTCAAAACACTACATATGCTTACATGTTCATTTAACCCTGGTATTTTTGATGCATTTAATTTAATTTGCCATACTAATTCCTTATATTCTAGGGACGTTTCCCAGTCACCCCCTCTAATGTCATTTTTCACTTGTTCAAGAACTAAGAATTTTAAAGTCATTTCTTTGCATACTAAGGAATGTTTGTAGAATGCATTTGTTTCTTTCTTGCTTCTTATTTCATATAAATGTTCATATACTCTTCTTTTCAAAGTTCGTCGTTTTCCTACGTAAAAACACAAGCAATGTTGGCATATTCCTAAATATACTATGCCCTTTGTATTACAATTATAATGTCCTAGGGCATATAGTCCTATATTTCTGGATTTTAAGTATAGTCCTGTGTCATTAAACATATAAGTACATTGCTTGCAGGCTTCAGATTTATAAGTTCCTCTCATTAATTTTGTGTTGTTTGTGTTGTTGATTATTTCTCCTTCAAAGAGATTTTTAAGATTACTATTTCTCTTCCTAAAAAAATTCGGTAATTTTGGAATTATTTTGTTGATTTCTGCGTTGTTAGATAACACCGGCCAATATTTAATAATAGTGGCTTCAATTTCTTTACTATTATTATTGAAGGTATATGCAAATGTCTGCTTTTTATGTTCTTCATTGTTTAAAATCTTGTTACAATTTATATTATTCATTGGTTCTTTACCAAGAAGTGGTGCATATTGTTCTTTCCTTTTCATCCAGATTTCATTGGTTAGTGTATTAATCAAGTTCATAGGATAATTTTTCCTCTAAGAAAAGTGTTTTTAAATATTCTACTTCAGCTTGAAATAAACTGTCTGTATTGCAGATTCTTGAGGCTCTAATTAATTGGCCTTTTACAATACTCTTTTTTTGAAAGAAGGGGTGGCCACTATCAAAGTGTAAAAACATGTTTGAATAAGTACTCTTTCTATGAATATTAGATTCGAATGTGTTTGTTTCATTATTTTTCATTAAGTTAATATCTAAATAATGTAAATGATTTGAGTTAATTTCATAGGTAAATTTTAAAAAATTTGTGGATCCATTAATGTGATCCATAAAGCCTGAAAATTCATCATAAGTACCTTTCCATAAAATGCATATGTCGTCCAAAAATCTTTTATAATGGACTATAAACTTGGACCAATCCGATGGAAAAATGTGTTCCAATTCCCAATAATGTAGCACCAAATTTGCGTATGCCGAGGCACACGGTGTACCCATAGCAACCCCTTATTTTGTTTGAATAGTTCACCGTTAAAGATTATAAAATTATTGTTTAAAATGGTGCCCATGAATTCTACTAATAAATTTATGGTGTTGCCACTAAAGGTTGTGAGTTTTACCAACATATCATTAAACCATCTGAGTCCTGTTTCATGTGGGATACTGGGAAATAAATCTATAATGTCAATAGTAATCATAAATTGTGTCTCTGCAAGAAATTCTTTTTTTATTCCTTTTAGAAATTCCCATGAATCCTTACATAAACATTCTATTGACGTTACACATTTTTTGGTCATATTGTCAATGAATTTGCCTAGTGGTTCAGTTATGCCTTTTGCTCCCGCTACAATGGGTCTAAATTTTAAAGGTTGTAAGCCTTTATGGACTTTAGGTATTCCAAAAATGATAGGGGTCAATGGTTTTTGTACTGAAAGATAATTAAAAAGATGTTCATTTATTGCTCCTTGTAGGAGGTGGTCTTCTAAATTATATTTGATTTTACCATAAGCTATGTTCCTTTCATTTATTGATATTTGTGTGTACTGTTCTGTGTCATGTAACAGATTATAAATATAAGCTTCATATGCTTGCTGGTACATAAGTACCATCCCACCCCCTTTGTCTGTTTTCATCACCCTTATTTTTTCATTTTTCAAAAATGCTAACAGTTTGTTGTATTCATCTGGGAAGTTGTTAGGTTGTTCATATTTGCTTTGTTTATTTAGATTTCTAAATTCATTCTCCACTAATTCTTCATATATTTTCAGCGAAGGGTGCAGTGGAGGATTAAATGTGCTTTTTCTTTGGAGACCTTGTTGTTTGTTTTGTGTGTTACCAAAGTGGATATTTAAATGAAGTTGTCGCATAAATAGTTTTAAATCAATGATGATATTGGTAATGTTAATAGAAGCATTAGGTACAAAGTGTAATCCCTTCTTGAATAAAGCGAAGTATGTTCCATTAATTTCTACTTCTGTAAAGTTGTAAATAGTAAAATTGTCTTGTTTTGCAATTGTGCATGTGTGGGGGTGTTCTTCTTGCTGCCAGGATTATTCAGAGTTATCTCCTGAATCTGTTCCATGTTTGTGGTTGCTGATTTGTTTCCCGATTCATTTGTCTTCCTGGGGCTTGGTGAAAAACCTGTTTATTACCATAATTACTTTTTTGTGCTAATCTTTCACTTCTTCTAGGGACGTCTACCCAACCATTGGCTTCGTTCTCATTACTCTCATTGTTAATTAATCCCTCTTGGTAATTCGGTTTTGTTGATATGTTCCTACTTTTTTTAACAACACAATATGCTGCACCATTTTTGTACTCTTCTAAATCTCTTTCAAGCTTCTTAATTTTTCTCATAACAACTCTATTACAGTGCTCATCCACTTCCCTAAATGCATTCTCATAATCACGTTTTACACCACTAAAATTTGTGCTGTTAATAGTTTCATTAAGTTTATTAATTTCATTCAACAAAGATGCAGCTTTTCCTTCATAATCATTAATCATCAATTTCAGCATTTCTATTCCCGTCTTGTTAAACAAAGCAGTAATTTCATTAAATAATCTAGTACCAGGTTGAGCATTGTTCGGCAGTCTATTAAAACGTAGTCCCTTTGGAATACGCTCAACCCTTATACATTCAGTTAAATATTCTATTTCCATTTGGGCTGTTCTATATGCATACAATTTATTGTTTAATTCAGTTACTAACTGTTCAATATAAATATTTTGAGCGTTGTTGTTGTGTTGCACAGTACCTTGAGCAAACGTGAAGTGTTTGCTAGTCCATTTTTTTTAAATAAAATCCTTCGTTTGCTGTCCTTGGTTTGTATACGGACCCTTGTGTAGTAAATTTGGAGCGCTTTGGTTGTGTGTACGCTCATCTTCAAATACTTCTGTTGACAGTCTTTTTCTTTTGACCGTTGGTTCGTTTTCATTATGTAGTTCTTGTTGGTTTGGTGGTGGTGCTTTTGAACTGGCGTTATTTTCTTTTGTCAGTAATCCACTCAGCTGCGAGAGTAGGCAAATCACTTGCCTAAATTCTCCCCTTGTTACCGGGGCATCGTCAGTTAGGTTGCTGTCATCAGCCAAGATATTCGGCGTATTGTTAAAATCTGGGGTTCCTGCATTTTCTGCCATGTAAAGCCAAAACTGATAAGCAAAAAAACGACTGCAGGATAACCTCTTGGTTAACCACGAAGACCACAGCTGGAAAAACAGGCTGGAACCAACTTCTTTGTATTCAACCAGTTTATTGTATAATCCAAAAAATCACGAACAAGTAAAACAAACTAGTAGATCAAGCGCTTTCGCCCAGGCTCTCCCAGGCTTTATCAAGATACTTTAACTCCATAAAACATTTGCTTATATACCAACCATTTAATTAATTAATTGTTTGATTGTTTAATTAAAACAATTTTTATTGTTAAAGATCCTTTGAAAATGTGTGTTTGTGCTTAAAGCTACCTCGTTTTCTTAAAATACTCTATTATTGCGTGGGTGTAACCTACCCATTGTGTTTATGTCTGTATATTATAAGGTCACTTTATGTGTGTTTCAAATACTTAGTATTCGTTAATATAACTCGTGTAAAATCTCCCACATTTAAATTACATGATTCTGTATTGTTGGTCTTCTTTAAAATAAGTTCAAATAAGTTAAAATTGCAAATGGACTTTCTTTAAAAACGGACTTCTTTTCCTGTACTGTGCAAACCTAATTAATAATAAATCTTTCTTTTTAAATTAATGGTGTTACTGCGATTTGATGTACAATTGGATCTTTCTTAACTTATTTGGTGCAACATTAGCATTTCATGGATTTGTACTTGAACCTTCCTATTATAAACTAAAATACTTTTTTGTTATTGTTAAACTAATATGGCTTCTATGTTTATAAATATTCTCTTATTTTATCTATTTTATAAATAATTAAAATACTATTAAATTAATATGAATAAATATTTCTTTCCTTTATAAAAATAAATTATTTTTTGTTATATAAAATAAATTTATAAATAGGTCTATACCTAAAATGAATTAAATACCATATTTCTATTTAATGCATGTTTAAAATCTCTTTAAAATTTTTTACCTTTTTTATATGTATGAAATTAAAATTCATTTTGTTGTTGGTGTCCGTGAGGCCTGTCAGTAGGATATATGTGTCAGCAGGTGTATTGCCTATGGCGCCTAGTATGCACCTGGATGGTCTGTGATGCTTCATGTGTTGCCACTAACCTGGAGGTGTGTGTGTCCACCATGAATATGGACACACCACCTCCCTTTTTGTTTTGTCCCCAAGTCCTGGGGCCAAAATGCATGATACGGGGTATAGCCTGGTACCGCTGGGGTGCTCTCAGGAGCCTTGAACCAGGTTCTCATGTACTGCACAGACATCGAAATTGGTAGAATATGTATGTACAGATATATGTAATACACACATACATATATAGATATCTGTAGAGACTTACACATATACAGATAGATCTGACTGACAACAGATATGTCTGTATATGACTATCTCTCACTCTCTGTCCCACCCCCTCACACTCACACTCACCCTGTGTCTCTCTCTCACTCTCTCCCCCTCTCTCCCCACATCTATATGTATATATCTACATCTAGATATACATATGATATATACATATATACAAACAGATATATATCCATATACAGATATAAATATATCAATACATATATATATATATATATATATATATATATATATATATATATATATATATATATATATATATATATATATATATATATATATATATATATATATATATATATATATATATATATATATATATATATAGACTGTGTGAGGCACATGTGTGCAGATGTCTTGCTACAGGTGCCTGGTGTCACAGGCATGGAGTGAACACCAGTGTGGATACTGGAGTACCATACCCCATTCAAAAACACTGACACCAGTAACCACCACATATGTACATGCCTGCCCACCACTGCATGTGTCAGGGGGGAACAGGGTCAACAAGTGTACAATAGGCTCCACATCGATACACACAGTGGCACACTAGTCCTGTAATACCTGTACATAGAATGTGTCAGCGGACATGGTGTGTCAGCTATGGACATGTAGGTCACTGTACCCCTCCACACCCCACAATGTCCTACATGGTATGTACCTCCCATGACAGCTACAGATATGGTGAAGGACACAGACATATGCAAGTAACTGTGTCAATGCACTCAAACACCACAGAGCGCACACAGACTACCTACATAGAGGTTACCACTGCTGGATATGCATAGTTCGGTCACACCCATGACAGTTGTCTCCCAACCATGGTAACACCTCCAACATTCACAACACAAATTACCTACATCTGTCGTCCTTGTCACTGCAGTATAGAGCACATGGTGGAGGTACAGGACCCTACCCACAGATATGACATACCCTGTAGTAGACCACACAGAATTAAGAAGCAAGCCTCCCCATGAGTAGATGTCAGACATACCCCTGCTGAATGTTATGCTGATAGGTAATATGCCATATGAGTCACCCTGTGTAACTGTTTGTAAGGAGCAGGTACGATCATAACACATGTGTCACAAGGGGCAGGGTAGCATAACAGTATGCTGCTGTAGGGCCAGGGCCAAAAGCACACTACCTACCTAGGATGCAATGCACACCCATTAACACATTGCAAATGGAATATGTGAGGTGGAATGAGTGTGCTAGTGACTGGGTGCATGTTGTGTACTGGTGTGATTGCTCACCATGACTGTCTGTCTGTCATGGTAGTGTGTGTCCTTGGTGTGAGGCCAGAGACAGGTGTGTGGGGTATTGCGATCAACACATACTACATTGCCATATGTTGTGCTGTGTTACCCTGTATGTCACTGTGGTGTAGGTAGGGTTATGGCAAGTAAGAGTAGTGTGCAGTACCAGTGAAATATGTAACGTGCATTGTGTGCAGTGCATGGGCTGATAATGTTCCCCATACAGTACCTTGATTCAAACCCCCAGTGTGCGGTTGTGTATTGTACCTGAAACAGTGTGTTGACTGCTGCAGTATACTAGTCTGTTGTATGAAGTGTGCCAGGTACTGTTGCACAGTTGTCGGATGAGCACTGATATCTGGTCATGTACATGTGTATCCCCCAATAGACAGACAGATGCTATATATGGTACCTAAGTTATATCACTGCAGTCAAGTATAATGTGTATTATGTGTGCTATAGTCTGCTGACAGATATTGCTGACATATTTCCCTTCTCCTTTTCAAGGACATGGTTCACCAGCGGAACCCAATCTACTCCGCTGCAAAAGAGGAGGAGATACACCAGAGCCTGGTGCGGGATTTCGCTGTACTCTTTTCCCACACCAGCCAGAACCAGCAAGAGAGGGCTGCACTGTGGCAAGACCTGGTCCGTCGGGTAAATGACATAGGCACACATAACCGGACATATGAGCAGGTACGCCATCACTGCAGTGATTTAATTAGAAATGTCCGTCAGCGTGCGTTGGATATCCACAGGCAGCAGCTTGCCACAGGTGGTGGGGTGGCTAGACATCCCCCCTCACCAGACTGGAGGGACTACTCCTGAGTGTTGTGGCTCCAGCACAGCAGGAAAAACAACAACAGCATACCTGTGTAATGATGGAGGCTGGAGCCACACAGCAGCAGGACACAGAGCGTGCAGGTAACATGCCATGTGTATAGTGACCATTCTGTACACTGTTAGGTTATGCATGTGTGGGGTGTGTCCTCAATTTGTAGCTGTTATCTTGGTAATTATTGTGCATTAGTGATAACCTCATTATCTGCAGTACACCTGTGGAAGCTAACTGTTGCACTACTGAACTGTAACATGCTCACGGTATCAATGGCACAGTTGTGCCCACTGACGATAAATGTCTCTTTTCCGCAGGTCCCTCTGGTGTAACAGCAAGGCAGCCTATCCATGCTGGTGAGTGTGTAATACCATCACCTTCACTACTCTGTATACTAATAGTAATAATAGGCTGAAGCAGTAGTGCTATGTGTTTGATTGCAGGTGTGTTTGTGTCTGTGGGTTGATATCTCATATACTGAGGTGTGTGCATGTGTGCATGTGCCCATGTGTGCATGTGTGCATGTGCCCATGTGCCCATGTGTGCATGTGTGCATGTGCCCATGTGCGCATGTGTGCATGTGTGCATGTGCCCATGTGTGCATGTGTGCATGTGCCCATGTGCCCATGTGCGCATGTGTGCATGTGTGCATGCATGCATGTGTGCATGTGTGCATCAGTGGTGGCATTGTGTACACATTGTAAACTGTGTTTCCTGTCTTACTCCCACAGGTTCTGGTGCTGCTCTGGTGTCATGCAGCAGGGAACCTGAATCAGCTGCTGTGGATAGTGATGATGATACCTGTGTAATGGCACAGGTAGGTGTGCCAGTGTCCGTCATTGGTCAGCCAATTGACACTACACAGCTGTCGATCCCATCAATGCACACAGTCATCCTGCCAATACATCCTTTGTCACCAATGTCCCTAGGTGATGGACAGGATACAGTGGGCATTGACCAGGGTAATGTGGTACCGGTGGCACATGCATCCCCACACTGCAGCCATGGCCAGGGCCCTGACATGGTACTGCACAGGCAGACGTCCTTGGGTTCTCGTGGGAGCATCCGTGGGCATACCGCCCCTGTCAGACATGCCCACAGAGGTCTTTCAACCCCAGCTATGTTTCGGGCTGTAATGCAGGCACAGTCACGTATGGAATGGTACACCAGACAGGGTCTGAGGGAGCTGAGAGCATGTCGCACAGCCATGAGTGACAGTATGCGTGATGTTGCAGCTGCCATCCGCAACTTCACCGAGGTCATTGACAGACGTTGGGGGGACACATTAGATCTGTTCCACAACTATATGTCCATGAGCCAGGGCAATGGTGGATGGTTGAGGCGTCGATGTGGCCGTATGCCAGCAACAGCAGCAGCTGGCAGCCATCGCGGATGACAACAGGGCTGCGGCCGCTCACATAGTGCCAGCAGCAGCCCCAGCAATGCTGGGTTTGTGCTGTCATCGGACCGCCCCAGGAGACCACGTGCACGTGGTGCTGGACAGTCCCAACAGGGACCTGTCTCCAGTCAACGAACACCTGCTTCTAACAGTACTCAGTCTGGATTGGTACCTGATACGGTCCATAGCACCCCTGCCAGGCACAGGTACCGTGTCCATGATCTGTATGTCCTGGCAGGTACAGTCTGCGGCTGTCCACAAACACCTGTATATGGCAGCCATGAGGTGGGACTGTGTGCATTCATACACACATGCAAAGTGATAACACCTAGGGCTACCGCATACACGCACACACTGCATCAACATTGCCCCATCTTGTACTGCTGTCCCTCACCAACACACAGACACAGACATGTCAATTGGTTGTATCAGTGGCAGACTCAGGCATACCAGGTACACACCCTGTGCATATGATGAAACTGTGCCACCTCCTGCAATCTGTAAGATCGGTGCAGGAACAGGTTAACATGGTGCTGAGGCACAGGGTGACTACATAGATGTATTGTAATAGTATGATGTTGACAACAGTACAGTGTAATTATAGCATTGTGGGTATATACCAGCATGCCTGATGCAGTTACAGTATGAATGTCATTGTATTGTTTTGTACACCCATACTAATTACCACAGTGTTCTGTCTGCACATCTTTGCATACTGGTGGTGAGGCTGTGAAGGGATGGCCACCTACATAGGTAGCACAGGGGATACAACAATGTACATATTGATACTCAATGATGGCCATGTCAACTGCGAGTTGCATGCTGTCCACACACGACTCTGCAATGCAGATGTTTCAGGATGTTGATATCTGTGCAGTACTACACAGCAGGTTCAGGGCTCACAAGAGCACACTAGCACTACAAGGTTACACCTCATACCATGCATAACAGCACCAAAACACAGAACTAACTATGACAGGAGGGAGAGTGTCCATAGATGTCAAGGATACTGTGGTGCCAGGACAGGTAGCATACATCATACTACATCTGGAACTGCTGAGTGAGGGCTCAGTGTCTGTTATTTGACATGTGTATTATTACAGGTATGAGCACTTGGGTATCAGGCGAGTTATTCAACATTACGGAGGTACGTGGTCTATACACTTGTGGGGGTTGCGGATGGACCCAGCCCGTCTGACCTGGGAATGTCTGGGTACTGGCTTAGAGTGCCTGCATATATGCACTGTTACATACTGGAAGTCGTACACCTTGTTTGTTGTAGCATAGTCTACATACAGGCCTGCTGACTGTAGCTTTGTTTGTATGCATGTTTGCCTGTTATGTTCCTGAAACACTGATTCCACCTGCAGTGCAGATATACAGTGCCTCTGTGGATCCCTAGTGACATCTGTGTTGCTTACTGTACTGATGTCCATGTGTCACTTGACAAAACGTCACTGTTTGTCCTGTTTGCATGTAGCTTGACTGTAACACATTGCATATGACGTACCTCACATTTGCTCAAGACAGCATTCATATATGCCAGCACTAACAATTCAGGAGCACTACACCCTCACATAGTCACCTTGAGTACCTTGTTCCCCATTGGCCCTATGTGTCATTACTTAGTATGGGAGTCACAATGCTATGGTAGCATGTGCAAAGGTCACCTGTCGATCTACTCTCAGGTCCAGTTGGTGAATCTGTGAGTCATGTGGCAATGTTACAACTGCCTCATGTACACAGACAACCCTCTCCCCTTCCCATACATGTACAACACATGTGAGAGATGCAACCACATAGCCAAACTGGGGGCTAAGCTCTGTTTACACAGCACTGGCATTCCCTGTCAGGTGGAGTGGGATACTACAGTGAATACAGTACCAGTCTCCCATAGACCTGCCACGACCACAATCCAAACACAGACACACACGGGTACATTATTGGGCTCTCAGAATAGCATCCTGCCTGAGCAGCTGACACCTGCAAAGCAGACACACAAGCAAACATTACACCAGAGCAGAGCACATGCGACGCATAGCTCACAAAGCCTGTCTGCCAAACAGTGTCAGGCCATATGGCTAGACAACACACCTGCTACGGTTGTATGAGGTACCTCTATTGACACATACATGGTGGTCCTGCTCCCAGGCTGAACAAGGTGACGGTCACGCTGAGCTGCCCGTCGGGCACTATGATCCACCACATAACACAAGCAAAGTAGTCACTCCAAGGCATGTAGCAGTATGACTCAGTCATTGTCTGTGCCAGTGTGTATGACCTCTGATGCACCTCCCTGGACTACATGTTAGGGGACATGGAGGGGCTCTCTGAGGTTGTGGCACAGGCTAGTATGACCCTGGCTTTGGGTAGCATCTCACCCTCACCATGAATTCTGCCACAATATGTAGACAGGACCATCGGTTTCTGCACTTAACGTATCTTTCAATGACATCCAAAGGGGATCCAATGCCTGTCAGTGTGGGATTACATGCTGGACATGCCACATTGCTTTGCTTGGGACAGCTTGCACCTGTCACCCATGGGCCGTTGTATATAGGCAGAGGCTGTTGCTACACACATACTGCCTTTGTATGCAAGGCTGACATTACATAGCCACCTACACAGGTAGCACACGGGATGGGACACTAATAGCAATGCTACTCAACAGCAGCAGTGTAAACCACAAGATGCATGCAGTGGAAACTGTCCTTAGCATGGGGTACAGCAATATCCATGCAGTAACAGACTCCTGGTACAAGGCTCCCAGATGCACACCATCAGTGCCAGGTCATTCCTGATACCATGCTTGTCATCCCCTACACATGCACCAAAACAGAACAGGGGGGATGTATCCAAAGGCATCTCAGATACACACACCCCCAGGTTGGTGGCACTGCACAAAGCATCAGAGCCTCTCCATGTGCAACACACAGTGGGTTAGACTGCCTTCAGGTTCATAGCCTGGCACACACCACACTCCCATACCCAGGAAACCCACTTGGCCTTCCTGACAACACTGGGAATATGACGGACTCTACACACACCATTATATGGTTGTACTGCAACTACCCAAACATACAGTGTGAGCATTATTCTAGCTGCAAGACCCTATCTGAAAGTGTCTTATCATTCATTCCCTGCATTGCTATGGAACAACTTGTTACCACTCCCACAAGAGGTGACAGCATGCTGCACCTGTTCATCACCAACATGTGGACTATATGCTCCAGACAAATCATGTATCCCTCGCTGGTGGGATGACACCATCTACAACCCACACTGTATAGTCACATACCACATGCAGCCCCTGCAGAGAACACCCCAGTCATACAGTTGTCTGATGCATATTCCAGTATTCACATGAGGCAGGCTTCGGACATGGGAACTCTTGCAGTTCACAGGTACATATATATAGGTGGCACACACATACATCATGTGTGCATTGACATTACCGATATAATGTATGTCGTGCAATATTGGGAACTACACACCACACACATGGACAAACTGTGTGACAAAATTACACATGGCATTTGTAGGATACAACCCCCTACCTAACTATGTTAGGTCACTTGTGAGAGTCACATTAGCAGAGCACACTATTTGCATTACTGGGGGGATTGCTTTCTCCTGCTGTACTTATAGGGTGCTGACATAATCAGTGTTTAGACAGTGGAATATGCAGCATGTGTTGTGTAGTACTAGTTGCCAAAAGGGACATTTCTCATACACATGGAATTGCACACACTATTCCCCCATACACAGTCACACACACACTGGGCACTTGCAGGATTCAAACCTCTACCTAACTATGTTATGACACTAGTGAGAGACACATTAGCAGAGCGCGCTATTTGCATTACTGGGGGGATTGCTTTCTCCTGCTGTACTTATAGGGTGCTGACATCATCAGTGTTTAGACAGTGGAATATGCAGCATGTGTTGTGTAGTGAAAGTTGCCAAAAGGGACATTTCTCATACACATGGAATTGCACACACTACTCCCCCATACACAGTCACACACACACTGGGCACTTGCAGGATTCAAACCCCTACCTAACTATGTTATGACACTTGTTAGAGACGCAGTAGCGGAGCACGCTATTCACATTACTGGGTATAATTTCTGCTCCTGACATATATATAGTGTGCTGACATCATTATGGACGAAGAGGTATGTACATCTGTTACTATCCATCAGTAAGGGGGAGAGCATTTCTATGCATTAACTTTGCACAGGCACAGTGGCCTACTGTACTGTGGAGGCAGATGCCAAATACACTGTGGATAGCCTTCTGTATTCCCTAGGGACAACGGTCAGGTATTGCACTCTACGGCCATATGTTTACCTGTCAGATGCACGTATCTGTTGCTCATATACTGTTTGTGGGTCTTTATTGCCATAGCCTTCCCTATCTCTATAAACAACGTGTGTACTGTGGGAGATGTTTGCATATGAGTGGGATCCAGTACTTTACTTATGTCTCTGTTGTAACTTCACTGTGTGCACTGGGCAGATGTCTGTATTGTGGGAGGTTCCTGTGTTAACACATAGAAATGCAAGATATGTGTGTGCACCTGCTGAACTGTGACATGGCCTAAGTGTGTGAGCATGCCCATTTCACAGTTTGTATGGCTTGTTGACTGCCACATCTCATTTATCTAAGTGTGCGAGCATGCCCAGTGTGACCTTTCCTTATGTTTGGATCTGTGGACCATCACATTTCTGTTTGTGTGTGGATGCCATCTATATATCACATGTGCAGTTGAGTGTTGGACATCAGGTTGTGTTCTTACTGCCCAACTGCTGTGTGTCTGAACCTAACAGGCATTATGCTGTGCCTGCAGGGTCACCATGGGATAGTTTGCATACAGTTGTCATCATCCTTTCCTGCTGACCAAACAGTTGTATTGTTGTATAGTGTACTGGTGCAAAACTTTCACTGTGGTGGACAGTATAATCGGTTTCAGTCCTATCACTGCTTGTAATGTTTATAGTGAGCACACCAGACTGGTTGAGGGCCAGTTGTGCAGATATGACCATGTTGCATTTTGTTCAGATATGGACAGCTTAGTACATGATTGTCCGACATTGTTAATGTATTCCACAACTTGTGTGGACAGTGACAAACAATGGCCATGTGCCCTAGTCCATTTGTAATGCTAGTCAGAGAGTGTTTGTCCTTCAACACACATTTACTGGTGTTTGCCATGACATATGTCACGGTTAGTGTGCTGTGCCTCTGTCAACCCATGACATACAGGTGATATCCAGGGTACACCTACCATCACCCATCCAGTCATCATGATTCCTCTGGATGACAGTCACTGAGGGACTCCCTGGATATCCTGTAGTGGGAGTTTAGTTGTGAGTGGAGTGAGCTTCTGGGTTGTGGACCAACCAGTACAGCATATCCTGTTTATATCTGTGCTGGGGTTCAGGCCTGTCAGCTGCATAGGTCACCAGCATTCAGTGTTTACATGGTGCCAAATCTCCATTGATACCAGGTTGGTCATGGCTCTATACATCAGGCACAGTTCACCTCCAGCCAGGCAGTATGGCATTGTGTGGAGCTGCAGTTACTTAACTCAGGTGACACATGGCATCTGTTACAGCTCTGCAATCCTCCTGGTGGGATATTTGTGTGGTCATTCCAGTTGCTGTAGGTGTCTGTTATGGTACATCCCTGAAGGGCCATTGTACACAATTGTGAGGCTGCTGATGGATGACTGGAGAGGCACATTGACCTACCCTAACCAAGCTGTGCTTACCTTCATGATTAGGTGGGTATATGGTATGTTTCTGTAACCACTACAGACACATGGTTGTCACATGCAGGATATGTGTCACCTTGTGTCCCCAGGTCTCTTATTGCTCCTGATGTACTTACTGGGTTAACACCTATGTGGTAATTTCTGGCCATGTACTGTGTTTCCACAGGGGTTGACTATACCCTATTCTGCATTTAACTTGTTGTCATGGCTGTGGCACCACTTGTGTCTTTCTATGTGTGCCTTTTGTAGGTTACTTGTGTCAGCTGGAGGGTCCGATATGGAGGCCAGTTTGTCATCCTCTGCAAACCTGTTCAGACAGAGTCCTTCCATGTTGGCCTGTACCTATGTGACATATATAGCATACAAGAGCGTTCCCAGGACCATGCCTTGTGGGATGCCAGTTGTACCTGGTTTGCAGTCTGCCATGGCTACAGCATATCTGCCAGGTCAGGTGTGTCCTTGAGCTGGTTTGCAACCCATCTACTTGCATAGGGGTTTATAGTTAGGCTGGTGGGCTTATCTGTACCGCCAACTAGGGTATTGTATGGAAGGGTTTAGCAAGGTCCAGATAGGCTGTGTGATTGACATTCCCCACATCACTGAGCTTGGTTCATGTTTCACATGAGTCAGACATGTGTACGGGTCAGGATCTGCCCTATGACAGCCACACTGGGTAGGGTCCAATGTCTGTAGGTACCCAATCTCGTTATTCATGGGATCCATGATCATCCTCTACATTACTTTGCCAACCTAGATATTCGGGGTTGAGGGGTGATAGTTTACAGTATCCACTCAGGCACCCCCTTTGTGGTGTGGGACCACTGTTGCTGTACACCGCTCTTTGGGTACATATCCTGTGGTAGGACTGATAGTGCACAGTAATGCTATTTGCTGTTCCAGTCTTCTTACAGTACTTGCTGGACACAACCCAGGACACCATCTGGTACCATTGATGCTGTGTGCTGTGCTTTGTGGATGCTGGCTGTTACCTCAGTATCTGCAATGTCAGGGGGCCAGCACTCTCCTGGGATAGATATTTGGCAGTTAGGTGCTGGTGGGGAGTTTGCAAAGAATCTGTTAGGTAGGATGTTGGCAATGTGTGTGGGTTTGGTGTATTGTTTGTGATATTAGAGTGCTGCAGAGCATATCTGTGGATTACCACCATGGTTCCTACCATCAGGTAGGACAGCTGTGTAATAATCCTGTGTGTCCTGCACAATTTGTATCATCATAGGTTCATAGGTTCATACTAGGCTATCTGCCCTGGCCTTGTTTGAGCATGGACAGACTGTGTGTAGGTCTCAACACCCCTTGCAATGTGCATATTATGCCCACGCAGGGTTTACTTTCCTAGATGTGACACAGGGATGGCCCCCAGTGTACACCTGCTATCTCCCATGCACTTCAACGGATTTCTCTTGTTGAGTTTGTGTGTGGAGCTCAGCCTATCATGGACTGGGATTCTGTTCCAGAGTGTCCTGAGCCTCTGTGTTGTGGATCTGTCCCTCCAGCACATCCTATTAATCTATGTGTGGAGGTTCAGATATCTCACTGTGGTGTGTCTGCTGGATTTGGGGTTTCTGCAGTGGAGCATGTCCATTCATTCTGAATTGGGCATGGCCTTGTACATCAGGCATACATCACCTCTGACTGTGCAGTATGCTTCTGAATTGGGCTGTGGTTTCTTCAGCCAGGCTGCAGATGTCCAATGTTTGGACCCTTTATCCTGTTGGTGGGGTACATTTGGGGTCTTTCTGACTGCTGCATGTGTAAGGTAAGGTACATGCAGACTGGGGCATAGTTGTCACGTATGGGCCTGATAAGGGAAGGGTATGGGGGCACAGTGACCTCTGTAGCTCTACATGTGCATCCTTTCATATTAAGGTTGGCAATATAGCAGGTCTTCCTGGCCACCTTGGCAATGTGTTTGTCACCTGACAGGTTACCATCCACTTGTGTCCCTAGGTCCATGGCTACTTCTTCCATACATAATGGATTGCCACCTATGTCATACTTTGTGTGTGCCTTGTTTGGTATTTGTTGGGACATTCATACTCTGACGTGTCTTCAGGAAGGCTGGCTGGGGTTCCTGGGTTTGTGTGTGGGGTCTGTAGCAGGCTTCAAACAGGTACACAGTTTGAGACAGTGTTACTCGCCCATGGATAGTCCATGCTGCTTCTTGCTGTGGTACCAACCTGGGGGTGTGGTTATTCTTGATAATTACTGGTAGCCACACTCCTATTGTCATGTGTTCCATGTTTTGGAGCTGTAGAGCATGGTATGAAGGATAACCTGGTAGTATTAGGGTGCTCTTCTGAGCCTTGCCCAGGTTTCTGTTGCAGAACACATATTACCATTCTCCATGCTGTGGTGGGTTTGGTCTGCATGCACCTTGCAGGTTAGACTTCTGGCATTGGGTAGCATTACGTCCAGGTTATTATCCCTTGTGCTACCTATGTTGGTGGGTTTGTGTTTCCAGACTTACCTATTCCAGGCACAGTGGGGGTGACAGCAGCCTTTGCCAGTATCTACACAGCCAGGTGTGCTGGGTGCATGCCATCCCTAGCAGGTGGGGCATCATGTCTTGCTCGGCATGTCAGCCCAGGCTGTCAGCCATGTGTTCCCCCTTGCTAACAGCAATACCTCAGCCAATTATTGTACTTGATCTTGTTGTCTTCATAGTGTGGCATCATGCTTGGTGAGGGTGAGATGTTAGGTTGGGTCTTCATGTTTGCATATACTAGATGGTGTTACATTGCTTAACACATGGCAATCATGCCTCAGGTGGTGCTGCAGGGCTGCCTCTGTCGGATGCACATACTACACTCCCTGTACATGTTTGAGAGCAGGTTATGTCATTTTAGGCATCCCTGTTACTATATGAGTGAGTCAGAGAGGGGTATCATTCCCAGGGTTCCTACTGAGCCAGTGTATGTGCTATGCGTTGCCTCTTTGCCAAGGCCAGGGCATACTGGGCATGCCTCCTTCTACCTACTGGGACAGGCTCAGGTTGTTCCTCCTCTGAGTCACGCTCTGCCTGTGATGGCCTTGGCAATGGTGGGGGGCTGTTTGGCCCAGCCCTATGCTGGTCCTGCTGCAGCTGTTTTCGCAGGATCATATTATGTAGCATAGCACATACCATGACAATTTGGGTACATGTAGTTGGTGAGTACTGCAAGGCTCCACCAGATGTGTCCAGACACTGGAACCGTGACTTGAGCAGCCCAAACACACGCTCTATTACATTACGTGTTTGTGCGTGTGCCTCATTATGGCGTTCCTGTTCAGGTGTGTGTGCGTTTCTGATGGGTGTCATGAGCCACGGCTCCAGTGCATAACCTGCATCCCCCACTAGGTGTCCATGTGGGATGTCCCCATTGGCAAATGTCTGGTACAGCTGCGTCAAATGCCAGATATGGGAATCATGGTAGCTCCCAGGGCAGCCAGCACACACATTCATTATTATGCCCTGGGCATCACACACGACCTGGCAGTTGATGGAGGGGAAGCCCTTGCGGTTAATGTAAGCCCTACCCCGCTCACCGGCTGGTGCTTTGATGCGTATGTCCATGCAGTCTATTGCACTCACTACCTCAGGGTATTCCGCTATTTGCTGGAAGAGATGCATATTGCTGGCCAATACCTCACGGGCATTGGGGAAATATACATGATCACCGACATGTGCTGACAAGGCATCCAGGAACTGGTGAAGTACCCCGGAGGCTGATGCCTGTGATATCCCCATCATATCACCAGTTGGTCTCTGGAAGGTACCTGTTGCTAGTATTCTTAGGCCAACACATACCTTGGTTTCCACTGGGATGGATTCCCCTCTGTTGGTTCTGTGTGTGAGGCGTGGCCTGCACAGCTCGACAATTTGCTGCAGGAGGTCTCTGTCCACTCTATAGTGCTCCACTATCTCCAGCTCATGTAACCCCTGGTAGGTGACCCTGTGCCTGTACACTCTTCTCCGTCTCCTCACTGTGGGTTGTCTGGCAGCATTTCCATTGTCACCACCCTCAGCAAGTCTCCTATGTCTCCTTATGACAGCTATGGCAGCCCCTAGCATGTTTGGTCTGAGTGCAGCTTTTTCAGTTTTCCCTTCTACTAACTTACTCCTGTCTTGCAGTATCTCTTGAGAGAAACATACTGTAATGCTGTTTGCAGTGTTTTAAGTGCTGGGCTGGGCTTGTATTCTGCCTGTGTAATTGCCTGCTTCTAATTGTTTTCACCTGCTACCTCTACAGGTATTCCCTGCTAGTTTCCTACTATTTCTCCTGCTTCCTTTTCCTCTCTGTTTCCTCAGGGGGGAGCAGCGCGCATACCAGCGGAAACACGCTCACAGTGGCTACCACGCATGCACACATGCTTACACGGACTAGAATCTGCTTATTTGGGTTAAAACGCGCGCACACTAGCGCAAACAGGTTTACAGATCTTTAAACAGGCTCCTACATGCTTACTCTGCCTTACACGCACGCACTCTGTATTACTCGTGCCTCCCAGCGCGCACACGCGCGCATGCACGTACAGCAAGAAACTTTGGTGTTGGCCACAGTGTACACCTTCCATTTCTTGACTTTCCCATGCTTATCTGTTGACACTCCTCTTTTTCTGCTGTGTGATTGATATGTTTCACATACCACTTTGCTCCAATGAGCTTGCTTTCTTCCTGACATTCCCCCCTGTGATGTCACCTATCTCCTACTCTGTTACTCCCCTTATCTAACTCTTACACTACACGGACTGTGCTCATTTGCTATGTGACAGTGTGATTCACTATCCTACCATTCATTTACATAGGATTGCCTACTAATGCTTAGTTACATGTCTTACACTCAGCTTCCCCCCTTAGCAACCACTAGACGGTGGCCATGTTGTTTTTGGTCTGCTAGTCCCTGCATTGCAAATCCATGCATTACATAAAACCCACATTTGTGGGTTTCTAACCTTCATTTTTCAGTTTTATATAGCGCAGCCCGTTTGCGCTGGGCTGCGCTGCGTTTAAATATCGCCGATCTCCGAAAAACAAAATTCTTTTTTTTCATGTTTGCATCAGTTTACCATGCCAATGGCCACATATTTGGCCATTGGCATGCTGTCTGTAACATTTGCACACTTTATTTGGAGCTGTCATGGCTCCGTTGTGTTATTTGCAGTAACGTACTCAGTTGTCAACTGAGTACATTTCTGCAACTAGCACGACTCTTACACGGGCTGGTTTCAGCTTCGTGGATCGCTAATCTACCTCATTTGCATGCCTTTCGGCTGCAAGTGGGGTGATTAGCATATCCACGCCCTGCCCGTGTAAGAGTCATTTTAGCTTTCTCTTACACGGGATTTCGGGCTGTTCCTGGATCGCGATGGCTGCATGGAGTCTTGCACGGCTCTTAGACTCCATGCAAGCCATTGTAAATCCTGCCCAAAGACTTTTGCTCTGACAGACAAAAAAAAAAAAAAAGCTGAAAGCCACTTTCATCAAAGTTTTTTTGCAGGGGGGGGCTACCCCCTGTTCTCCACACATGGGGGGCGGGCTGTCACATCCCCTCACTTATATATACCAACTCCACAGCTGCACAACATTGGAGAAAGGGCAACACCATGCCTATGCTGAAGATGGCGTTCAGCAATAAAACCATGGTGCTGATCTCAGTCAGACAAACAGCATTCCATATGGGCACATATTCCCGTTTTATATGCTATATTGATAGTATGTAGCTATTTGTGGCATAGGATTCTCTGCTAAATAAATTTCTTGCAGAATTCTTTGATGGTGCCTTATTGATTACAAGTAGATGCAATGCCGTAAGGCTGTTACTGCTACAGCTAAGGTAGGGGTGGGTAGGTAGGGCTTGTTAGAACTTAATCCCTCCCCCCACCAGCACCTCTTTGAACACAACCACAGTAAATCATGTGCTAATTTATATTACTGTTTAATGGTAAAAGTGGTGATTTTCCAAAATGACCTTTATAATCCCTTGCTAATTAGCAGTAATGCATGATATTTTTTTGTACCAGTTCATACCTATGCATAATAAAACTAAATATAATTCAAATAAGAGTTATTGTAGTAATTTGTACCTAAGTGCAGAATGATATTCATGACCATTATAAGCAGCATCATTATATTATTACAACCATCCTGCCATAAACATGGCAGACTTCTGTCAAAATGTACCAGAATAGTTTAGAAATGATTCCTGTGGACAAAGTGCTAGAAAATTATATCCATGTAGAATAAGGACTTTAGTAAAATAATAAAAATGATAAAAATGAAATAACAGAAGTGAAACAGAATCATCTGAAAACAAAGATATAGTACAAGTCTAAATGACCCTTGTTTTGACTGTTGCAGCACATCAGAACATTTAGTCAGAACTACATTTTTTGGGGGGGTACAAGTTGCATTTTCTGTTTGTGCTTAAAGCAGCGTAGTCATACGTCAAAACACTGCACATGCTTTAGGTAGTATGTTCAGCGACGTTATACATCTGCTCAAGATTCCAATTTCCTGCAGCACTGGTCTAACACATACTTCCCCAAGGACATATTATAAATGTTCTATCAGTAATAATGTTGGAGAATGAGTATAGCTTAGTGACTCTTCCGCCTTTCTCTATATGCTCTGAGAATGGATATTGTCCATCCAAGTGCTTAGGCATCTTTCATTCTAGACGTGTAAGCTACTATGTCACACTTTCATTGTATCCTGTATTTTCTCAGGGGTTGTTGTGTTGGGCAAAAATCTGAAGTCATTTTTTTTAGTTCATGGAGTATATAATCAGTTCATACCCGTGCTCTGCAAAAAACCCAATCTGGCAAACAGCAGAATTAGACACTTCCTAGAAGCAAAAAAAGACCTGCTCTGGTGGAGTTTTTAGTTGAATCTAGAACAGAAGCTACTACTAAAAAGGAAAATTAATAAGGTATATAAAGTATTGCATGATAATTATAAGAATCAGAGGAAGTCAGAAAAGATTGTCAAAAGAGACTGTTAAAGCAATTTACAAAAGAACCATGGGAGAACATATTTATAGCCCTCAAGTATGCAATAAAGTTCAGAAGGTTTAGCATTTTTGCATGGAAGTTTTTTGCATAGGTATTTTATACCCTAAGCAGACTTCAGAGAATTTTTTCTCAGGTAGATGGCAAATGAAGGTGTGATGGAGAAGAAAGAGAAAACTGGGAACATGTTTTCTGGGAATGTAATACGTTGGCAGATTTCAAAAATTCCATACAAAGTACTCTCTCAGAAATATTAGGGGTACAAATGGCTGTAACTAAGGAATTGATTTTTTTAAGCTGGGATGCAGGATCTGAATTGTCTCGACAGTAAGTCCTTGTTAAGTTTACTTTTTTGGCTGTCAGATAAGGCCATTATTAGAAAATGGAAATCAAAATATAAACCAACTGCATTTAAAGTACTGAATGTTGTAAAAAGAGATAAAAGAAGTGGGAGTGAGATATTTAGAAAAGTTAAGGACCAAATTACACAGAAATAAATGGAATGTGTGGGAATAAAGTTCAGGGGAAGTCGTGAGGTTTAAGAGAAGGAAGGAATGCAGCAATTTATGTATTGTTGGACTGTTGTAAAGAAAGAATAGATATGTGATACCATGATGTATGCAAATGGAAAAATGTTAATACGGTTCGTTTTCTTAGACAGTTCAGGAGCTCATACCCAGTGATTGCAAACAAATTGCAGACAAACAAAACCAGTATAACGAAGAATACAGTGAAGCTTAGTATGCAAAGTCTGAGTACTAAAAGTAGTTATAGATGTTTACAGCTGTTACATAATTATTTGAAGTTTTCTGTGTTTGTACAGGTTACAGGTTAGCACATAGTTCACATGCTCACATACTTACTAGAAGTATTCATCACAAAAACTATCTTGTGTTACCTATTTTAAGGGTCTTCCACCATTGGCAACTTTATCTGTTATGTTTACATGCTCTGTAGTGGTTTGTGACACCTTTGTTTCTCCTCCAGCTGAGTATTCCCTTCACCAAATTTACATCACTTCTGTAATGAGTAGAAGACCTCACAGGTCATATCCAAGTCAAGTTAGTTGATTTTTCTTCAGAGTTAAACTCCAGATTTATGGTCTTTCCATGTTTTCTCCCATTTGCATAAACTCCTGCAGCCATCAGCTGCTCTGTGTTGCTCCAGTTTATACCTCTCGACCTCTTAGTGCATGAAATCTGGACAAATCCAAATATAAAGGGGAGACAAAGGCCAAAAAAATAGGGTCAGATTTTAAATATTGTTCTTATAAACTTAGAAAGTTGCTAAACAGGTTTTCTGTTAGTGTGCATTTTCTGAAGGATATGAAGTATGAAACGCAAATGTCTGTCATTTTTTAATGACTTTAATACTCAGCGACTTGCCAGAAAAACACACATTTTATGAGGAGTGGAGCAAAAATATAAGGCAAAAATCTGAGCAGTTGGGTGGTAGCTGTTCCTCATTTCATGTCAGCCTTGGGGCTGAGAGCACTTTGGCCATTGGCAGGTGGCAAAAATAAAGAGGAACAATGGCAGTGCTTCTTGACCATTACAACAGATATGTTTTTTTTTTTTTTAACCATTAAGGTCACTTACACTGTTACTATACTAGACTTGGAAGGGCTAATCCCATGAAATTGTGCTATGAGATAAGACCTAGAAGACAACATTGTTTCACATCTTAATGATCATATATATTACTGAGTCATATATTTCTTAGTTAACTTGCTGAAACTGATTGATTTTCACAAGATACCCCAGCAGGAAAGAAAACAGAATTACATTTTTACCAGGAGTAATAATTTTCCTGTTTTACACAGCAATGTGCACTGTGCTTCAATAAACAGTACATATTAATAAAAAAGTAATTAAATTATTTAGTATGTGAAGGTGAATAAGAATCTGCATGTATGGCAATGCATGCTGTTATTAAGAATTAAAAATAGTCATGACCCGAAAGAGAAACATTTTAACATGGAAAGCCTAATAGTACCCCAACAACCAATATTAAACCTTTGGAGCTGCTTTATTAAAACTTAATTATAATGTCAGCAAATAGTACATTTCTCATTCACTAAGCATGTAAAGCGTCCTTACTACCATATGCACCCTTATTGCCACAATTTAAGAATTCTTCAGATGCCATACACCTTTTATCAAAGGTAGTCATAGTTGTTGTTGTTAGTCTTTCGGCTTTTTCCCGGTAAGGGGTCGCCACAGCGGAACTCCGGTCCGCTAATAATTGGCAGTAGATTTTTATGAAACACTGAGGTGCCAGCTCGATGCCCCACCTTCAACAAAGGCACGCCCATTTACGCACGCATGTCTTTCGAACGCTACCCAACCGTGGGGAGGACATGCAGACTCCACACAGAAGGTACTCCCAAGCCACACCGAGAATCAGTCGGGAGAACCTCTTGCTGCGAGGTAACAACGCTACCGCCGTACCACCGCGGCATACTATCATAGGAAGTCATAGTACCCCTCTAAATTGGTACATTGCTTTCCTATAGTAGCACAGGCTCTTCACTGTTTTTGATTGGAATTAACTAAGAAGTATATCCTAGTGGTTTTCCACTCATTAAGTAAGCTTAGCTTTGCACAGATGACACAGATGTACTGGAAAGATTTATTTATTGTTTTTAGTATTCATTTGAAAGCAATATAAAGAATTTCGTAAGATCTATTTCCTGCCAGAAGAACTTCAAACAAAATGTAGTGGAAGTTTTTATCAAATCATTGTTTTGATCAAATTATAGACTCTTAGATGTTCTTAATTTACCTTACTTTTTGGAGTCAAAACAGACAGTCAAGGATTTTTCTCCCAGGCAGTGATGAAACATGCCAAGAGCCCATCAACAAGGATGCAACATTTACTAGTATTTCAGATAAAACATGCAAATATTTATTTAAGGGACTTTTGGGCTTAAACTTTCTGGGTCTGTTTTCATCTTTTCCTTATAAAAATAAATGAAACATAACATTTTCAAGGCAGCTTGTTGGCAAGAAATCAGCACATTAGCGCACACCATCACCAGCTGAGGTATGGAAACTTGCTCTGGTATCAGATGGCTGGCTGGGGCAGTAGGGATATTTAGTATGCAGTTCATGACTCTTCTTCTCTTAACAAAAGGGTGAGATGATGGAGAAATCACTATTTTATCACCTTGGTGATTGCCAAAACCATACAAGGCCTAATACTGATACAATGAAGTGCAACAGACGTCCCATGAACATAAGCAGGAATGGGCATGTAGTGCAATGACAAACAGTTATAAAAATAAATAAAAGTCAATGATTATGGTGGCCTTTCCTTCATTGCTAGCTTCTGCTTGGGCAGCAGGAAAGATAGTCTAAATCCGGACACTTTACCATGACCATTCACTTTACACCTGGAGGAACACCTTATATAGCACACATGCTACCCACATTAATATACTAATATTTTATGAAACTGTGGAATTCTTGTAGGATTTCAGCATGTTAGTAGTCAAAAAGGCAACAGTCATAAAATATTATTCTAGCTTGGTTTCAGAAGTTAGCTGTGCCAATATGGAATAAGACTCAGTGCTAACTTCTGCCTAGAAAGAGTTAAAATGCTAAATGTTAAAACTCTGTTGTTTTGGGTTATTATTTGCCTGTTTTTATAACAAAGTGGGCTTACAAAAGCTTTAACACTCATTTTAAATATATAATTTTCTATTTCTGTCTCTTTCACATGTGTTTATCTATATTTATCGTAAATATTAAACTGGGATCCCCTGGATTAATATGCGTATGTATTTATTCTTTGTTGGCCAGGTTAGTCCTACTAGACTAGTAGCCTCTTTTTAGAGGAAACCCAAGCTGGTATCTATACTAATAAGAGAAATTTGGCCAGGACATCAGGAAACTTCCCCTACTCTTTTTGATAGGTTCCATGGGATCTTTTACATTCACTTGAGCTAACACAAACTCAAGCAGATAGAATCTCAGTTTACCATCTTAATCAAAGGATGGTACAGTCAGGAGTGCAATGCCCCCTTCCCCCATGCTGCACTGCAGTGTCAACAATTAATCTACCTGGTGTGGGAATAGAATTCACAGCCTTCTGCATCAAAGCCGTGCTTGCTACCTTTTGATCCACTAACACTGCTTAGTGACATATACTCAGTAAAGGTAAATAATTCAAGAAACCTACAATGAAATGAAAGTGTTCAGGTCTATTATAACTGTGCAAGTGACATAAGTGCTGCTCCTTACAAGAGATATCATTTAGGAACCCACCAGAGGTGTTTCAAAATTTTGTTCTTCTGATGAGGTGTTAAACCGAGGTTCTGTCATGTTAAGTTGGTGGCAGCTCAAGAAGGTGTAGAAGATTCCATGGCACCTATCAAAAAGAGTAAGGGCTCTTTATTTACTCAGTCAATAGTTATTTACATTCCTATTTACATTATATATACATAATTTTCAATTATTTACAATATATATATATATATATATATATATATATATATATATATATATATATATATATATATATATATATATATATATATATATATAGGTCTATTAAACATGATTTCCTTTATTCTCTGGCTCCAAATTAACCATAACATTCAAAACATTTTTTATCAATTCTTTCAGCCTCTTTTTTTTTTACTTATGCTTCTCTAATACCCACATTTAATCATATCCCTGTTTAAATTCTTCACATCTTTAAATCCTTCCACATAATTCATATCTGTAATCTTTTTCCATAAGATTTTCCATCTTTTACATTCACCACAATATAAACAAACTTTATTTTATACTTTTATATGGCATATTCGCCTTCACCACTAATTTTTGTATAGTCAGCCTCCATAAAAAATCTTGACACTCTGTATGTCTCTTACATCTTTCTATTCTTGCCTTGATAGCATTTTTTTCCTTAATAATTAATATTTTCCTAGGATATATCCTATAATACTTTTCCATAATCTTATCATACTGATCTTTTCTTTCATTAACAATTTCTTTGGCATTTATTTTCCACAAGATAACCTTATCTTGATAATTTTCCATGTCTTTATTACAACACATCTTCCTTTTTTTGCACTGAAAAGGTCAACCTTTCAGTTTTATATTTCAAATTTAATATTTTCATTAATAAGGAAGCCTCATTGTCCTTTAAACATTTCATTACTCTATATAAGTTTACTGACACCATCTATATTATAGGATTTACTAACCAAAGACCTCCTTTTTCTTTTTTCACATATAACACCACTCTTTTTATCAGGTTCAATCTTGATCCCCAAATAAAAGAAAATATTATATTATATATTTCTTTTTCTAATTTCAATGGAACACTAAAAACACCGGATACATTTATTTATTTATTTATTTATTTTATTTTACATTTGTTGACCGGTCTAGTCCAGCTGGATATATGTCCATTTTCAGTGGAGGCCCGGGGAGAAAAGCTCCACAAATTACAACAACATAAAAGGTCAAGACAAAGACAATAACAGTATAATTTGGTACATAAGTTTTAACAATTATAGTACAAGCCTAAGATTATATATTTTATATTTCAGTAGGAAAAAGGAAAAATTTATCTAAGAATAGATGAATAAGACTAATACATTTGTATTAGAAATGGTGTAGTACAAATCTTTATAACATATTACAAAATTAGATACACCTAGTAATTTATGATAAGAGATACTAAGGTCTCACAAAAACCTAAGAAAGAAAAACACTGGATATCAATAGATAGAGTATAGAAGAACAGCAAACAAGGATGGATTTCTAGTGTTATTTAACACATAGGTTGTGATACTATATGAAGGTGTTTGATCATTCCACAGTATATACTTATTTACATGAGAAAAAATCCTAAGGAAGGTTAAGCTCACTAAAAATTACTGAGACAATACAAGATCATGATAGGCTAGGAATTGTGGGAGTCTAGTTAATAGTTAGGTACTTAGTCTGGGTTAACACAGGGACATAGCCAGTGTGATTTGAGGTAGGGTTTAAGCTTGCTTTTAAATAAGCTGACAGAGGATATTGAGGTTAGCTGGCTTGGGAGGATGTTCCAGGCTTTACCTACTGTATTGGAGAACAAGGTGTCACCAGCTAAGTTGTTGGATTTTGATATTTGTACAAGTAGGTTATTAGCTGAGCGTAAGGTCTTGAGGTTATTATAGGGGATGACTAGGGATGTAAGTATGGGTGTATTTTGAGGTAAATACAGGATCTTATGGGCTACTATTAATTGATTGATTGAAAAGTATTAAATTTGGCAGCTCTAACCATCCTAACTGATTCAGATTGATACAGTGATGAGTTCTATAGGAGGACCCAGCTGCAAATCTAGCAATATTGTTGTAGGAGGATGTAAGTTTACTCAGATTACTTCTACATATTTTGGTATAGATAGGGAGGCATAGAGCAAGGTAGAGATGAGGTGGGTACGAGCAATAGTAACCCTGGCTGGAGGTGTAAGAAAGGGTTTTATTCTATAGAGGGAACCTAGTTTCTTGTTTACTATTTTTATGGTGTTATTAATGTGAGGTTCAAAGGACAAGTTGTTATCTATTAGTACCCCGAGTAGTTTGGTGGTTGGTTCAGGAGATATTATAGTTCCATCATTTGAAGTAATAGTAAAGTTAAGTGGGGAGGTTCTGCGGGTGGGAGTAAATAGTAGAATTTTTGTTTTTTTGGGGTTAAGGATAAGACGTCTTTGTAGGAGCCAGTTTTTAACTGTACTAAAGGTCATTTGGGTTAGTGACTGAAGTTCTGATCGAGAAGCAGCAGCGCATATGAGTGTGGAGTCGTCAGCGTATTGGATACAGTCAGCTTGAGGAATTACAGAATGAAGGTCATTTGTAAAGATGGAGAAGAGTAATGGGCCTAATATAGATCCTTGCGGGACCCCTAGAGTGACTGGGACGTGGGAAGATAAAGTATTTTCCCATAGTACAGCTTGTTGCCTGTTATGTAGGTATGATTGGAACCACTGTATAGTATGGTTGTCCAATGACAGGTTTTTGAGTGTGTCTATAAGGAGGTGGTGATTCACCATGTCAAATGCTTTGGACAGGTCAATAAAAACAGCTGAGGATAGAGTATCAATATTACGATTGCTGTTAATATGGTTAGTGAAGGATAAGAGAGCAGAGGTGGTGCTATGAAATGGTCTAAAGCCATGTTGACAGGGTGCTAATAAATTGTGATCGAGTAGGTAGGTTAACAGTTGTATGTGTATACATTTCTCCATTATTTTTGCCAAAGGAGATAGAATAGCTATGGGCCTAAAATTGGACAACTATCTTGGCTAACAGTACAGAATTGTTTAAATAAACTTTCTTTTTAAAGGAAAGCCTAAAAAACTTTCAAAACAAACACGTTTCATTTCTTCAATTTTTTCTTTCCATATATAATCTATAATTTCTTGTTTCTCAGAGTTTATTCCAATGATCTTAATTTTTTCCATATTAAATTTAACTCCAGCAATGCTCCCCTCAAATCTTAAACCTTGACTTTTGTTCATAGGTTCATAGGTAGATACTAGGTTATCTGCCCTAGGGCATTTACAAGCCTAGCCAGAATGTGTTGGCTTTCACCTCCCTTTTAGACTAGATTCCTGAGCCTCTGTCCAGCAGGGCCATAGAAGTGATCCCATGAGTAAATTTATGATTTCCCATCCACTCATCAAGATTTCTCTTGAAGAGGGTCAGCGAGTAACATGGACTGGGATTCTATTCCAGAGCGAGGGCAGCCTTTGGGATATGAATCTATCCCTCCAGCATGTCCTGTTTATTGTTGTGCTAAGGTTTAAATCACTGGAGCGTGTAGCTCTAATAGATTTGGTTTTCTTGAGGTGGAGCATGTCCAACAATTCTGGGTTGGTCATGGCCTTGAACGTCAGGCAGAGATCGCCTCTGAGTAGGCAGTAAGCAACTGAGTAGAGCTGGAGTTTCTTTAGTCGTGCTGCATAGGGCATCTGTTTGAGGCCCACGATACTCTTGGTGAGGTATTTTTGAGGTCTCTCCAGCTGTTGCAGGTGTCGGGTAAGGTACATCCCAAATGGGGCATTGTACTCAACGATGGGCCTGATGAGTGATGAGTAGAGGGGCACAATGACCTCTCTTGATCTAAATGTGAACCCTTTTGTGATTAGGTGAGCTATATAGAAGGTCTTTCTAACCACTTTGGCAATGTGATTGTCAAAGGAGAGGTTACTATCTACTTGGGTCCCCCAGATCCCTAATTACTTCTTCTGTACTTACTGGATTACCTCCTATGTGGTAGATTGTGGGCACTTTGTTTTTCCCAAAGGGGATTACTATGCACTTTTTGGCATTTAGCTTGAGGCCATGGTTCTAACACCAGGTATCCGTCTCTGTAAGGCCCTCCTGGAGGATGCTTGTGTCAGCCGGATAGTCGATTATGGCTCCCAGTTTGCAATCATCTGCGAACTTGGTAAGCCACAGTCCTCCCGTGTTTGCCTGTACCTCATTGAAGTATATACCGAACAAGAGGGGTCCCAGGACTGAGCCCTGTGGGACACCGCTTGTAACCGGTTTAGAGTCGGACATGGCACCCACAACTCTGACCATGTGAGTTCTATCCCTGAGCCAATTTGCAACCCATCTTGTGACATATGGGTTAATATTTAAGCTGGTAAGCTTATTTATGATGCCAGAGTGGGGTATTGTGTTGAAGGCCTTTGCGAGGTAGGCTGTGTGGGCTACCTTATCCTCATCTATGGCTTTGGTAACTGTTTCGAAGAAGTCAACTAGGTTTAAGAGGCAAGATCTGCATTTAAGAAAGCCAAATTGGGTAGGGTCCAGTGTTTGGAGGTTCCTAATGTCTTTATTTATGAGATCCATGATGATACGCTCCATAGCCTTGCAGACCAGACTAGTCAGGATTATAGGGCAATAGTTCCCGGGATCCATTGTGGCACCACCTTTGTGGAGTGGGATCACTGTTGCTGTACGCCATTCTTTGGGTACATAACCTGTGATAAGGCTGAGTTGGAACAATGAATTTATGTGAGGGTTTAGTTCATTTTGGAGCTCGTGTAAGACGTAGCCCAGGATACCATTCGGTCCCATTGATGCTGTGTTTTTTACTTTGGAGAGGGCCGCTTTCACTTGTGTGTCTGTGATGTATGGGTGACTGCATTCTTCTGGGACAGACACTGGCCCTTTTGTGGGGGAAGGGGGGGGTAAAGTTTGCACTGAACCTGTCCACCAGGACGTTGGCAATGTCAGTGGGTTCAGTGTATTTTGTGCCATTTTGCACCATCTCGGGGCATATCTGAGAGTTGCCACCCAGATTCTTGACATAGCTAAAGAACGCCTTGTGATTATCTTTAGAGTCTTTGGCGATTTTTCTTTCAAAGCTAGCCTTGATGCTTTTATGAGGGATCAAAGTTTCTTGCTAGTACTGATCAGGGATGCCTTACCTTTTTGGGATTTTGCCTTATCATGTAATAGTTTCCTCCTTCTGTTGTATAGCTTATTTATGGCCGGGATCCACCAGACTGGTCTCCTGTTTTTGGCAGAGTGAGTCTTGGTTTTATTTGGGATGGCACGATCCATGCATTCCTGTAGGTGCTCATAGAGCACATTTGTAAAGGATTCTGCGTTTTGGGTAGCATTTTCCATTTGTCCGGGGGCTTTGAAACTTTCCACCTCTGTCTTGAGAAGTGTGAAGTTTGATTTTGAGAAGTTTTTTACAGTGGTTTCCTTGGCTGGGGGTGGGGTCGGGATGTGGATGTCCATTGTGATTAGTTTATGGTCTGATCTTACCAACGAGGGGTTTACCTCTGGTGTGGAACATTTAGCCCCCATGTTGGTGATGACCAAGTCCAATATGTTGTCCCCTCTTGTGGGAGTGGTGACCAGTTGTTCCATGGCATTTGAGTTTATAAACTCCAGGAACCGTTGGGAAAAAGAGTTGGGACTTGAGTAGTTTTCCCAATCAATGTTTGGGTAGTTGAAATCCCCCAATGTCATGGTGTTTGGTGAGACCTTCCTATTCTCCAATGTTCTCAGGAATGCCAAGTGGGGGTCCTGAGACAAGGTGGGTGATCTGAAGCAGGCTACAAACTGAAAAGCAGTTTTACCTACTGTTAGTTGCACATGGATGGTCTCCGCTGCCTTGTGCAGTGCCACTAACCTGGAGGTGTGGGTATCCTTGATGAAAATGGATACTCGCCCGCCTTTAGTAATTCAGTCTGAGTTCTGGGGCCAAAAACAATGGTATGAGTTGAATCCTGGTAGTGCTGGGGTGCTCTCTGGAGCCTTGAACCAGGTTTCTGTCACTGCACAGATATCGATTTTCTCCATACTGAGGAGTGCCTTGAGTGCGTGCATCTTGAGGTTTAGACTTCTGGTGTTGAGAAGCATTACCCTTAGTTTTTTGTTTCTGGTATTGTCTATGGAGGTGGGTTTGTCTTTTGAGCCTTGCCTAAAAAAGGCACTATGGGGGTAGCAAGAGTCTTAGCCAGTATTCAAAAGCCTATGGGTGACAGGTGTAAGCCATCCCTGGTGAAGCAATGTGTCTTGTCGAGCATGTCATCCCAGGCTGACAGACACCGGATCCCCTTTGAATGACACCAATAGCTTAGCCAATTGTTAAAATTGATAATTTTGTCTTTATACTGTGTCATCATTCTTGGTGAGGGCAAGATGCTACTCAGGGTCAGGGTCATACTGGCATGGGATACATGATCAGAGAGCTCCTCTATGTCTCTTTTCATGTAGTCCAGGGAGGTATGTCTCAGGTCATTCACACCAACATGGACAATGACAAGAGTCATATTTGTACCTGCTGTTGAGTGACCTGAGTGCTTGTGTCATGTGGCAGATCCTGGCACCCAACAGGCAGCTTACAGTGACCTTCTCCTTGTTCAGTCTGGTGAATGGGACTTTAGTGTGCCTGACAATAGAGTCTCCAAATACTAGCATATTAGGTGTGTTATTTAGCCTTGGGGGCTGCGACTGAGTGGCACACTGACTTTGTGAAGTATGTGATACGTGAAAGTTGTTGTGGGGTAGCAGTTGCTTGGATGTCTGCTTTGGAGGTCTCTGTTGCTTTGGCAGATTTTTATTTAGAGCCTCCGAGTATGTTTTTTGTGAGTTTATGTGTCTTGTTTGCTGGTGTGATTTGTCTATGTGAGACTGGTTGTGTGGTGTGAGTGGTTTCCTTTTCCTCCTGACTGACTGTGCCAGTCTTGGGTTGAGAGAGCCCGGCCTCCAGTTTGGCTGTATAGTTGCATCTTTCACATATATTTGTGTTTGTTGGAAGGAGGAGAGGGTTGTCTGTGTACATAAGGCAATTGTAACATTACCTCAAGATTCCCAGATTCACCAGCTGGACTGGAGAATGTACCTGAAAATGCGCTTTGGACATGCCTGGGTGGTTTAAAGAACTAATTTATTGATTGTCCGAAATGGACAAATAGGGAGCCTTGTACTTCTGGATAGTATAAGGGGGTGTAGTGATAGACTTTGTTAGTGCTTACTGAGAAATTTGATCAAGTGCTGGGCTGTAGAATGAAATCTGAGTGCTTATTTTGAGAGTTTGACTAGTTCTAAGGGAAACATTGAAGAGCAGACTTTGTGGAGCCGGGAATAGTTTAAAACAGCTTAAACGGCACTGCGCAACATTGCGTGATGCCAGGCAATACGCAAAATCACGCAAAACTGCGCTAAAGCGGGTTTTAAGGCAGAGAGTTTGAAAGAGATAGGAAATGGCCCAAAACAGCCAATAAGCTACTAGTTACTGGGCTGAGACCACTCCTCTAGGGACAGATAGGCTACTCAAGGCTCCCCACTCTCACTGGTGAACAGAGAAGCTTCCTCCTATCCAAGTAAGGATATGGGCAACACAGGAACTATAACAGCCTAGAATTCAGCAAGATCTGAAAACTGGACTACTCTAGTTCAGAAAAGGCGGGAAACAAGGATTTTTTTTGTTTTTTTTTTTGTTTTTTTTACAATACAACAGAAACTAGTCAGAAGAACACTGTAAATGCTTTAAATCGGCTAGCGCACTTGAGTGTGTAGCCTACAACAATTGTTTAATACAAACCCAATAACTTCAATAATCACTTGCATTTGCTTTATCACTACATTCATACTTCCTTAATCTTTACTAATAATGATAATATCATCTGCATAATTTAATAAAATAGGCATTTTTACCCCTTCATTTGAAATATATCTCATTTCTTCCATTTCACTATTCACACAAGTGGATATTACATTCATTACTAAAACAAATAATATTCCACTCAGTGGACAACCCTGACTAATACCTTTCTCTAACTGTATGTCTTCACTTAACCATCTGTTTATCATGACCTTCACTATATTAAACTTATGAGCTGCCATACATACATTTTTAATCTTCTTACTTATGTTGTATACTTCAAATATATCCCATAATATTGCATGATGAATTAAATCAGAGGCTTTACTTAAATCTCCTACCATCCATTTTACCTTAACATTTTTAAATACTATATCATTCACTAACTCTCGAATTATTCATAATAAATCTTGAAGCCTTTTACATTTAATACAAACTCATTTTCATTTACAACCTTACCCACTTTCTCTTCCATGTTTTTATAATTTTATTTAAACTAATAAACAAATGTCAAATAAATAACAGCAAATAAAACATTTCATAAAAATCGTATAATGTGTGTTACTTAATGCAATTGGTCTCATATTCTTTATATATGTTTTCTCACCCTTTTTCCATGTATATCTAATAATACCCTACATAACTCATTACATAAAACATTTATTTAGCCATTCATTTAATATATTTACAAACCATTTTTTTGCTCTGTAGTGAAATTTTTATACGTCCTATATTCTACTCCATCTAGTCCTGCAGCTGAATCTAAATTCATTACTTTTAACGCCTGTTCTAATTCATCTAATTTTATTTCCTTTTCTAAATCCTTATTATCCTTGCCTGACAATGCACTTACCTACCATTCCTTCCACATTTTAACCTCTGCTCTTTAAATAATACCTTGATAGGGTAATCCTATGGGCTAGTCTTGTAAAGGCTCCAGGGCCATTACCCTCGTACACACCTATGAACCTATGAACCTATATGTTTTTTACTATGTTCATAATCTTCTTCTGTGTATTATGTATTGCACCTGTTACATGTTTCATTTCTCTCATTACACTATTATTCTCTTTAATTATTTTACTTAAATATAGTGCAATTTCTTCTTTTTTCCTTGCAGAAAATATCTTTGTTTATGCAATAGATGCTGTATTTTCTTCTTATTGAGTTCATAAAATTCCTTTTCCTTGATAAAGAATTTTTCGTCGTTCTTATCTAGATAATCATGTCGTTACTCAACTTTGTATACTTTATTTTCTCCATATATATATTTTTTTCTCCCATGTCATATAGCACTTTTTATATTTCAATTTAAAGTTTAACCACCATTCTGTCCAGTCTCTATAAAATACCCTCATCTCTATGTGTTCTTTCCATAATCTCATAACATCTTCTCTCCCTGTAACATCACATTTTACTTTGTTTATTATTTTTAAACCTTTTCCTGTTTTTATATACTCAGCATTTCCTTTGATGATAATCCATATTGCCCTATGATCTGGAAATTTTGTCAATAACATGGCCCATCTATCTTATATCAAAAACAGTAACTCTTCCAGTTATAATAAATGTCATAGCTAAAACTTTAATTGTGTCTTTATATAATATGAACATTCTAGAGCAAGTCTTAAATTCCTTATCATTTTTCCCACCACACTTCGGTTTGATATCTTTTTATTTGAGACAAAAATCTAATCTCTTCTAATATAATAGCATCACTATTTTGCTTATTACACCACTCTAAAATATCTATTCCTCTCCCCAACTTTTTAAAGCTATTCACATTTAATGCCAAGACTTTACGCATGATTTTACCTTAAATACTATCTTTTTAACCTTTCAATTTCTTTTTTTCTTTTATAAAACCTTCAATAATTTTCATTTTCCTCTTCATACTCTTTTACCAATTGAATTTATTTTTTGCTTTACTTGCACTCCATTTAATATCTTCACTATCACTCAAACCTGATTTTCCTCTTCTATTTTTCCCACATTAAACTCTTCCTGCATACTCACTTTTTGTATGACTAATTCATTATTTATAGTCTCCATTTGTATTCCCATTACTTCTACATCTTTTTGTCCATCTACATCCTTTTGACCTTTTACTGTTAATACTTTCACAACATCAGTTTCTCTCTTTTCCCCATTTTCTTCACATCCCCCAAAAGGGCTCTTTTTATTACAGTTGTAACATCTCACTTCACATTTTCCTGCATCATGCCCAATTTTCCCACATAAAAAACATCTTCTTTTATCACAATTACCAATTAAATTATGTTTGTTACCCATTATTTTACCATGCTCCTATTTCCATCAACAGTTATAACACCCAGTAAATGTACAACACTCTCATTTTCAAAATTAAATTACAATCCCATGCCCTAGTCCATAAACCTCTACTGTCATACACTTTGACACATCTAATACATTTTCACATGACTTCAATGGGTTTCATTTATGTTGTTGAAAGGGCTGTGAATGCCCTTTCATCAACACGTAAACACCAAACTACCAAAACTTCAAATGACCACAAAAGTGGAAAAAATTGCTTGGCCGTCGTCGGAAATGTGCCCTTTCTTCCACTGTAGTGTGATCTTGGAGTTGGTATATTTAGTTAGGGGGATGGGGGATCAGTCCTCCACATCGGGGGTTTGGGGGGCAGTTTGTTTTCTTTGTTGTTGGCCAAGCGATTTTTTCCTCTGGGAAAAAATGTGCTTATGTGGCCATTCGAAGTTTTGGTAGTTCGGAGTTTACATGTCAATGAAAGGACATTCGATGAATAGCCCTTTCAACAATGTACTATAGACCCAACTTCAATAAATGTCCTTTTAAAGTGGTGGTGCTGCGGTAGCGTTGACGCCTCACAGTAAGACTCTGTCCGGTTCGATTCTCAGCTAGAGCGTCTTCTGCGTGGAGACATGCGTGAATGGGCGTACCTTCGTTGAAGGTTGTGCATCAGGGCTGGTAACTCGGCACGTAAAAATCAACTATCAATCATTAGCGGACCGGAGTTCCACTGTGGCGACCCCTAACCAGGAAAAGCCGAAAGACACAACAACAACAACAAGTCCTAAATTGTACATTGATTTGTTTCTTCATCTCTCTATAAGATGCTTTGAATACATAAAAATGTACATTATTTTTCTTCTTTTCATATTCTTCCAGAAAATATTCCAGTATTTGGCCAGTCTCAAATATAATGTCACAAATTCTCTTTTTTTATATGAATAAAAGATCATAACTCACTTGCTTTAATTTCCAATGGTGAAATTACTTCATCCCATAACTTATATCTGTCCATTTCAGAGACCTCTTTATTTTCGATACGTACAGTGAAACTCCTCTTTTTTTTTTACACTTATGACTTCTTCCTTTTTTGGGGGGGTCCCGACTTCATCATCTCTGCATACAATTTACTTTTCATGACCATTTCTTTCTCCTGCTAAATTTTCTCCATTAAGTCACCCCAGGACACATATTTGCCACTTTCCAGCTCACTTTTGTTCACCAAGTTCAACAATACATCATCCCGCAACCCTCCCGAATGGAGGGTTGTAACTATACATTCCTGTTCCAGTACCTCTTCTCTAAAGAGATTTATTTGAAAAATGTCTTCTGAATCCAGTGCCTCCTCAGCTGTAATACCTTTGCACTACAGTGGTGAATAGGGTAAATTCCTCGATTCTCACTGTATCACAGTCTCCATTCAAAAGTTTTGAGCTTTCGGAAAATTGATCATATGGTCTCAACCATATCAATTTCAAGTTTCTGACAGGGACCCATATATATATATATATATATATATATATATATATGTATATATATATATATAGAGAGAGAGAGAGAGAGAGAGATTTCCTGTTAAATGAAACTTCAGTAGATCAACAGCCAAAATGATAACAGAAAATGTCCTTCAAAAACTAATCAGCAGTCCAGTGTGCATTCTATGAGTGTGCAAATTAAAAACAATGCCTTCCTGCAGCCTTAAATCCCCTAAAAATTAAATATACCAACTCTGAGATTGCACAATACTGGGAAAAACATATTCCTCAACCCCAGTATTATGTCAATCTCACAAAAAAGTCAATCAACTTTCCTGTTGACCAATTACCATAGGCAGGACAGCGGTCACTGAAACAGCAGTTGACTAATTTAAGGGTTACCACACACACCCGTGCGCATGCACACACACACACACACACACACACACACACACACACACACACACATATATATATATATATATATATATATATATATATATATATATATATGTATGTACATATATAACTACTGCTTAGATGAAAAGATCATACTGCTATCATGCATGGCTTCTACACAATATCAACACACCTGATGCAGTGGCATAACTATCCAAAATCCTGCCACCAATGATGTGGCTGCATACCTCAGATGGTCCAGGTATCATTCTGGTAACTTTCAAGTGGTGTGTGGTTTGTTGTCAAGGTGTATGGTTGAGTTTCCATGTGCTGATTTATGGAGGATGCAGCATGCCATGAATATCTGGTAGATCTTTAAAGGGATGTAAAGTATAATACTACCAGATGCATCAAGTCACTGCAACTGCATCTTAAAGTCTGTGAGAACATGTTGAATGATGTTCTGGCCTCTGTGGTAGGCATGTTTATAAGCCTGTCGTAGGGAACCATGTTGAGATGAACAGCAATGTTTCAACAGGATACCCAGCACTGAGGACCAAGAAGATGATGAACTGCCTCCATATTCACCACAAGACTCACTAGAGGGACAGATTCCTAACTCAGCGCATTCCATGACAAGTTACAAACTCAGTGCATTCCGTGACAGGTTGCTAACTCAGCGCATTCTGTGACAGGTTCCTAACTCAGCACATTCCTAGCCTATGGAATAAGTTACTACTGCTGGTCAGCAAAGTACTACTTTGGCTACTTTTAAAGCTATTCTTAATGACTGGATGGCTAGACACAAATTTACACCAGGTTTATCATGTATGGCTCTTCTTGATTTGGGAGGTGAGCATTAATGAATGCTTGAAAAGTGTGGCAAGAACTTTTAAGTCTGTCTGCTTAAAGATGTATATGGCTAGGCATCTTATGGCTGCAGTGGACACCTGCCTAGAGTATTCCCAAGTTTTTCAAATGATTAGATTATACAGTTCATCATATCCCAGATGAACAGCACACAAATTAGGCATGTACAGCACACATTTACTGTAGGTCATGGCCTCATTATTTTTCAAGCTATGTCCCCCAAAACCCTTATTGCTCCAGCCAACAGCAAAGGTACTAGTATGTGGGTCACATATATGCACCCCTGGACATGCATATCCCCTTGGAACAGCACTCTACACAGGGGAAAATCCTGCACTCCTCCCCTTATGCATTATAGTAGTGGTATGTACCAAATGGGGCTGTATGGTGGTGCTGTTCCCATCTACCTGATGTAGAAGCATGCACTTGCAGCTTTTCTTAACATCCTGGTAGGGATGTTTTTTCTAAGATGGTGCTCTGTAATGTGCAAATAGAGAGAGAGAGAGAGAGATAACATTATCAAGAGAGTGGCAAAGAAGTCACAGCAGGTAGCTGGAATGACTGTGAAATAAAAGTTCTTTATGGGGTACAAAACAGAGGTTGTTGTTGTAATGTATCTATCTGAATCAGCACCATCTCACAGAAGGTCTGCTGGAATTTATGGAGTTTATAACAAAGCTTGCTGATGTTTGCATTTGTGTGCCTCCACTGCTACACCACAGCAGTATGCTCAATACCTAGATCATCATGTAGCCATCTTCTACATCCAGGTAGCATACCATGCTGTGTTCCAAGCCCTGCAGTGCTCTAGCCCTCCACACCTGGAACTGTGTACTTGACTACAAGAAGTCAACATACTAAACAAGGGTGTCACCAGCAGCACATCCAAATACAGTATCAAGTACAGTCCTCTGGCACTGGCTGTTCTGTTGGGATTGTCACTGTAGGCCTATTCTGCAACAGTGCCCTATTGTCATTCACCTGCCTTTACATCTGAATCCCCCTCACTCACAGATTATACTAATGTAGGTTCGGTATGCACAAATATTTATCCCCTTACTTCACAGTGTGTAACCACACTTCATGGTTGGTTGCAGCTGAGCCTGTGGGAAATCAGCAGATGTATCCTCTAGACTAACACTACCATCGTGCACAGCAGCCTCAGTATCAGTATCATCTGCCAATTATATCAGCACTTCATCAAGTGTGGCATCATCAGTTCTGTGTGATGAAATACAATCAAACCCACTCATGTCGGTGCAATGTTCCTCATAGCTTAGTGTGACAAATGCACCAAGCACATCAGTAGTTTCTGCATGTGTAAGCCATAATGGTACTCATGTATGTCAGATTCCTCCACCTCCCCAAAAAGAAGGTAGGCATACGTTCTACGTGTACCTGACACTGTGAAAAGAATAAGATTGGCTGCTGTGAATGGTCCTGTGTTGCTGATAAAGGGTTTTCAGAGGGGACATATGATCAAGGACAGTATAAATACAAGTAAGATAGTATAAGCAGTCAGACTAGGATGAGATCCTGGTACAGATCACAGGCACTGACCTTCACCCAGTGGCTCACCAACATAAATCCCCCCAGGAATACTAAGATGGATCTCTTTGGAGCCATGACTAGAAGCTGCTTCTTATCATGGGTGGGTAACTTATCTGGCAGTGTGTTAGAACTCAGTATAATACCCATAAGTCAATAGTCCTTGTCCTGGCTCTTTCCTTGAGTGATTCCCTGATAGTGACAGTCACTGCTGACATATCCATCCATGTCCACCCACAGGACGGACATTAGATGTGATCTCCAAACTCCTCTGCTATTATTCTTCCTGCTTAGGTTCATAGGTAGGTACTAGGCTATCTGCCCGAGGGCATTTATAAGCCTAGCCAGAGTGTGTCAGCTTTCGCTGCGCCATTGATTAATTAACTGAGCTTCTGTTAAGAAGAGCCAATGAAGTGATCCCAGGGGTGTATTTTCTGCTACTCTTGAAGAGTGTTAGTGAGGGTCTCTGCCTAATGTAGTTAGGAATTTTGTTCCAAAGCATGGGGAGTCTCTGTGACAGGAATCTATCCCTCCAGCATGTTCTATTTATTGTTGTGGTGAGGTTTAGCTCACTAGAGCGAGTGGCTCACAGTGACTTGGATTTCTTTAGATGGAGCATGTCCATTAATTCTGAGTTGGACATGGCTTTGTAAGTCAGACAGAGATCACCTCTGAGTAAGCAATATATGACTGAGTACAGCTGGAGTTTTTCCAGTCGGGCTGCATAGGACATGTTTGAGGCCAGTAATCCTCTTGGTGAGGTACTTTTGTGGTATTTCCAGCTGTTGGAAGTGTCTTGTGAGGTACATCCCAAATGGGGCATTGTACTCTATGATGGGTCTGATGAGTGACGAGTAGAGGGGCACTATAACCTCTTTATTTCTAGATGAGAACCCTTTAGTAATCAGATGGGCTACATAGAAGGATTTCCTAACTACTTTGGCAATATGATTGTCAAAGGTGAGATTACTATCTACCTGGGTCCCCAGATCTCTTATTACCTCTTCTGTATTAAGGGGGCTGCCACCTATGTGGTAATTCATGGGTGTTTTGTTTTTCCCAAACAGGATGAATGTGCATTTTTTGGCATTTAGCTTGAGACTATGACTTTGACACCAGGTGTCCGTCTCAGTAAGGCCCTTTTGGAGAATGTCCATATCAGCCGGAGAGTCAGTTATGGCTCCCAGTTTGCAGTCATCGGTGGACTTGGTTAGCCATAGTCCTCCTGTGTTTGCCTGTACTTCTGAGAAGTATATTGCAAACAGTAGGGGTCCCAGGACCGAGCCTTGTGGGACACCACTTGTGACTGATTTAGAGTCGGACCTGGAGACTGCTATTCTTGCCGTGTGGATTCTGTCTGTAAGCCAGTTGGCAACCCATCTCATGATGTAGGGGTTTATGTTCAGGCTGGTGAGTTTTTCTATAATTCCCGAGTGGGGAATGGTGTCAAAAGCCTTGGCGAGGTCAAGGTAGGCTGTGTGAACTACCTTCCTCTCATCTATGGCCTTGGTGACTGTCTCGAAGAAGTCAACCAGATTTAGTAGACATGATCTGCCCTTAACAAAGCCGAACTGGGTCGGGTCAAGTGTTTGGAGGTTCCCAATGTCTTTGTTAATGAGTTCCATGATGATGCACTCCATAGACCGGGCTAGTCAGGCTTATGGGGCGATAGTTACCAGGATGAGTTGTGGCCCCCCCCCCCTTTGTGGAGCAGAATAACCACATTTATATCACGTTATCGAAAGATGAAAATAGCGAATGCTATTTCGTTGGCCCAAAACATCGAAACATGAAAATATTGAACATTCAGAACAGTGAATTTTTTCCCATGGAAAAAATTTGCTGCTCCAAATCACAGACACACAACACAAGCACATCAGACAAACAGCAACCACACAAATACAATTAAATTCCTACATCTAATGCTACACTAAACTAAACATACACTGCTATCTACCCACTTACTTTAACCATAACCCTAAGGTCCGTCACTATCGCACACTCATCTAACCCGCACCCTAAACCTAACTCACTTAAACCTCCCCTAACCCTAAAGTCTGTCACTATCACACACACGCCTAACCCGAGCCTTAACCCTAACTCACTTAACCCGCCCCTAACACTAACGTACAAACAATTGCACACTTACCTGAACCCAACCCTCAACTTTTCACCACAGCGCTAAGAATAGCGAAGTCACAGAAACGGCCAGCCAAATTCTTTCCCGAGGAAAGAATTTGCTGTTCTGCAGCTTCACTATTTTTAGCGTTCGCTGAATAGTGTTCGATATCAGAACATCCGAAGTTTTAATATTTTGATGTTCTGATATAGACCCGAATAACTGTTGCTGTGCACCATTCTATGGGCACGTAGCCATTGAAGAGGCTGAGGTTGAACAGTGTGTTTAGGTGGGGGGTTAGTTCGTTCTGTAGTTCATGCAAGACGCAGCCTGGGACACCATCTGGCCCCGTTGACACTGTGCGTTTGACTTTTGAAAGGGCTGTTTTCACCTGTGTGTCTGTGATTTCTGGGACACTACACTTTTCCGGTACTGTTGTGGGCCCTTTTGGGGGTGAGAGGGGGGTGAAGTTTGCACTGAATCTATCTGCCAGGATGTTGGTAATATCAGTGGGTTCAGTATATTTTGTGCTATTTTGCACTAGCTCAGAGCATATCTGCGAGTTGCCACTTAGATTCTTGACATAGCTAATGAAGGCTTTGTGGATATCTTTCGAATCCTTGGCTATTTTGCTTTCAAAGTTAGCCTTGGAGTATTTTATGAGGAACCTTAGTTTCTTACTGATACTGATCAGGGATGTCTTTCCTTCTTGGGATTTGCTTTTTTTCTGAACTAGTTTCCTCCTTCTATTGTATAGCCTGTTTATGGCGGGGGTCCACCAGATTGGTTTCCTTCTCTTAGGGGAGTGAGTCTTGGTTTTGCTAGGGATGGCACAATCCATACATCCTTGTAGGTGCTCATAGAGTGCATTTGTAAAGGTTCCTGCATCTTGGACACTGTTATCCTTTAGCGTGGGTGCTGTGAAACATACCACCTCTGTCTTAAGTAAGGTGAAGTTTGCTATAGAAAAGTTTTTCACTGTGGTTTCCTTGGTTGGAGGTGGTGGTGTGGTGTGGACATTCAGAGTGATTAGTTTATGGTCTGATCTAACCAGTGATGGGTTGACCTCCGGTGTGGAACACCTGTAGCCCATGTTGGTGATGACCAGGTCCAATATGTTTTCACCTCTGGTAGGGGAGTTTACCAGCTGATCCAGGGCATTTGAGCTGATAAATTCCAGGAAGTGCTGGACCTGGGTGTTTGTACTTGAGTAGTTTTCCCAGTTAACCGTAGGGTAATTGAAATCGCCCAATATCAGTGTGTTCGGTAGGACCTTCATGTTTTCCAGTGTCTCCAGAAAGGCGGAGTGGTGGTCCTGGGTCATGGAGCGTGATCTGTAGCAGGCCACAATTTGCATTGCAGATGTGCCTGATGTTAGTTGCACATGGATGATCTCAGAGGTATCATGCTGCACCACTAACCTGGAGGTGTAGGTATCCTTGATGAATATTGATACACTCCCTCCTTTTGTGTTTCTGTCCATGTTCTGTGGCCGAAATGTGTGGTATGAGTTGTAGCCCGGTAGTGCTGGAGTGTTCTGTGGAGCCTTTAACCAGGTTTCAGTTACTGCACAGATGTCGACATTCCCCATACTGAGGAGTGCTTCGAGTGTGTGCATTTTGAGATTTAAACTCCTGGCGTTGAGTAGCATAACCCTCATGTTTTTATTTGTGCTGTTTATGGAGGTGGGTTTAACTTTTGAGCCTTGCCTAAAAAAGGCACTATGGGGTCAGCAAGAGCCTTGGCCAGTATTCAAAAGCCTAGGGGTGATAGGTGCAAGCCGTCTCTTGCGAAGCAATGAGGTTTGTCAAGTATTTCATCATAGGCTGACAGACACTGGATCCCCTTTGAATGACACCAGAATCTTAGCCAATTGTTGAAATTGATCATTTTTTTCTTTATACTGCGGTATCATTCTTGGTGAGGGCAGGATGCTACTCAGGATCAGGGTCATACCTGCCTGGGCTACATGATCAGAGAGCTCTTCCATGTCTCTTTTCATGTAGTTCAGGGAGGTACGTCTCAGGTCATTCACACCAATATGAACAATGACAGAGTCATATTTGTACTTGTTCTGGAGTGACCTGAGTGCTTGTATTATGTGGCGGATTCTGACTCTCGACAGGCAGCTAACAGTAACCTTCTCCTTGTCCAGCCTAGTGAGTGGAATGTCAGTATGACTGACTATAGAGTCACCTATTACTAGTGTGTTAGGTATGTTATTTCATCTTAACGGCTGTGATTGTGCGGCACACTGATTTTGTGTTTTATGTGTTGTCTGGTTTGTGACAGGAGGTGCATATTTTTTGGGTGTCTGCTTTGGAGGTCTGTGATGCTTTTGCAGGTTTTTATGTAGAGCCTCCGAGTATGATTTTGTGTATTTATGTGTATTTTTTGCTAGTGCTGGTTTAGTATGTCTATGTGAGGCTGGAGGTGTGGTGCAAGTGTTAACCTTCTCCTCATGACTGCCTGTTCCAGTCTTGGGTGGAGAGAGCTTAGCCTCCAGTTTAGCTATATAATTGCATCTCCCGCATATGTTAATGTTTTGTGGTAGGAGGAGAGGGCTGTCTGTGTACATGAGGCAGTTGTAGCATTGCCTCAGGATACTCAGGTTCACAAGCTGGACTGGAGAGTATACCTGAAATTGCCCTTTGGTCATGCCTGAATAGTAGGGTGAGCTGCTTAGTCGCTTGGTTGGTGAGGGGTGAATAATGAGCCTTGCCCTGCTGGGCAATCAAGTGTCGGGGTATATTAGTGCTTGCTATTAGGGCTGAGCAAGTGGATGCTTTTTAAGTGCTTAGGTTGAGAGTTAGACTACTTTCAAGGGAAAAACTGAAGAGGAGACTTGGTGGAGCTGGGATAAATTTAGCCCTAGCTAACTGGTGCTGCCCGGACATGCAAAACCATTCAAACTTGGTTTTTACAGCAGGGAAATGAAAGAGATAGAAATTAGCCCAAAATGGCCTATAAACTACTAACTTCTGGGCTGGAACCACTCCTCCAGGGACAGATGGCTGCTCAAAGCTCCCTTTCTCACAGGTGAACAGAGAAACCTCCCTCTATCCAAGTAAGGTATGGGCAACACCGAAACTTGTAACACAGCCCTGAATTCAGCACTAGCCTGAAAACTGGACTATACTAGCTTAGAAAGGTGGGAAACAAGGAAACATTTTTTTTTTGAAAAGATAAGGCAAAAACAGTAAAAAAATACACTTAAAACATCTTTAGATGACTACAAGCAATCAGAAAAGGCTTTTAAACAAATTACCCAATTAACGAGTAAAAAAATCTCAAAAGTGAGCCCTGTTCCTATAGTCTTCAATCAGACAAGTTCTAACTGCACACTCCTGCCACTGGGGTGCAGGGGAACCTTCTCCAAAAAAGAAGACCTGGATTAGTGCTTAAGTTATACAAACAAAGTTAGATTCAGCAGGCCTGGATCTTGTCTATGCTACAGCAAACAAGGTGCACCAATTTCAGTAAGAAAGAGTTCAAATATGCAGGCACTATAAGCCTTTAACCAGAAATTCCCAGTTCAGAAGGGCAGAGTCCAGCCTCTCCTCCCACAAGAGTGCAGACCACAAACCTTCTTAATGTAAAATAACTGGCCTGAAGCCCAAGTGCTTAAACCAGAACTAATGCACTTTTAGAATAACAGACACTGAACCTTCAATTAGCAGTTCCCAACTTAGAAGGATGTAAGCTACCTGTCCTGCCACAACAGTGCAGACCACAAACCTTCTTAATGTAAAACAACTGGTCTGAAGCCCAAGTACTTAAACAAAAAGGCTTAGAATGATAGCTACACTTTAATCAGGTTACTACCAAGCAGTTGTTGTTGTTTGTCTTTCGGCTTTTCCCGGTAAGGGGTCGCCACAGTGGAACTCCGATCCGCTAATGATTGGCAGTAGATTTTTACAAAATGCCGAGGTGCCAGCTCGATACCCAATCTTCAACGAAGGCACGCCCATTTATGCACACATGTCTTTCGAATGCTACCCAACCGCGGGGAGGACATGCAGACTCCACACAGAAGGCATACCCAAGCCCAGCCGAGAATCGAATGGGAGAACCTCTTGCTGTGAGGTAACAATGCTACCACCGTACCAAGCAGTAATAAATACAATTGAATACTTTTAGGAAGGCCTGGATTAGTGCTCAAGTTATGCAAACAAAGCTAGAGTCAGCAGGCCTGGATCTAGTCTATGCTACAGCAAACAAGGCGCACCAATTTCAGTAAGAAACAGTTCAAATATGCAGGCACTATAAGCCTTTAACCAGAAATTCCCAGCTCAGAAGGGCAGAGTCCAGCCTCTCCTCCCACAAGAGTGCAGACCACGAACCTTCTTAATGTAAAATAACTGGCCTGAAGCCCAAGTGCTTAAACCAGAACTAATACACTTTTTGAATAACAGACACTGAGCCTTCAATCAGCAGTTCCCAACTTAGAAGGATGTAAGCTACCTGTCCTGCCACAACAGTGCAGACCACAAACCTTAATGTAAAACAACTGCTTCAGAATGCAACCCATCAGAAGAGCTCCACTGGTTCTGAAGACATTCATAAGAACTTCCATCTCTTGGGGTGTAAAATTCATCTTGTGTTTCTTACCTGTCACTGTAACTAAAACAATCAAAATGAAGATTTACTGAATGGCCTATAGGTGCATGTCATATTGCATAGTAAGGTAAACAGGTGTATTACTAGCTGAACATAAACAATGTCCACCAAACTGTTACTGTGACCACATTATATGGCACCACATATAGCAGTCATTGCATACGTAATTCAACAGCTGTACAATTTACCCTATAAAACTATACAGGTTGTCTATCTAATATATGTAGAGCATGTTGTCACAGGTTAGAAGAATAACAATATACTTACGAATGTTAAAAAAATTATGCTGTACTGTACTAATAAGGAAGCATATATGATATCACATCAAAGAATACCTTTAGATGTTATTGCGATGGTGGATCTGACAAGCAAATAAACTTTAACAGGTGCCTCAGAGGAATGCTTAGCCAATCAAGTCTTGATCACCAAAGCGTTATGAATCAAGTAGAGTTTCAACTGTATGCTAAGTTTATATCTAATAGATTCCCTTGTGCAAGTGACATGCATGTTGTTGTTGTGGAATACTAAAGTATTTTGTACGTAATGAACACACACACATATAAATATATATATATATATATATATATATATATATATATATATATATATATATATATATAAATATATATATATATATATATGTGTGTGTGTGTGTGTGTGTGTGTATTAAGTATATACATATATAAGTACAGTGAATCACATAGTGCCACTCTACAAAGCAACATGGTGTGCAATCTGACAAAGGTACATAAGACTGACAAAACATCAGTCTAATTGACATATGCTTTCCATCGCATTCCCATGTGTTGTGATGCATGATTGACATATGCTTTCCATCACATTCTCATGTGCTGTGATGCACCATATTGCCCTAAACATAGCAGCACTAAGATGCAGATATGCAGCCACATGAAGCAAAGTCTGTATCATCTGTGTATTTTACTGGCCATGTTACACCCACATTTTGGTATTCTTTGCAGACAGCCTCACTTTCTGATGGGCAGCAGAGGGCTAATATATAAGAGAACATTGCCTGGTACCTAACTGGTAGCACTGACACCAGAAAATGAGTGAAAAGTGTCAGCATAAATGAAGCAATCTAAACAGGTAACAGCCCAAACTGCTGAAGTGGCTGGATAGGTGGGAAAAGCACCACCATACAACCTATTTTAGTGCATACCAGTGTTATCAATCCATCTGGACATTTGTGCATATTTCCATTAATGTGTGTGTGTGTTTTGTTCTGCTGGTGGTGAGGGACTGACATACTAAGTTGTCGTATGTGTTTTACATGCTCAGGTATGCACCTTTTGGCATGTGTCATTATGCATAACCATATCTATCATACTTCTTGGCTGTATAGCCTTATTGTGGTACAGGACAGACTTGTCAACAATACTGTGTTGTGTGTTGATGCATAACATTTCTGGTAAATTGGCACATTCCTGTGTGTGTGTGTGTGTGTGTGTGTGTGTGTGTGTGTGTGTGTGTGTGTGTGTGTGTGTGGTGTAGATATATATATATTTATATATATATATATATATATATATATATATATATATATATATATATATATATATACCACGCTCCCCAACGTCCAGCACCAACCAGCATGCAAACACCCATAATGAGTGTATATAATATTAATAAAAATAAAAAGAACTCCATTCAGGAACATGGCTTTGTGCTGCCATAAGCTTAATATCTGTCTCACAATGAAACAATGATAAAAATTACACAATACACAAACCTAGGTTTCGCCCCCTGGCATCATTAGTATATATCGTCATTCATGCTTTGGGACTGTATGTATTGGGTAGCAATCTAAATTCAGCCAGACAGATGCAATAGATAGGTACTGACATACATGTGATAAAGGTAGCAAACTACTGGTATACTCAATTCATGATGGCATATACAAGGATGCAGTCTGTCAACCAGTGGGCACACATCATAGACAGTTTATATTATTTTACTGGGTCCTGAAGCAGGGGCTGATGTTTTGTATAGCTGGTTACTATTTATTCTGCTATGTTTTTCAGATTATTAACAGCAGATGCAGAACATATAGTGGCAGGCTGCAGTCATGGCAGCTTCAAGAAGATCCCTACCATATCTCTCACCTTTTATTTCCAGACTCATCAGTAAACCGAAAAATAATGAGGGAAAATGTTTAACATGATCATTGACTTTGGTGACTTATTAATTAATTAATTTATTTATTTGTTAACTTGATAAGTGGACTGGGCCAAGGACTCTTCTCAGCCATGACCTTGTCCAAGACAGCAAATACAAACTGCATACACAAATAGAAAACGTGTAGTTCAAATGATCAGAGTAAAAGTTTTATACAGTTAAAAGTAATACGTAAAATAGCATATCCAAATAATATAAAGGAAACAGTCATTAGCATATAACCATAATACAATGAAAACTAATTATCCATTGCAGAAAATAAAACTATAACTAGAACATGGAAAGCCAGTCAAGTCATCAGAAAGACAGTTTAAAAAGATGGTTATTGACATTAAAATATGGAAATGAGAAGTATAAAAATTCAGAAACAGAACTCACTAGTTGAAGAGGACATTGACATGAAGCAAAGTACAAATCTGCTTAATAAAGCAAACTACAATATGAGGTATAAAGTCACTAATCTAACTGTTAAAATGTATGATTAAGTGATAATAAAATAATATGTTCACTATTTCATTTCTATTCTCATATTACACTGAAAACAGTTAACTTGCAGTTTAAGTGCTTTTCTTTAAGGAACAATGTGAAATCAGTCTGGAAAGTAAAACTAGATAGAATAGCTATTTTTGATATTTTGACAATGGCAGGTGATTGAAAGATAAATGTAAGCACTGATTGCCTGACCTAAGGCTTGTTTATTAGCATTACATAAATATATAATAATAAAATAGTTGTTTCAGCAAAAAGCATCAAAATAATAAGCACGTACTATGTAAAAATGAAAATGTGGTATATAACAAAATGTTACTCTTAAAAGAAGAAAGAAAAAGTTTACTACAACAGTCTTTTGTTTAACACATCTGGGACCCATATTTTTGATTTCCATCCTGTTAGTTTAAAGCAATAAATAACATCTCTTCTGTCAAGGAAAGCATTTTATATTGTTAACCTGGTTGTATTGCTAACCTGAAGCTATGATTTTAAACCAACTATTAAAAAAGTGGTTCCAACTACATGAGCCTGTTGTACAAGTTTATTCTTAATTTTAATAACTCAGATGCCTTGTCTGAGAGCCGGAGTTCAGTCCTTTAATGCAGTTGTTGAAATGATTTTGTGCTACAAGACTTAATTAGTCATTTCACAGGATGTTAACAAACACAGGAAGTTAAACTTAATTTATTTATTTTATTTATTTAACATTAGTTTACAGGGAAAGGCCAACTTGGAACGAACCAATTTTAAGAGGAGCCCGGGGAGAAATACTTCAGATGCTCCAAACTTAAAAAGTATTATGCTGGCCTTTTCAGTCTGCCTGAAAATTTATTAACATTGTGGTTCTGTCTTGACTATTCATAATCAGGGACATTGTTAGCTATTGTTTTTTCTTTTTTTTTTCCAATTGTATGTTAACTTCTAGAATGTAGCGTCATCCCAACTGTATCCCTGCAACCTCATTCCAGCTCAAACAGTGCATATTTCTGGACAGCATACCTTTTCAGTACTGGCAAAATAAATAAATAATATCCAGAAATGAGCAAAATATCCAATTAGCCAACCAGACATGGCAAAAAAAATCCATTTAACAAAATATGTTGATCAAATAAAATAAAAAATGGTAAACTATGCTACTAACACATCTCAATCATAGGAAGACAATGCAAACAATGTAAAATGGACAAGCTTCAGGCAGAAAACTGTGTTCTTGCTGGCAATTACTTCCATATTTTAGTTTGTCTGCCTGTGAAAGTATAAAACTTGGTACATTCTGTCTGGACCAATAAATCAGTGTATTTCTCCTTTTTTATACAAAATATTTGAAAACACATGTAATACTTCCAACTTTTATAAATGCTTTATCATAAGAGATAAATTATTATATGGAAAGGTAATAGCCCCCAATCACTATCTGCTCTACAGTGAGTCAGGTCAAAATGTTCCCTAAAGATGGGTGGGCTGACATTGGTCACTAACTCCAAGCTTTTCCTGCCATCTCCTCCAGCTCCCAGACCACTAGTTAAAGCTGAAAGGGCTAGGTCACAGGCAGGGTTTTATCAATGTATGCAGTCAGCCAAATTTCTCCTATTATGAATACCACCTCATGACTCTGCTGAAAATAGACCACAACTAGTAGAAGTAGTACTGTCAACAAAACAAAAAAACAAATAAACAAGCAAACAAACAAATAAACAACTAAATATCATACATTAAACAAGATACGAATTAATGTGGTGGCAAAATTCCGTTCACGTAAATATACCACTACAAGGTATTTTGATCTATACAATGAGGAAGAAACCTATAATCCACAGAAATATATACAGTTTAGGCTACCTTATTTCAACATATTTTCTATTACATGAGAAAATACAACCTTAAATCTTTTGCCCAAAGAATCAAAACATAAGGAAGTCAAGCATTCCAAATGTGTCAAGATTTAGATGCATCCTGTCCAGCTGGTGTAGGAAGAATTCTGAGACAATATCTTCATAATGGTATGAAGGTGTAGATAACCAGATCATGATGATATTAATATGGCCATCCTAAGAGTAAAATCTCTTCTTGAGCTAAATTATTAAATAAAACTGAACAAACTTCAGTCAGCCTTATCATCGCACATTGTCTTCGAAAAATATTGCACATTTGCAGTGAAAGCAAAAGTGCTTAATATCTCTGAGTTGTCATATCTAGGTTTTATCACTGTTTAGCTTGGTGCCCATAGGAGAAGACTTCTGTTTCACGTATGTGCATTTATCTGTAGTATACACATAGTTATGAGTTAAGAGGCCTTTCAGAGGAACTTTTGTGGACCTGTGTTGCTTGCGGATGACACACTACCCAACTGTTCCATGCATATTCTTGATGTAATGAAAATTACAGACCTCAAGCAGTCTGGGATAATTCAGTTATAAAATGCATGACTCGCTATAATTAAGTTAAGTTACTGGAACACAGAATGTAACATGTTTTGAGGGAGGCCGTAATTCATTCATGTCGATATTGTTTTTTTTTATACTTACATTTAACAACCAGAGGTCTTGAAGACATCTTGATATTTTTAAGAGCTGATCTCCTTAACTTAGTGACTTACTAATCAATAATAAGCAAAATAAGAAAGGACAGCGTGTGAACAACAAAATGACAACAAGACTGGGAATGATGTTCTTTAGTGCAGATATTAATATTTGTTTTTCACTTATTGTTCATATTTTTATATTTGCATTCATATTTTCATAACTAAGAGATATGTGTTATTAGTTGTTTGCAAAATTACTATTTCTAAAACTAAGTGGTTTCCAAGTGAAGTCTTAGATGTGTTGAATGAACATGTAATTGTTTCCACTTTAATTTGGATATCTTGAGAAAAATTCTGTTTTCTTTACATTAATTATGCAACAAAAAAAAAACAATGTTCATATTTCTGTAAATAGCTCAACAATCATGAAGAAAGGTAACATTTGGCGGCATCCCATATTCATGGATAAAAGAGTGTTTAAAAATGTATAAGGCAAATCATGTCTGCTCAACCTGATAGACTTTGAGTCTGTCACCAGAGCTGTAGATGAGGGCAAGGTAGTCATCTTGCCATGGCCTTTGACACCATCCCTCACTCAGGAATCATAGATAGACTCACTAAACTAGGCATAAACCCTTATGTCACAAAGATGGGTAGCCAACTGGCTCACTGACAGAACCCACACTGTAAAAATAGCTGACTCTAAATCTGACTACCGACCAGTTACAAGTGGCTTCCACAGGGATCGGTCCTGGGTCCTCTCCTGTTTGGCATCTACTTCGCTGAAGTCCAAGCCAACACAAAGGGACTCTGATTGACCAAGTTCACATGACTGCAAATTGGGAGCAATTATAGATTCTCCTATGGATGAAGACATCCTACAACAAGGTCTCAATGAGATCAATGACTGGTGCAAGAACTATGGCCTCAAGCTCAATGCCAAAAGTGCATTGTCATTCCCTTTGGGAAAAATTCGGTGCCCATGAACTACCACATAGACGGTAGTCCACTAAACACCGAAGGTGTGATAAGAGACTTGGGGACACAGGTTGACAGCAACCTCTCCTTTGATAACCACATTACTACTGTGGTCAGAAGGTCCTTCTATGTGGCACATCTCATTACAAAAGGTTTCTTATCCAGAAAGAAAGAGGTCATAGTTCCTCTTTACTCGTCCTTCATTAGACCTATTATTGAATATAATGCCCCATTTGGTATGTACCTCACTAGAAACCTACAACAACTAGAAAGGCCACAAAAACACCTAACTAAGAGGATCTTAGGCCTCAGACATATGCCCTACACTGACAGACCCAAAAAACTCCAGCTATACTCAGTCTCATATCGCCTACTTAGAGGTGATTTCTGCTTGACCTACAAGGCCATATCTGACCCAGAGCTGCTTGGTATACGCCACCTAAAGAAATCCCAATCCCTCTGTACCACACGCTCCAGGGACTTAAACCTCATAACCACCATAAACAGAACATGCTGGAGGGGCAGGTTCCTAACCCAGCGACTTCCCATACTCTGGAACAAACTCCCCATTCACATCAAGCAGAGCACTTCACTGGCCCTTTTCTAGAGAAATCTTGATGAGTGGATGAACAATAGGAAGTTCACCCTGGGGACTTCTTCAGTGGCCCTGCTTGACAGGGGCATGGGAAACTAACTTCGGGTGGCAATCACCCCGGGGATCACCTCAGTGGCCTTGCTTGACAAGGACACTGTGAACTAACTTCAGGCAGCATGATGCCAGGGAATTTCTTAGGCTAGGCTTGTATAGGCTCCAGGGCCATTAGCCTAGTACATACCTATGAACCCTACACTGATTGATTGCATTACAGTGACTATGAAATAGTGACAAACGACTTTGCAGTTTAGCCATGATAAAGGACAAATTATTATTCCAGGGATAAAAATTCAACAGGGGATATTCTAGGGTGACTCCTTGTCACAACTGCTCTTTTGTCTTGCCCTTAACCCATTAAGCTGTTTACTTAACAGATTAGCTTATAGCTACAATCTGGCTCCCAGAAAACAACAAAGTGTACAAGACTTCTCATCTTCTTTTTGTGGATGATTTTAAACTGTATATTTCAGAACTGAAAGCACAAATGCAAGTGGTCAAAACTGTTTCAGATGATATAAGAATGTCATTTGGTCTTGATAAATGTACAAAACAACCTTCAAAGCAGGAAAGCTGCAGAACCAAGAAAACATCAGCATGGGACAGGAATGTGATATAAAAGAACTTGAGCAAGTGGGAGTGTATAACTATTTCAGAACTAGTGAAGGATCAATAATAAAACATGAATAAATGTGAATAAAACTTAGTAAGGAATATTTTAGAAGCCTAAAATTAATACTGCAAATGGTGCTGACATCTAGGAACAAAGTCCCAAGTTATATACCAATTTGCTCTTCCTGTCTTAACTTACAGTTTTGGAGTGACTGACTGGCTCCAAAAGGTGCTGGATCAATTGGACAGGAAAATAAGAAGGATGTTTCATGCTTATCAAGTGATTTATAAAAATCAATGTATACTAAGACTATATATTCCCCATTAAGTCTAAGATGACCTTGCTGCTTAGTTTAACAGAAGCATATTGGTGTCAAGTGAGAATGGAAATCAAACCAGTAGATCAAAATCCGGCAGCAGCTCAATGTGTCAAAAAAACAAAAGAAAGAATATAAAGTGAAGGATCAGAGGAGGAGGCAAGAAATGTGCAAAATGCATGACTATAGCTGCACGTATAGAAAACTCTTGGAACATCCTTGTGTTGATCAGGATCGAACACAGGAATGGTTAAGGAGAGGTGAATTTAAACCAAAAGACAAAAGGTTAATATTGGTAGCCCAAGATAGTGGACTACATACAAATTGGTTTACAAAGTCCATTGAACATGTGGGAGAACAGACAAATGTAGGTTTTGTAAAAGAGAATTAGAAAAAGATGCACATCTTGTTGCTGGTTGTGATACTCTAATGGTAGAAGAACTGTATACTGAAAGGCATAATGTGTTAAGACTGTTGCATTGGGGATTGCGCAAACATTATAATATTGACATAGCTGAAAACCATTGGAAACATGAGCCACAAAGCATTATAGGAAATGATGAAGTTTATATCACATGGGATCACCCATTAACAACAGTTCAAGAAATAGATGCGAGAAAACCAGATATAGTAGTCCATGAAAAGAAGACAAAAGAGGAATGATCATTGAAATTGCTAAACACAGTGACTACAATGTCTTATGTACAGACAGACACAAAATCATAAAAATACCAGGATTTGCAGGCATAAATGAGGGCAATGTGGAAGAAGGACACCCATGCAGTTCCAATAGTTTTAGAAGCAACTGGTTTTATAAAAACAATTTACAACTGTACTTTGTTATACAAGTAACTCCACATGAATTGCAAAGGAGTCAATACTGGGAACATTGTGGGCAATGCTTAGAGGACTTCTGGCTAACATCAAAGATTGAAACAATACTAATTCCATGAACTTTAATCATAGTTTTACTTAGGAATGGGGTCCACTCCTGTCATGGTATTAGAAACCCAAAAGACTTGGAGAAATTAAAAAGGATTTCTTTTTCTGAAATGTGAAAGTTCAAGTCTAGATTAACAAAAAGTCTTTGACACTATATAGCTAGGTTGTATAGTTTGCTGGATATGAGAAGTTATTTGTGAAACTTTAGAGGAAAACTACATTTCTGAGGTTTGAGTATATAGTAATATATCACAGTATTAATGAATCTATTGACTATTATCAAGGTAAAGAACACTTTTTAATGATAATATTGTTGCTTGTACCTTTTTAATAGCATTTTGCTGTTCACAAGTTATTTACATTTGTTTGGCTTATGCATTTGAATTTATTTACATTTGTTAACCGGGTAATATCCCACTGGGTTGAAAAAAAAACCCGTTTTCAGCAGAGACCCAGGGAGAAAAGCTCCACAACAAAAAGAACATTATTAAGGTAGAAGCAGTAAACTTAGTTTAAGTAGTACATTGCTAACAGTATGTAAATGAGCTTAAAAATATTATAGCAAAATATAATAACAGAATACAATATCAACATGCATATTTCTGGCATACGGGAATACTATTTTTTTTTAAATAAATATGAGGTACTTAAGTCATGTAGCTTTACAAGGTGAGTCACTTCTGAAAGACCAAAATTGGTCATGTAGTTTTACAAGTTAGGTCATCTGAAGGAACAAAGATTAATAAAGATAAGACAGATAGTGGGATAGCCCTATGTGGGATGAGCACTATTTGGTCTAACGTGTGAGATGAGTGGGAGAAAATAATAAGAATATTAGTTGGGAGCAATACAGGGGCATAGCCAATTATCATTTAAATAGTCTTTCAGGGTCATTTTAAATGTGGACAGGTTGGGGGTTTTAGTTATCTGTTGAGGAAGGGTGTTCTAATCTTTGGCTATTTTATGGGAGTAGAGGGAGTCTCCGTGATAGTTGTGAGACTGGGTTACTTTTAGCATTAGTTTGCTGGATGACCTGAAGAGTCTACAGTTTGTGTTTGGCTGGACTAGGTTTGATAGAGCTGGGCAGTCAGTAGGGTTGATTATGATTTTATGGGCAAGTGATAGTTGTTTTAGTAATGATAGGTTGGGAAGTTCTAGCCAGTTAAGCTGTTGGAGAGCAGTGCAGTGGCGTGTACTGTGGGACTGGTTGGTGACAAACCTAGCTGTTCTGTTATAGCAGGAGTCTAGTTTATTTAGGTCAGTTTTTGAGAGATTAGTAAAGACCTCAGAGCAGTATAGGAGGGTGGATAGCAAGTGGAATCTTGCACTGGCCAGTCTAGCTTGTTGCGTAAGGTAAGGTTTAACCCTGGATAGAGCCCCTTGTTTAGAGTGGATTTTTTTGATGGTCAGATAGATGTGTTTATCAAATTGTAGTGAGTCATCTATGGTTACCCCTAGCAGCTTCGTCTGATTAGTGGGTCCAATTTTTGTACCGTTGTTAGATAGTAATATTGGGGAGAGGCTATTTGCCCATTTAGTGGCCTGTTGATGGTCAGCCAGATAACTGTGAAACCATGTTGGGGTGTGGTATTGAGATTATAAGTGACAAGTTTGTTGAGGAGCAGCTGATGGGACACTGTGTCAAAAGCATTTGACATATCTGAGAAAATGGCTGAGACTAGTTGTCCTTCATTTTTGAGGTGGTGAATGGTCTCTGTAAAGGTTATGAGGGTTGAGTTAGTACTGTGTTTAGGCCTGAAGCCATGCTGGGTGCTGGAGAGTATGTTGTTGGTAGTGAGGTGATTCATGAGTTGCTGGTGGATACATTTCTCTAGAATTTTGGCAAGGGGAGATAGAATGGCAATGGGACAGTAGTTAGTTATGTCTCTAATTTGCCTAATTTGTTTCTTTTTTTCAGAAAATGCTCTGAAATATAACAATATGTATAGGCTGCTAAAGAAGTGATATTCCACACCTCAGACGTGTTAAGTCACTAGACACATTTCAGGAGACTGTAGAGTTGGGGGAGGGGTGTATTATTTAGAACACTGATTATCTAGATTACTGTAAAGATGGGGTGATTGATAAAAGCCATTCAGGTAGTTTCCTGTACTCTATAAATTTACTTGTATGTTTCCCTACTCTTGTAACTTTACTGATCTGCTCTGACCGCAAGAACCCATAGCAGAGACATTGTTTAGCTCCCAGAATGAGAGCAAGCCTCCACACTGTATGATATTACGCAGAGAAAGCAAGTAACCATGAAAAATGAGAGCATCTGATATGTGCAGTATCAAATTTATCAAAAAAAAAAAACTGTGAAAGAGAAGACCTGAGTAACGGAAAAAAATCAATTACTGTTTTGTGTTTAGTAAAGATACCGATAAAATGAGGCTACCTACAAAATTAAGTTCATTAATCTGAGGTCCTACAAAATCTTAATTAATAGAATATTTAGAAATTAATTCTCCCTTATAATTTAGAATAGTCAAGAAAAGGGATATTTTCCATGTTTTGCTTTATAACTTTTTTTTCTTTGAAGCTGTGCTCTTGGGAAATCTTTAGATGCTACTTCTTTATGTGGGTGTGAGACACTTTTTTGACTTGCTATAGACTTATTTATTTCTGTAGGTGTAAGTGTTCTTGTAGAGGAACAACATTCCCTGCACCTTTCCTTATCTTGCTGCATGAACATTTGCATTCCAAGGACAAGCAAAATCTGGGAAATACTTGGATTTCGAGCAAAACCAAGCAATCTCTTTTCTACAAATAAGCACATGACAGCATCAACAAAATCTGCATTTGATTAGATACTTTTGATCACGTCTTGAAAAGTATTTTTTATTTTTTCAGAATTCTGCCTGCTGCCTGTTTCTTTAGTGTATGTCCACAGACTGGATTGAAAGAACCATCTCATAATGAACTTACAGTGCTTTGGCAGCATTATGGCATCACACTTAAAGCACTAGTCTACAAATCTAAGATCTAGACTTGAATCTCATCAGCACCCATATGCATACCATATGACCATGAGAAAGCCACTGAAATTTCTTGTGTTCCCAAGTCTATCCTGAAATATGAATACGTCTGATTCCCTCAGTGGGACCACCTCATCAGCAGCTCTATAACTTTGTGACAGAGCTTCTGCTTGATGACAGGTAGTCAGATTTCTGCATATACACCCTAATTTACAGTGCATTTAAGGTACACCATTTCAGTGTTAAGTCACTAAAGTTTCTCACCAACTGTCATTCATCTTGTTGAAATATTAGCCAGTTTACCTATGAAAGACAATCTATAAATCTTTTGGACCTCTGTTACCTCTTGTAGGGTGGCAAACAATATACCCTGAGAAATTACTATACCTTTTTCTTTAAATTCTTCCATTCTCACCAAATACATTGAAATCAAGCATCCACACCAACATTTCTAGTGCTTAGGTGCATAGGTGATTACTAGGCTAATGGCACTAGGAGTCTTTTTTAAGTCTAGCCATGTAATTCTATTTGAAAATGACAGGATAAATTATCAAGGCCATACAGCTGGATTTAGGTAGGAGAGCATTTACTAATAGAGACATAAGTGCCAGTCTGGGGGTAAATTTCTGGTTCCACTTTCATTGGTCCAGAATGGGTTTGAAGAGAGTCACAGAAAAACTGCTTCATATGGATAGGAAGCATGTTCCAGAATATGGATAGTCTGTGAGATGTGCACCTCCAACATAGTCTATTAATGTTACTGTGATGACTGTGCCCTGGCTCAGCAATCAAGGAGCTTCAATCCTCAACACTAACACCAGGGAGGTCATCTCTGAGAAGAGGAAAGGGTAACTAATACACACAGTAAGGTACAATTTCCCTTAAGTGCACACAGAGATCACAGTCAGTCTGGGGCCAGTTGCTCCCTTGCTCTCCAGGTCCCCAATAACACTCCCCACTGGCACAGCTATAGGGTCCAGATCTCAGCTTAGCTGGCAGGCTAACCTCCAGTACCCTCTATGTCCAACCAGTGCTTCGTGTCCCTGCCCAGGTAGCTAACACACACCCACACTTTGAGATAAGTATTTATACAACTTCACAGACACTCCTGGGAAAGGCTGACACAGATGCTCCAGCCATGCCCCTTTACCCAGACTATACGGTAGTAATTCCTGCCACCACCAGCTAATATTATCAGCTACCCAATGGCCCTTGAAAGGGTGTCCAATTATTACTGTGCAATATTATTATCCAATTGGTAATGTGACTATCCAGTCTAAGGCTTATTAGAGTGGCCTATTATGATAACCTCTATAAATATGCAATGTACTCCAGAGCCTATCTCTACACAAACCAGCCACAGGTAAAGGTTTTTAAAATATTTAATAATAAATAATTAAAACACAAGACAATGCTACTACACCACAGAGATATATAAGAGCTCAGAGATCACACAGAAACTTAAAACAATACAGTAGGACAAGTCTGATGTCAAAGAAAAACACTTAATCTAACTTTCTAATCTTTAGCTATTCTTAAGAGAAAACACAGTGCTATAATCCTACTTACAGACATATAGAGCATAAGCAGTGCTGGGTTGATGGTCCAAGACAAATGCTTTTAGTCTCTCACTGAACAATAGTTTTTAAAACACTAACAAACAACTCTGCTACGGCCCTCCCAGATTACATCATTTTGACACTTAGGTTTTCCCAGTATTCACATTACATCATTTTGACACTTAATCTAGACTTCCCAGGCAAACAAACTGCATTATTTAGCAAGCTAACACCTGCTCAGGAAATTACAACAATAAAAGACATTTCACATGTATACTCAAACAATTATTCCTTAAGTTAAGACAGTAGAAATAATGTTTTCAGCCAGAAGCTTCGGCACCCTTTTGTAGATAATTGTAACTTCAAAGAACATTTGAAAGGCTTGGCTTGATTTTCCTTACAGCAGATGGCAATGTTGCAACAATCTTAAAGTTCACATTTTACAGTGTTTTCTTTCATTTGAAAACACAAGCCTGTATTTTACATTTATTTATACAAATGATAGAATTATGTATCAAATTCTATTTGACTAGGCTGGCAGCCTTCACCCATCTTTCTCCAATCTTCACAGTTACAAACAAGGTTTAGATGTGTAAATAGGGTGTTTCTAATACTGTTAGATTTGTGGATGTGCAGTGAGTCCATTGGATAATGTATCAGTGGATCAGATAATGTCTTTTAAGTTAAGTGTAAGATCACCTCTCAATAGTCTGTAGTAGGCCAAGCATAAAGATAAGGCTTTGAAATGGTCTGTGTATTGCATGTTTCTAAACCTTGTAACTCTTTATTCCCTTTCCTGATATCCATTTATCCTTACCTATATACTCATCGACCATACCTTCTTACCTGCTATCTCTGCTGCAGTGGCTGATACTTTTTCAGCTGCTGGTTCTCCTTTCTGTTCTGTTCTTCCCTGCTCCGTTTGCCCTTCGGGCTCACTCCGCTCCCCTACCCTACCCCCAATTCCCACCCACCCCCACTACATCTAAACTTATACCCTCATAACCACACCTACTTCCTCTCCTACTAATTAACCCCACCCCTTCCTCTTCCTATTTCCCTCCCCTTCATATCTTCCCTCCACCACAATTCAAACATCATTCTCATTCAAAACACTACACATACCTCTTCTGTCAACCATTGAATTCTCAAGAAAACAAAACATGTCTCCAAAATATATATTCTTCTCCACTCACCTAATTCTCTTTATGAACCTAACCTTCATCTACTACCTCACCCAGCCTAATACCCTATCTCACACCCCACTCTTCCACACAACCAGCTCTCTCAACTTACCCCACTCCTACTCAGCCATACCAATATCTCCTACACTTTATCCCATCAAACACAATCTATGCTTTCTCTACAAACTTATCTCACCTTACAAAACTTCAACCCACACCCTACCAAAACTTCCCCCAACATCTCATATCACTTATGAAAGAAAACCCAAAAGCCCCTACTACATAAAGAAGATTCTATCATCTCTACTATTATCTGGAGATGTTCACCCTAACCCAGGCCCAAACACCTCCCCCTCTACCTCTAAATCCATTCAATTAGCATCCCTTAACGCACAAAGTTTAGCTAACAAAGTACCTAACCTCCAAGCCTGGCTACACCATAACAAACCAGATGTCTTAGGCATATCCGAAACCTGGTTAAAACCTCATATAAAAGATGTGGAGATAGTACCACCTAACTACTCCATTATCAGGGCAGACAGAACCCAAAAAAAAGGTGGTGGAGTAGCCCTAATCTACTCATCCTCTCTATGTATTACTCCCTACAATAAAGCTATTCCTCAATTCAACAATGCAGAATTAATAATATCCCAACTTCAATTAAATAAACACAAAAATATATGTATAGCCTCACTCTACATTCCCCCTGGAGACAATATCTCTACTCTTGAAGATATCCTCTCCTGGTTCTCAACTAATATATCTAATGAAACCATAATTATGGGAGATACCAACATCAATTGGTCCTCCACTCAATCCCATACCCCCTCCATTAACATCAACCTATATAACTTCTCACAACTCATCAACTCCACTACTAGGCCCTCTGTAAAGACTTCACTACTGGCAGTATTATAGATTGGATCTTAGTCTCTCACCCCCATTACTACCCTGATAGTGGAACTCTTCCTGATTCATTAAGCGACCACCTTCCCATCTTTGCTACACGCCTTCCTTCTCCCTCACAAGCTACCCATAATTACATAACTTTCAGATACCAAAAAAACTTCAACCCAGAAGCCTTCTGCAACTCCTTAAAATTACTTAACTGGAACTCCCTAAAAACTCTTCCCCTAGAAAGTGTAATCACTCACTTTAATGCTACTTTCCTAAATCTTTTAGATATTCATGCTCCATTAAAAACCAAAAGAATAAAAAACAAAACTACCCCTTGACTAACTAAAAGCACACTAACAACCATGCAGTTAAGAGATAAAGCCTGGACACGCTATCACAAGCACAAATCTCCCACTACCCTTAATGAGTACAAAACTCTTCGCAACACAGTAAAAAAGCTTATTTCAGCTGACCATCAAAACTACTACTCTTCTCTTCAAAGTAAATACAAAACTGACCCGCAAAAATTCTGGAAAGGTATAACCTCCCTCCTAAAACCTGGTACAACTGAAAACCCAAATCCCAACCCAAATGTAAAAGACAATGAACTTGCCACTGAATTTAACTCCTTTTTCATTGACTGTATCTCCAAACTAACCTCTTCCTTCTCTTGCAACCATCCACCTCCTACTACCACCTGTCCCCACTACACCCCTCTCTTCTCCACTCTATCACCCTACTACCTCCCAACCCACTACATTCTCACTGAAACCAATCCCTACTTCCACCATAAAAAAACTACTGCAGAAACTAAAACCATGCACCAATGCCCCCGATAACACCCCCTCACACTTCCTCAGCATATCTGCAGATGCCATCGCCCTCCCAATTAGCATCCTAATCAACGGCTCTATCCAAGAAGGTCATGTTACACAAATCTGGAAAAAGGTCTTCATCATTCCCCTTCATAAAGGAGGAAATAATACTAGCATTACCAACTTCCGGCCCATCACCATCCTCTCTCCTATCTCAAAAATTCTAGAAAAATGTATCTATCTACAACTCCTTCCCTATCTATTAGACAACAACCTACTAACTTCTACTCAACATGGCTTCCGCCCTAATCATAGCACTATGACAGCCCTCCTTTCATTCCTTGAAACTGTAAATAAAGCTAGAGACTCTGGTCTCACTGTATCTACCATCCTACTTGATCTCTCCAAGGCATTCAACACTATCTCCCATAACCTACTACTCACTAAACTGTCAAAGCTTAACCTATCACCTTCAATTCTCACTTGGTTCACCAGCTATCTCTCAAACAAGCAACAAGCTGTCAAATGGAAAAAAGCCACCTCCTCTTTCCTAAACACCCCCACAGGTGTCCCACAAGGCTCCATATTAGGCCCCCTCCTCTTTAACATCTTTGTAAATGATTACTATCACTCTATTCCCCATGCTAACATCATCCAATACGCAGATGATTCTACAATCATCTGTGCCACCTCTTCCATTCCAACCCTCCTAAAACTCACTCAAGAAGCATTCTCCACCACAGAACAGTGGATGAAAGATAACCATCTTGCACTTAATGCAGCTAAATCAAAACTAATGATATTTACCCCCTCTAAAACCAACACATTTGATAGACAACTATTCTCCATCACCAGTCAAAATAATACTCCACTTGAACTGGTATCTGAAACCAAACTTCTAGGAGTTCAAATCAATGATTAACTTAAATTCAAATCCTATCTACTAATAAACATTAAAAAAACACACCAAAAACTTGGCCTGCTCTATAGACACAAACGATTCCTCTCATCAGCTACCAAACTCACTCTCTCTACCACATTTCTCTTACCCTCTCTCCTATATGGTGCACCTCTTTTAACTAATCTACAATCATCTCTTAAAACTAAACTATCTGCCTGTTACAATAAAATAGCCAAATTCGCCACTAGTAACAAAGCTTCAACACATCACTGTGCATCACTCCATAAACTAAATTGGCTCGAACTTCCCAACTACCTCTCCTACACTCAGCTCACATATGCACACAAACTCATTTTCCAACCATCGCTCTGTCGCTCCCTATCCACTACCTTTAAAATTCACCTGACTCAAAGACTTCTCAGATCCACTAATCAAAACCTAATAGAAGTCTACAGACCCCTTCGTCCCTCTGGACATAACCTCCTCTCCTTTACCCTAGCTCGACTATGGAACTCTCTCCCTCCCTCCATTCGCACCATCACTAGCCTTCCAACCTTTAAAAAATCATTTCACTCCTACCTAACATCCACATGGGAATGCTCCTGCTCCCACCCCACATAAGCATTCTCCACTTCCTGTATTCTTACTACCCTCACCTTCTCTACTCAGCTCATAATCAATTTCTTAATATCATCTGTCATCCTGAATGCCTTCTGCAAAAAAAAAAAAAAAAATTTTGTTATTAACTTTACTCATTGTAACCTCTATACCTTGTTATGTCTTGTATATTATATAATGTAAATCTCTGTAACATGTAATTTTTGAAGGAGCTTTTCTCCCCAGGACTCCACTGAAAAAGGGTTCACTTGGCCCAGTGGACTATCCTGGTTAACCAACAGCAAATAATAATAATAAAAAAATGTGCTTTGCACCTTGTATTATTTTTTGTGTGGAACCTCTAGGGGCATTTCAGTTGTTGCATGTGTGTATTCAGGTATTTACCAAAGGGAGCACTGTGCTCAGTAACTGGCCACATGAGGATGGAGTACAGTGATACAATGACATATTTGGTCCCAGATGCCATCCCCTTACTCATAAGTTACACAATATGGAAATATTTCCTTATATCAGTAGGCATGTGATAGTCAAAGGCCAAGTCACTGTCCACATATGTTCCCAAGTCCCTAACCACTTGGTGTACTCTTAGTAAGAGCATTGTCAGTGTAGTAATTCCCAGGGATGGCTGATTTTCCAAAGGAAACTATTATACATTTTTTTGGCATTCAGTTTAAGACCATGGAACTGACACCAGTTATTAGTTTGTAACAAGCCCTTTTGGAGGACGTTAGTGTCCTTGGGGAAATCTATGATTGTACTAAGTTTGCTGTCATCTGTAAACTTGGTTAAGCAGATGCCTTTGACATTAGTTTTGACTTCCAAGAAGAAGGTGCCAAAAAGGAGCAATCCCAGCACTGAGCCCTGTTGGACTCCACTAGTGTCTGACCTTTTTGTGGTGGTAGAGTCCCATGTCCTAACTTCTTGTCTCCTGTATATGAGCCATTTGACTATCCAATGAGTGACATATTTATTTATTATTGTTTATTTTATTGACATTTGATTACCGGGAAAGTCTGATTGGGTAGGAGCCCATTTTCACCAGAAGCCTGGGGAGAAAAGATCCAAAGTATTACAAAATATTTTAAGAATAATAATTTTACAGTCTTTAAAAATAATACAAAAAACAACCACAGTTTAAATAATTATACCAAACTAGACATAATATGAAAACATTGGTTAAGAACAGATACAAGTTATATGACAATGATTTAATCTTTAGAGAAATTTTAGCCAGTTTATAGAGAAATTAAAGTTAAATTAGTATAATACAAACAGGAATTGCAATATAAAATAAGAGAAAAGTAGTCTAACAGTATATTTAGAGAGAAAGCCAGGGAACAGAAACTGACAGAAGTAAAGAAGTGAGTGAAGAAGGGAGAGTGATGAGGTGTAATGTATAAACAGGTATTGTTCACATTTAGGGATATTGTTTATCCTGGTGTTGAGTAACAACAGAGCCAGCTTTTGGCTAGGAAGTACTTCAGAATGGTTTTGAATGATAGGAAGGAAGGTATTGACCAGGTAAAGAGTTCCAAGCCTCAGCAACATGGTATGAGTACAAACAATGCCCAGCAGATTTGATAGGTTTGTGGACAGACAGGAGTTGTAGGTCATTGGAGCATAATGACCACCTGGGAACATAGTTGCATAGAATGCTATTTAGTGCTTTTCAAGCAGATGGATTCTGGATAATTTTATATGTGGTAAGAAGCTGTGCATATCTTAATTGATGGGGTAGTTCTAACCAATTTATTCTTTTTAGTGCTATACACTGGCTGGTGAGAAAAGGGGTATTTGTTGCAAATTTAGCAACTTTGTTATAGCATTACTCAAGTTTTGATTTTTGTAATACTTGAAGGTTAGTAAGGATGGGAGCACCATAAAGAAGTGTAGGAAGGAGATAAGTATGTGCAAATTTAGCTTTAGTTGCATAAGTGAGAAAGTTTTTGGCTCTATAAAGCATCCTTAGTTTTTAATAAGTTTTTCTTATGCAATTTTGTATATGCAGGTCAAATTTAAGATGTAAGAGGATTTTTTTTTACGAGATAGGGATTTAGGGAAAAAAAGTAGTAGTCTGTTTTTTTAGAGGTGAACATGAGTTGTTAGTTATAAAACCATGTTTCAATCACCTGAGTAATTTTTTGGAGGTGTGCCATGTTGTCAGATATGCAACTGAGTGCGGAATCATCTGTGCACTGTATTAGGGAGGCCTGTTATGTGGATGTGTGGAGGATGTTGATGAGAATGTTAAAGAGGAAGAGACCAAGGACAGAGTGTTGTAGTACACCTGTACTGACTGGGAGGTATGGAGAGAGGGTGGGGTGCCATTTTACTGACAGATACCTTTTGGATAAGTAGCTTTTGAACCATAAAAGGGTGGGCTGAGACAGAACTAATGAGGACATTTGAAGTAGAGGTTTGCTGTGACAAATTGTAACAAAGGCTTTAGACAAGTCTAGAAATACAGAGGAGACTAGTTTTCCATTATCTCTAGCTTTATTTACAGTATCTATATAGGTTAGAAGTGCAATGTTAGTACTAGGGGAAGGATGGAAGCCATGTTGTGTAGGGGACAGGAATTCTTCCTGCAGGAGATTGTTTAGCAATTGTTTTTGAATATATTTTTCAAGTATTTTGGAGATTGCTATAAGTCTAAAGTTATTAATGTGTGCTGAATTTCCACCTGTGTCCCGAGCGATAATGTTTGACTTTTTCCCAGAGAGAGAGGGAAAGTGGGATTGGGGTTGGGAGGGTGGCCTAATGATTAAGGTGTTTCTCTTACAAATACAAGGTGCAGGGTTTGAGTCTCACAAGTGATAATTGGCTAGGCTTCCAATGGCTCGCAAGGGCAGTTAGCTTAGTACTAACCTATGAACCTAGACTTGCCTGTTTTTAAAGATTGAGACAGGATAGGCAATGCTATCAACTGCTATTTTAAGGTACTCGCTTGGAAGGTCATCAGTTAAAATAGAGCATGGTTTGACTTTGTTTAGGAGTAGTTTTATATAAGATGTGGGCACAGGTTTGAAGGTGAAAGTGGATATGGTGATATGTGGTTGCTGGGAAAGGTTAGACTTAGATGTTGGGGAATCCTTGGTTAGGGATGCTATACATTCTATGAAATTTGAGTTGAACTGTATTGCAGTTTTGAATGAGTGGGGTTAGGGTTGAATTTATGGCTGGGACGATCTGCCTTTAATGAAACCAGACTGTGTTGGATTCAGTATTTAAAGTTTCCTTTATCTTTGTTTATAATGTCCATGATAATTCTTTCTATGGCTTTACATATCAGACTAGTCAGACTTATGAGTCTATAATTTCCAGGGTCATTAGATAGCCCTCCCTTGTGCTGAGGGATATCTTTTGTAGTCCTCTATTCAATGGGCATTAAATTAATTGGGAGGCTAAGGTTGAACAGTGGTTTTAGATGGTTTGATAGGTCATATTTCAAGCTATTCAGAAGAAAATCTGCAATATTATGAGGGCCCACAGATGCAATATTTTTGCCCTGGAGAGTGCATAGAGGACTTGCTAGTGATAGCCGGGGGAGTTATGGCCAAGGATACCTATTGAGGGATGTTTGCTGGAGGTTAGTAAGATGCAATTAGAGCTAAATATATCAACCAGTAGGTTTGCTATATCCTCCAGCTCCATTTACATGGTTCCATTTGCAATTAGTTAAGCACACTGTTGTGTATCCCCCTTCTGGTTGTGGACATAACTGAAGGAGGCCTTTTAGTTGTTCTTCACCTGCAAGGCTATCTTTTCCTTAAATTTGGCTTTGGCAGACTTGAAAAGACTCTTGATTTGCTTATTTAGTTTGATGAGGATTGTCTTGCCATGCTGGGAATTATACTTCCTAGTTTTGGCCATACTTGTCTTCCTTTTGTTACTTTGGGCTAGTCCTGTGCTTATTCCATGTGGGGTACAGCTGCTTCAGTACAGCTGTTTACATGATAATATAGAGTTTCTATGAACAATTTCTCATAGGCAGTGTAATTTATGTGTTTTGGTGGGCTTGAAATTTAGCCAGGGTATCATTCAGTAGTTAAGAGGTTTGCTTTGAAATAATTCCTAAATGTTCAAAGGTTAGATAGTGCCACAGATTTTCGTTTAATTTCAAAGGAGACAATTTTATTCTCAGACCTAACAATTCTGGGCTTTACACATAGATGGGAGCAAAATGTCCTCATGTTTGTGAAGATCAGACCAAGGTTGTTGGCTCCCCGGGTGGTTATATGGGCTAGCTGGTCCAGAGCACTTGTGTTGGCAAAGTCCAGGAATCTCTGGGCCTACATACTGAATGGTGTGTATGTTTCCCAGGTTACAGTGGGGTAGCTGAAGTTGCCAGGAATACAGTGTAGGGTTCCATGCACAGCAACACCAATAGCATTTGGGAATGTAGTATTGGTGTCCTGGATCATAGAGCGGAACCTATAGCTTGCAATGATATGGTATGTGACTTTGCTTATGGTGAGTTGGACATTGAGAAGCTCATCTGAGTCATGCTGCTTGACCAGACTAGAAATCTGACTGTCTTTAATACATATTGAGTCCTCTCCTCCTTTTGTCCCTTTCTGTACAGTAGCTGGTCTAATTGTTGTGCATTACTGGGGTGCTCTCCGTGGCTTTAAATAATGTCTCTGTAACTGTTTAATAATGCCTTGAGGTTATCCTAGGTTGGTTGTGCTATGTTGGAAGATTTATCAGATTGGCATTGCCTAAAAACACACTGTGAGGGTGGACAGAGTTTTAGCCAATATTCAAAAGCCTAAAGGCGACTGGTTCAGACCATCCTTGGTGAAGCAGAGTAGTCTGTCAACCGTATTCTCCCAAGCTGATAAATATTGTATTCCATTAGAATGACACCAAAACCTAAACCAATAGTTAAAGCCAATTAACTTGGTTCATATTGTAGCATCATCCTGGGAGAAGGTAGAAACATGTTAACTGGGACTGGTCTCAGTAAATGCCCCCCTAAATACACATGCACAGGTCATTATTTGACCCCAAAAGTCTTTCTTTTTGCCTTTGGGTATTAACTATTGAAAAGAATAATAATTATTCACTTTCCGGAGTAACAGGAGACTTTGGATGACTTCATTCTGGAAGTAAGCTGGTTAGTGACATGACACTTAAAAACCTACAAATGACAAAAGGGCAAATATGGAGTGGGATAATATTTAGCACCCCCTGTGTTTTTTCCACCCAGTTTCTTCTCTTGAATGTTATTGCACATGCAGTGCATGGAATGCCATGATTACAAAAATCGGAAAAAAAGATAAGCTTATAACACACTTTTGAAGTATGAGACCCGACTGTGACAGCTCTTTCAGAGGTATGTAACAATTACTGCACACCCCAAAGTGATGATACAGTCTAGTGGTATGGAAGGGACATTCCTTTACTTTCAATTGTCCCTGAATAGCTTTCCTCATATTTCCACAGAAGTTTACAGGTGTCAATCTGTAACTAACTTATTTAAATTAGGACAGCATTTAAAAACTGTCCCTGACTTTTTCTTGCAATTATATTTATTTGCTGTCTATGCAGCAGCACTTGCTAACTGTTTTACTGGCTTTCAAAGCTCGTAAAGCACTTCTCACTTTATTTATAATAGGCATTACATGGAATAGATAAAACTACATGCACTACAAAGAGTTATGAGCGGGTCTCACAGATCCTAACCAATTGCTATGTGTTCTCAACATGGATGCCAATATTCACCTTGAGAGTGAAGTGTTTCAATACAAAATAGCATGGTTATGATTGGAGACATAATCCTAATCCTCTATATTGAAAACTCCAGCAATGCTAGAACTTCCACTGAGTGACCTCCCAAACCTCTTGTATCAGAGGCACATGGGATATATGGAAATGATCCTTATGAACATCAAGTGTTTCAGCTAATTGGCAATTCTGAATGTCCTTGACTTGTTTCATCATTTTACTGGACAATTTCAGGCCAATAAAGCCAAACCTCACTAGCTGTGGATATGCATATTTCTGCCTTGTTATGACCTCGTCAACACAGCACAAGCAGAGTGTTTGACTAACCATTAGAAACACAGGGCTGTTATACCCAGCTGATGTCCATTATCCTTAGGGTCACTGCAAAAAATATCCCAAACAACAAACTAAAACAATAACCTTCTTACTTATTGTTTTAATCCTCTATTATTGGGAATAAGGTGCTACTACAGTACCAGCTGTGGCCTGCTAGGTGGCACTATAACAGCAAAGCCAAGTATTAGTCTGCATTATTATTTTATATATTATTTATCTAGGTTATTACTGTAAAGTGTATATTTCTTCACTTGCACGGTGTCCAGATACTTTGTAGTGGTACAAAGCACTGACTACATTTTACATATTATTATTAATCATATAAGCATTGCTGTGCACAAATATTTAAAATATTTATGTTATATGCTTGTCTTTACCTCTATATTAGAATTATTGTTTAGGTCACATCAAATAACTGTCACATCAAACCAAATGTATTTTTCTGTATATGAAAAGGCAAGTCTATCTATGCAGCACTCTATGCTATTGTATTGCATTGAGACTGCCATCACCCCATACAACCCCCCCCCCCCCGCCCCACCCCATGCAAAACAAGTGCATTTGCAGACCCAGATCACTGGCACAGCAGCAGTGAAAGCACTGTCACCTGGGAACATATGTTTTCCCATCCCAAAACATCTCCAATGACTGCAAAGTTGAAAATAAGACAGCAATTTCAAACTCAACTTGCTGACTGAGAGACTAATTAGACAAGCAGGTGGCAGGCTAGTGTATTCTCAGGTTACTTGTCACACATAAAATATAACTGACTTTTCATTAAAGAATGGAAAATTGAGCTTTTTATTGACTCATACTTCTAAACTGTCCAGACTTTTGCAGAACATCCAGATTTCTGCTTCATATTATTGTATGTTCCTCATAAAATGTGTGGTTCTCTGGCAAATCACTGATAATTGAAGTCACTAAAGACAATACATTTGAGTTTCAGACTTCATATCCTTCAGAAAACTAGGTTTATAAGAGCAGTATTTAATCTTTCCCTGATTTTGCCCCCCCCCCCATTATTTTTGGCTTTGTCCAGATTTATTTCACTTAGAGTTTGAGAGGTATGTGACCAGACTTCAGATACACAGTATTTTGTGAAAAAATCACATGACATCTAGTAGCATGGTTGTTGACCATTAAATCACAGGTGCAAACTCCAGTGAACAAGGCACCCTGGGCAAGTTATTTAATTCCCTAATGTACCTGTTCATTGAGCTGAGGAATTAAATAAAGTAGGACAGGACGGCAGATCAGAAAATATACTGAATGCTATTTTTAGTTTGATGCAGAAGAAATTCAGTTAATTTTTGTTTACTACTCTACCACAGTAGCAAGAAGTTTGTCACATTGTTTAGTCATCCATTTTTTTGTATTTATTCACTTAATCCAGCTATATTGGATAAAATAAAACTGTGCGAGTGTGACAGCATTTGCAATTTTTTATGTGTACTGGTGACATCAAATAAATATACAACCTGAAAATTAACAAAAATCTGTAGCTTAACAAATAAAGCAGAAGTGCAAAGTAAATGTCTGATAAAACAAAAACCTTGTCATGCTTCTTAAACATGTTTATAGTTAATACCTTTGAATGACAGTAGAAAAAGATTTTAAAATGTTTGTATCTATGGTTTCAAGTAATGTGTGTGCTCCTGTCTTTTTAACACTTAAAAGTAAATAGTTCTTATATTGAATCATGTCACTGAATCTCACCCACCCCGTAATAGCAGCAAACAGAGTTTTGACATATTCTTTTCTTGGCAGATTGCTGGAGAAGATATCAGTGGCTATTTGCATGTCTTTCACTTGGAGAACAAACTAAGAGAGAGAGAGAGAGAGAGAGAGATGTGCATTTGTTGTGGGAAAACTTTGGACTGGTTGATCAGTCTGTGGATAATTTCCCCACATCATTTAGTTTAAGCTATTTGTTACAATGTCCTAAAACTAATGGAGAAGACTAATTGTTGTCCTTCCTCTGCAAATGTATGGAGCTGGGATTATGTATGAGGAAATTACTTGAGCTTCAGGAACATGGGAGACAAATTAAGGAAGTGTTCTGTGAATGTGTAGGGGTCAATGAAAAAGGCAAGCTGCTTTACTACTTGGGTGGCCTTGTAGCTCCGAACTCAGTGCCTTCCCCAAGGCTGCACCCCCTTCATTGCTTATGCATAGGCTGAATCGGGGGGGGGGGGGCAGGTTCCATTGTCATGTCACTGTCCTAGCCCCCACCCCATATTACATGTGACATACAATACTGCACTTTCCATCTGCCTGCCTTTTGACTCGAGAAGACAGATGAGTGTGTGTGTGTGTGTGTGTGTGTGTGTGTGTGTGTGTGTGTGTGTGTGTGTGTGTGTGTGTGTGTGTGTGTGTGTGTGTGTGTAAGAGAATGAGAGATAGTCACAGAGAGCATGGGGCATGTTTTCAGTTAGTTTCAGTTAGGTGCAATATATTTTTCATTCCTGTTCCACTATGCAGATGATTTTCCACTCCATTTTCTAATGCCATTGATATCACCTTTTTTTAAACACAATAATTTGGAAAACAACATGTCCTATTTGAAAATGATTTCTAATTTTGTTGTCACAACTGAAAATGTGTTAGCGTTTAATACAAGGAATATTTCCAGGATATTTTTTATTTTATTTGCACAGCCCACACAGGAAAACAGTTTAATCAAATAATGAGATAAGTACTATAGTTAGGTACTTCCCTTGCTTATTGTATATAAATATTACCCATACAGACCACCAAGTAGGATTATATTACCTAAGATGTAGAAGTAGTCCTTCCAAAAACTGCATAGTGCGTAATTTAAATATAACTAGTTAGTGGTCTGTGATAAAAAAGGATTTAACAGTGCTGAGTACCAGTTAAACTGTATGACTGAAACACTATGGAAAAATCTAATACATTTGTCTGTCCACCTTTTTTTCTCTCTCACATCTTTTCTCCCTGCTTCCAGATCTTAGCCGAAAACTCCATAGTCTACAGTTTACTTATATATCTTACTATTGTGACTGACATGGTGAAAATGTTGGTTTCTACTACTTTACCACCATTTGCAAAATATAATGCATCCTACTAACCATTTTGTCTTGCAACCTCCCACCCACCACTGTGTTTAACATGATGTACACGTACCTTACCCTGTGTATTGCCCATCTTATTTTCTGTATGCTTTAAAGTGATCGTTTTAACCCTTTTATAAAGATGATTGTTCCTGTCTTTCACCTTTGGCAATTTTTCAGAGGCAGAGTGTCTAGGAGTTCAAGCACTAATTGTGAAATATTTTGAGAACCTCCTGTACAGTACGGATACAAGCAGGTGACATTTCTGATCAGGAGCAGGATGATAGTCCTCTTGGCATTTGTATATAGCTGCCTTATCTATAACAGTAGGTAAATCTGGATTGAAAACAATGTGTTTTTCTGAAGGTAGGTTTATGTCTCAGTTTTGTCAGTCGTGAGTCAGATTATTTTGCTTGCTCTAATAGTTGAGTAATCACTTGACAGTGTTAATAACTGTTTATGAGTTGTAAGCTAGTCATTGTCAGTGCATTTATTTTTTTAGGACAGACAATAATTCATTGTTTTTGAATTATTCTCCATGGTTGCATGGTTGGTGCAACCTCAGAATTGTGTGTGTGTGTGTGTGTGTGTGTGTGTGTGTGTGTGTGTGTGTGTGTGTGTGTGTGTGTGTGTGTGTGTGTGTGTGTGTGTGTGTCGGTATATATATATATATATATATATATATATATATATATATATATATATATATAATATAAATGAGGTATAGGAGCAGCATTCCCTCATAGGAGTAAAGGGGGATTGTCCCCTTCTAAAATTTGTTTTCCTTGTTTTTCCACAACTGAATGAAATAAAAACCAGTTGTGTTCATTTGGTTTGTAGTTTTGTCCAGACATTGCTCAAGGTAATGTAATAGGCAAGATCATTGATGGGTCTGTGCTAAATCTCATGGTTACCACTCTGAACTCATACCTTACAACACAGTAACTTTACTGACCACAAACTTGATGATTCCTTCAGGATCTAATTCACTAGGATGAAAAATTCAGGACAAATGGATCTACTCTTTTTTTCTTCTCCTTGTCTCTGTCCCCTGCTTAAAGTACTCAGTTGTTGTCATTCTATCGTTCCTGTTTTTGTAACTGCTATATCCACTTCTTATGCTTCAACTCTCTTTCCTCTACAGACAGAGGATCAATTTGCCTTAACCAATTCTACACCTGATACATGTGTCCAGGTAAGATGCCTGCATGCTGCCCAGTTCCTGACTAAAAAACTGTACCAGTTCCACTGGCATACAGAAATAAAGCCTGGAATATGATCCAGGCAACCCATGTTCCGTTAGCAGCCCAGGCACCTGCTGGGGCTGGTGTGCAGGAGGAAAGGAATAGTGTGGCTTTGCTGACATAAATCTCCTGGGGGGGGTACATGCCTGGGGCACACAATCCCATGGCTCAATACCCAGAATTGTCCTTTTGATTCATAAGTTGAAAGGTGTGTACAATGCTAATGACCACAAGGGCCTTTTTAAGCCTAGACAAATCTCTGACAAGTTCTGGTGCCTTTGATAAGTGTAAACAGAGGCTTGGGAGATTAAACATTTACAAGCAGGGCCTGGGAGATGAACCATTTACAGGCTGTCTGTGTCCATTAGACATACAGGTATCAAACCAAGGGTGAATTTTCTGCTCCCCATCCAGTTGTTCAAGTTGCAGTTGAATTGAGTTAGGGAGGAACTTGCTTCACATGGATGGGGAGCCTGCTTTAGAGAGATGGTAGTCTCTGGGATACATACCTGTCTCTCAAGCTGGTCCTAGTTATATCACAGGCAAGGTTTAAGTTTTTAGAATGGGTGATTCTGGTGCTGTTTGTTTTGTAAATATGCAGGAGGTCCATCAGAGTGGGGTCTGACAATGCCTTGTACATCAGGCATAGATCTCCCCTCAACAGCCTGTAGGAGACAGAATACAGTGATCGGGCCCTGAGGAAGTTTGCACAGGATATGTTACTTACGCCCTGTATTCTTTTATTGAGGAACTTCTATGGGCATTCCAATTGTTGAATACACCTGGTTAGGTACATACCAAAGGGGGCAATGCACTCAATGACAGGTCTGATGAATGATGAATACAGTGCAACAATTACCTCCTTGGACCTAGATGCCATACCTTTGTTTATAAGTTACACAACAGGGAATGATTTCCTCACTACTGTAGACACATGATGATGAAAGGCTAGATTACTGTCTATGTGTGTCCCCAAGTGCCATACTACTAGGTTAACTCTTAGGGGTGTGTTGTCAATACGATAGTTACCAGGGGTGGATGACTTGCCAAAGGATAATATTATGCACTTTTTTGGCATTTAGTTTTTAGTCCATGGCTCTGACACAAATTGTTTGTCTGTATCAGCCCTTCCTGGAGAACATTTGTGTTTATAGGGGTTTCTATGACTGCTCCTAATTTGCAATCTTCCAAGAAGTAAATGCCAGAAAGGAATGGCCCCAACACCGATCTATGCGGGACTCTGCTTATGACTGTCCTCTTTGTATAAGTGGACTCCCCAATTTTAACTTCCTGGATAAAAAGCCATCCCTGTAGGGGGCAACTGGATTTCAACTGGGGACCTCTTGGTCTGGAGTCAAATGCTCTCGACCACTGAGCTATGCCCTTATTTTATAGTCCTGAAGGATTAGGTCATACACATGCCCTCAGTGATGCCTGTTGCACATTGAACCCTGGAGACATAGCCAGCCTTAGGCATAGGCCAACTAGGCTGCTGTCTAGGACACCACTCTAGCAGGGGTGCTTTTCCAGTCATGTGTATAGTGTAGCTAGAACAGGATGGAGGTACTGGGTGGTGTTGGGGGGCACTTTGGAGACTTGATGTAAAGGGTATTGAAAATATTATTACAAAAAAATTTTGTTTGTTTAATTGTGACAAAAATATTAGATCTATTAGAGAGCCTATACCAAGTTTTACATACAAAAGAAAAAAATAACATCAAAAATTTGTTGGAGAGGAAACCACAGGTGAATGGGGGTACCTGGCCGGTCACTCTAAAATGTGAAAGATGCAAACACTGTAGATTTATTGAAGACAATTATAGTGGATGGTTGCATAGTATGGCCAAAAAATGGCTTAGTGGTGGTAAATTTAATTGTTTCTCCAAGAGGGTGGTGTACCTTGTCATCTGTCAGTCCTGCCAGGCTTTTTACATTGGCAAGATGATTAATGGGTTAAACTGTAGAATTTACCAACACACATACAGCATACAGAAACTTGACAACAAAAGTGCACTGGCACACCTTCTATGGTTTGTGATGGTTTTGACAAGTTTAAGTTTTCTAGTGCTGGAGCAGGTACATAATGGCCCTTTTTGTGATGATTGAAAAAAATTACTGATGCACAGGGAAATGGTGTGGCAACTAAGATTAAATGGCACCAATCCCCCAGGCTTAAATGAAAGTGTTTCCATTACCAGTGAACTTAAAAGAAGGCACAATATGGTTTGAGATTTTTTAACAAATCTGTATATGTTTTTTTTACTGGCATTCCAGTGCTTTAAATGTTTTTTATACTGCTGTTCTTAACCAGCATTTAGTTGTGCATGTTATTTTTATTAGAAGCTGGTCTGTTACACATTAATTGCTTCATCATTGGGGGTGGGGTTTACTTACTTGAAAAGTATTTAAACTGGTTTTTACTTTGTTTTGTGGTTCTGAAGATGTCAATGCACTGACGAAAGCGCTAAACCATGTTTATTTGTTTTATATATTAAAAGTGTTTTGGAGTTTATTTTAAGTTTATTTTGTTTTTTTTTTCTTTTGCCTGTTATTGGACTACCAAGTGCCAGGGTGTTTGTGCTGTTTATTTACTGACTTCTACACTTTCCGGGGATTTTTTTTTTTGATATTACAATATTTAACGTAGAAGGCAGTTACAGTGGGGTGGAAACTTCCAGAAGCACAAGTCCCCAGAGCACCAGGCAGTGGAGGCTGATTCAGACGAGGAAGTGGTGGATGACCCAGTTGAGGGAATGGTCATGCTAAATGGAGGTGGACGCGGTATGCTTTGACACTTGTAAAGAGGTAGAAGCCAGCATACAGTAGACTGAAGAAAAGCAGATACATTGCAGTAAAAGTCATGCATGTAGAACCAGCACCAGATTGTGTTTACCCTTGCATAGTCTGGCTATGACAAGTGCTTTAGACATAGGCAACCCAAGTAGCAATGTAAAAGGACAGGGTTCAGTTACATATATACATACAAATATTTCAAGCACGGCATTAATGCCCTTCTAGCCTGCCAATATACCAAAATAGTAGTTCCCATAATAACTATCCAGACTGTTCATAAAAACATCTAAACTAATACGTGCTTTAATGTAATTTGGTAGTCTGTTTCATGCATCAACTGATCTCTCAGAGAACCTTCTAGATAGGTTGTCTGATGATTCCGTACTACTTTTTGATAACTCCAAATATTTCCAGAGGTAGTTGTCTCTAAATGCCCTATATAACTGAATAAAATCTCCTCTTAGATATCTATAAGAGACATTGTGCAAGTTCAGATGTTTTAGTCTTTCATAATAACTTACATTTTCACATCCATGGATGTCCTTGGTATATTTCCACTGTACACTTTCTAGTTTACTCATGCTTATTTTCTTATAAGGTTTCCATATTGTTATTCCATACTCAAGTTTGGGTCTAATGTAACTAACAAAGAATGACTTCATCATTTCTGATTTCCTAGACTTTATAAATTGTTTTATACAACCTATAGTTCAATAACTATCATTAACAAACTGGTTGATATGATAAAAAATAAAAAATTCAAAGCTGGATCTACCCATATACTCAGATCCTTAAATGAATCTACAGTTTCAATCAGTGTGTGCTGTATTAAATATTCACCTTTCAGTTTATGTCTCCCAAATCTCATATGCTTAGGTTTTGATGTATTTATCAGCACATTATTCTCCTGTGCCCAAATGGTCAGTTTAGTCAATTTATTTTGCAGACACACTTTATCTGTAACACATGTAATCAGCTTACCCAAGTTATCATCATTTGCACAGGTGGGGAAGTGAGCACATGTATAGATGTCATTCTTAGTGAAATGTGTGAATGTTGAGGATTAATAAAATAAACTATGCAGTTGTCAATCACATCTTGTCATCACTGTACTTTATACTAGCTTGGCTATCCAAAGTTTTTTTGTTAAGAGATACTGTTTCAGAACAGCTCTACAACCTGGGATGTATGTTATTGTTAGAGTTTACTTTGTGTAAATGGCATGTTGCTATTATGACATAAACATTATACAATAGATTCCTAAAAACCTTAGAAATCATGTATTACAGTGAGGCTGGAGAGAGAGAGTGTAGACAGGATGAGGTGCAAGGTAAACTTCTATGATAGTGGTGAAGAAGGTTACAACATGAGTCAGGTCTGTCAGCAAGGGTGGTAGAACTGACTAAGCTTTGTCATTAGAGTTAACCGGACAACCCATTCTGCTTAATGGAATAGCACTTGTATGCGTCACTTAACAATATAGTTTATTTCCTAGCATTTTGTGCTACTTAAACTCCCCACAGGATATTAGTTTTGCAAATGTTTACATAAATGCACTACTTAACATTACATTTTCTTCTTTTTTTGGCTTATCACTGCACATTCTAAACTACTTCAAAATTCTCTCTGCTGATAACACCACCATTGAAACTGTCGACCACATCAAGCTCTTACATGTAGTCATCAATGATCACCTGCAGTTTAATCTCTACATTCAACAAAATATAAAGAAAACCCAACAGAAACCTGGCACACTGTACAGAAATAAACACACCCTAACCCCTTCTTCCAAAATCACCCTGCCAAAACTTTCTTTTTACCCACCCTGTTTTATGACTCACCAATACTTATCAATTTACAGGGCTCCTTAAATCCAAAATGGAACAACGCTATAATAAAGTGGCCAAGTTTGCCACTTTATCTGGGCTCCTAAAAACAGAGGTGGCTAACTTCACGGCACCCATACAAATGGAGAATAGTTGCATGACTGCCGAATCATACACCAATGCACTGTACGAACACATACACAAATGCATGGATCTCGCCATACCCAATAGAACCAAGACACTCTCCTCCAAAAAAAGGAAGCCAATCTGGTGGTCCCCTGCCATAAACAAACTCTACAACAGAAGGAGGAAACTTATGCAGAATAAGGTGAATTCCCAAGACTGGAAAAACTCCCTTATCAGCCTCAACAAAAAGTTGAGATCCCTCATCAAATCCTCTAAAGCTAGCTATGAAAACAGAATTGCAGCAGATAGTAAAGACAACCACAAGGCCTTCTATAGTTATGTAAAGAATCTCCATGGCGATACCCAGATTTGCTCTGAGCTACTGCACAATGGTACCTCCTATACCAAGCCAACAGATATTGCCAATATACTGGCCGACAAATTCATTGCCAACTTTACCTCTCACCTCCAAAGGACCAATCACAATATCAGTAGAGTGCCAGGCACCCAGTATTACTGCTACACAGGTTAAAACAGCACTGTCCAAGGCCAAAAATACAGCTTCTATGGGACCTGACAATATCCCTGGCTGTGTTCTACATGAACTACAGCATGAACTGGCACCTCAACTGTGTGCCCTGTTCAGTCACAACCTCACCTCAGACTTTGTCCATACCAAATGGTGCACTGCTGCAGTCATCCCTCTCCACAAAGGAGGAGCAACTACAGACCCTGAGAACTATCGCCCCATTAGCTTGATGAGTCTGATATGCAAAGCTATGGACTGCATCATCATGGACCTAATAAACAAGGATATATAGAATTTCCAAACTCTGGATCCCACACAGTTTGGTTTTGTGAAGGGTAGATCATGCCTGCTCAACTTGGTCAACTTCTTTGAGTCAGTCACCAGAGCATTGGATGAAGGCAAGGTGGTTCATACAGCCTACCTTGATCTGGCCGAGGCTTTTGATACCATTCCCCACTCAGGAATCATAGAAAAACTCACTATGCTAGGCATCAACCCCTATGTCACTATTTGTTTGCAAATTATCTCACAGATAGAACCCACAGTGTGAAAGTAGCTGACTCCCAAGTCAGACTGCCGACTAGTCACAAGTGGAGTCCCACAGAGTTCAGTCCTGGGTCCTCTCCGGTTTGGTATCTACTTCTCTGAAGTCCAGGCCAACACGAAGGGACTCTGGCTGACAAAGTTTGCAGATGATTTGCAAGTTGGGAGCTATTATTAACTACCCAAGTGATGCTGACATCCTACAGAATAGCCTCACTGAGACCGACTGGTGTCAGAACCATGGCCTTAAGCTCAATGCCAAAAATGTGTCGTCATCCCCTTTGGGAAAAACCCGGTTTCCATGAATGACCACATTGATGGTAGTTCACTGACCACAGAAGGCGTTATAAGAGATCTGGGGACACAGGTTGACAGCACCCTCTCTTTTGATCATCACATTGCCACTGTGGCCAGAATGTCCTTCTATGTGTCACATCTCATTACTAAGGGTTTTCCATCCAGGAAGAAAGAGGTCATTGTCTCTACCTACTCTTCCCTCATTAGGCCAATCATCAAGTACAGTGCTCCATTTGGCATGTACCTCACTAGACATCTCCAACAACTGGAGAGGCCACACAAGTACCTCACAAAGAGTATCCTAGGCCTTAAACACTTGTCCTATATGGACAGACTCAAAAAACTCCAACTATTCTTTGTCTCATATCGCCTACTTGAGGCGATCTCCGCTTGACTTACAAAGCCATGTCTGACCCAGCTCTATTAGAAATGCTACATCTAAAGAAATCCCAATCCCTCCACACCATACACTCCAGAGACCTCAACCTCATTACAACAATCAACAGAATGTACTGGAGGGACAGATTCATAACCCAGAGACTGCCCATGCTATGGAATAGACTTTCCATACATGTCAAGCAGATCACCTCGCTGATCCTCTTCAACAGAAATCTTGATGAGTGGATGGGAAAATAGAGAATTCACCCCGGGGATAACTCCAGTGGATCTGCTCAACAGAGGTACTGGGAACTAAGGTCAGGTGGCAAGATGCCAGGGTAATCCTATGGCTAGGCTTGTAAAGGCCCCAGGGCCATTAGCGTAGTACACACCTATGAACCTATGAACCATCTCAAATACTAGATCCCATCATTGCTTGTCTCTAAAAAAACTAAACTGGCTAGAATTTCCCAACTACTTATTATATACCGAACTGCTAACACTTCACAACAAGGTCTATAAACCCCTAGCCTGTCCAGCACTAATTAACGTCATCAAACCTTACAACCCAAACAGAACACTTAGGTCTACAGATAAAGAGCTTCTTTCTGTATCCAAACCTTCTAAAACAGCTGCACAAAATCTCTATTCCCACAATGTTGCAAAAGAATAGAATTCTTTCCTTACTCTGAGAATTACTTCTCACCTACTTGTTTTTAAAACTGTACTGAAACAGCACATGGTCAACTCCTGGCTGTGCCCTTTCTCTGTTCCATGCTGATCATATCTCTGGATCAATCCACACTAAATCTTCTCTCTCTCTCTCTCTCTCTCTCTCTCTCTCTCTCTCTCTCCATTTGTACTTAATCACTAAGTATCTATTATTTGTATATCTTGGAATATAAATGATTACCTACAATATGCTTCATAATAATGTACCTGCTTTCTGGAAAATTATGAAAATAATTTTAAGTTTTTCTATATCTCTGTATGTAACTGGAACTTTTCTCCCTGAGCATCTGCTGAAAATGTTTTTTTCTGACCCAGTTGATCATCCCTGTAAACAAATGTCAAATAAATAAATAAATTCTTTAACATCATAGTATATTTCTTAAACCTGTAAATACTTAACCTCTAATTTGTAGTTTTTTTAATCTACAAGCTTTTTGCTAAGATTCGTCAGTAAATGGGTGATGTCAATGTAACTAAACCAGTAAACAAAGTGAAATCAATGAACACATAATAAATAAAAACTATTCTCTGCATACTGGAAGGCTGGAGACATCTGGCATCTAAACTACCACCGGTGGTGGCACATGGCCTGTAAAATGCTGCACCATGTAGGAAGTAGTTTAAGGTGGTTTGTGAAATGAAAGAAAAGCTGAATCAAAGCAGAGAGAGGGAGGAATACTGACTCGTATGTCTGCATGGCTTGCTCAGTTTCAGTGTAGACCATCTCACAAAAATTACTATTTTCTAAGACGCTTCAGTCACCATAGAAGAAAGTCCCCATTACAGGAGGGGACAAGCTGGGATTCTCTTACCAGGAGACCAATAATCCTGTGGGCTAAGGGATGGTACAGTGAGACTCATCTGGAAGGGCTGAGATTTGGGATGGAGAAATGGGTCTGGGGGTCTAGTGAGTTATATCTACTGGGAGAGAAAAGGGTAGTTGAAAAGAAAAAAGAAATGAAATTGAGGTTGCTACTTTTTGCAGTAGCAAAAGAATTTCCCATGAATAAATATCCTACAATTAGTATCTCACTGATGTTGTACAATAACACACTATAAGTGTGCAAATCTGTCAGTCATGCACTATTACTTCTAAAGAGCACTATTGTTAAGGACTGGAAACACTGCTTACTTTCAGAATTTCTAGTGAAAATATTACACCACCACCACCTCACCAGTGCTCCTTAGTATGGTAGCTATGCAGCAAAATGTGACAGACAGGAAGCACTACAATATAATGAGAACATCCTCATGATTTTATGGTATAATTTGTACAGATGACATTATATAAAAACACTGTCACCAATGCATCATCAGATCTGCTCTATACAGCAAAGGAAAGTGCAAGAAACAGCCAATTAAGGACTATTGAGTATAAAAATCAGATTTGTTGTAGGGTTTTATAACATTCCCTGAATTTTCTTCATGACAATATTTTGTTAGCAATATCTCACCAGCAATGATAGCATGTTAATGGGAATGTAAACTACGTTTCACTAAGTGGATACCTGTGTTGCTGAATTAGCTTCGGTGTGTTGTATACCACTCACAGAATTCCTTTTATGTAAATATCCTGTTACCGGTGTATATACAGAATTCTCTGACATGCAAAAATGAAGCATACAAAATCAAGTAAAAATAAATAACAAAAACTTAAAAACCACTGGAAAGGTACTCCACCACATTAATTAACAAAATAAAATGTCATTTAATCGAAATAATCCACTCGAGACTTAAATAAGGTTTAGCACTTTCGTTCATTTAATCCAAGAACTTTTTCAGAACTGAATGGCAACTAAGAAGCCATTAAATTTACGCAATCTATTAATATCAATTAGCCAATAAAATGAACAGGCCAATAAAACTGATAATACAAATATCCTGCCCCTAAAAAAGTATTTAAAGGGGCCATCTAATATAATTTGTTCTTCAATAACATAATTTCAACTCATTTCTTTATCTGCACTCAATGTAACTTGCCATTTTAATTTCTTAATTTCCAACACAAAATTAAAATCAAATAACAGTTCAATAATAAGGGCAGTGTCAGCTAGCAGTCAAAGTGCCCCTTTTTTTGTAGACCGCTTGAGGAATAAAGTGAAAAGACCATTTGCCTGTGACTGTATAGACTTTTCTGGTAGGGGCTATGCAAAATGAAAGTTTTGTGCATCACACCACCCAAGTCATAAAAGCAAGTTATCTTGACTGTTGGATGTAGATTGTTGCAGCAAAAAGTTTTTAGTTTTTTTATTTTGGAGTATTTGGTCAACAGTACCAAGTCTGAATGGAGAATAAATATTTTTCTCAAAAACTAGTGAAACATTTAAAAAAAAGGCAGACTGTGCTGATGTGTCAGACAACATTCATTACACACTGCTTAAAGAAGAGAAACAAAATCTTCCTAATACTAGATCCCTACTGTCCTTCCAAGCCCAGTGTTCTAAGTCTGACATGAGATACGATTAATTCAGACAACATGTACTACAAGGCACCTCCTGATGTTATAAAATCAGATTAGCCTTAACTCCTCCCAGCTTATTCTGTATGTGTCTGATCTTCAGGCTAGGAGGTATCAGAAAGCATTTGGTGTCTCAGTAGGAGCGGTGCATTATTGTCACACACAGTCTAATTTCACTATACAGCTTTAAACTTGCAGTGGTGTGGGAGGGATCGCAGTGTTGTTGAGGAATGGAACAACCTTTAATTGTCCTTTATCTGACACAGGACATAAACCCAGTCGTATTATCAGTAATGTAATTGCACTGCACTAAATTCTATAAGTAGTAATTGTTGCAATAACTGCACCAATTATGTTCCAATTAGAGTTCAATTCAAGCCATCTATATTAAGGAAATTAAAAAAAAAGTCATTTTCAATCCCTGTCATTCATGTCATGGTTAAGAACAAGCTTAAACTCTCCGATTTCACTGGCAACCCCCCCCCCCCATGAGATCCCCCTGTCATCGTGAATGAACCTCAGCATGGGCTAGATATGATACTCCAGAAGCTTTAAAGGCACCTGGAAATGGGGAAGAAGAGTTTGGGTAGCAGGCAAGGAACGAATGTTAGGATGTGTAAAGTATTGTTCATACTTAGTTCCAATGAAAACCCTAAATGAAACAGAGTTTGCAACACATTTCCCTTATTATTATCAAAATAGTATGATAGTTTATATGTAGCTGGGTCGCTTTATGAAAATCATAAGGCTTCTGTCTTGTACCCAAGCACCAATAAAGCAGAGATCAAGGTTGCAATTTATAAGGACACATTAATTGGGCTGAATGCCTAAAATATTGAATGCCTTCTTCGCTGGTTTATGAGATCACATCCTCATAAGATTGAAGAATGTTGGCATCTATTTTTGGGAGATAGCTATATAGTGAGGAGTGGGAAAATGCCCTTTCCCCACTGTTGTGCGATCTTGGACTTGGGATATACAAGTTGCAGGGGATGTGAGAGGTGCAGGGAGCTTGCCACATAAAATATTTTTTGTTATGTGATTTTGTGTGTGTGTGTGTGTGTGTGTGTGTGTGTGTGTGTGTGTGTGTGTGTGTGTATGTGTGTGTATGTATATATATATATATATATATATATATATATATATATATATATATATATATATATCATAAGAACATAGCCGGCCTTAGGCATAGGTCAACTAGGTGGCCACCTACGGTGCCGCTGTAGCAGGGGTGCTTTTCCAGTAATCTGGATGGTGTAGGTAGACCAGGATGGGGGCACAGGGTGGTGTTGGGGGGGGTGATGTGGTGACCTTTTGCCTAGGGCATCAGTTGACCAAAGGATGGCCTGCATAAGAAATTGGATGCAGCTATATAACTTAACATTTTTATTGCAGGAAAACAAAAGGAATTCTATCATGTATAGCAAAATGCAAAAAATAATCACTGCAGCCATGAGAAACAATGATCATCTAATGTGCTACCCTGCCTGATGCTTGCAAGATCTCAAATAATAAAATCACAGAATGTGGTTATGAAAAAACAACACACAAGGTTTAATTTTGCCAGTGAGACAGATATTCTACCTTAGCTAACAAATGTATATTGATCAGCATTATCTAATGAAAGGAGAAGAAAAAACACAACACTGACAGCAAACTAAGGCAGTGTCTTGAGGCATCAGTCTGACCTGCCCATGTTTGACTGTCCAGATTATGACCCAGCCCAGCCAGCCTATTGGAGGCTAGATTGATAGCCCCTGTACCATACAGGCACTAGAGACATGTATGTTCAAATGACAAAATGCAAGAACTGCTGTCTGAAGTCATTTATATCAGCTTTTTCCAAAGACAATACATGAAGTCAACCAAATTCCCCTACTCCAGCCAAGTAACTAGAATGGCAGTTAAAACAGAGGAAATGTTATACTAATCAAATACAAGAAATACTGCCTAGTGCAATATACTTCCTCTCATATCCAAGAAAGCCACACAAAACCCACAGTAACACTGCTCAGAGTAATGCATGTTGGTCTGTTTACAAGAATAGCACCTAAAGGCTGCATGCAATGGCAGAAATCCAGACATACATGTCTAAAACCACAGTGGGAGGAGCAAGACTTCAGATAAACTCTCTAATACACAATCAATAAAGTGTGATTCTTACACTTTGCCATGAAAGATCAAGATTGTAGTGTGTCAGGGATCGCTCGTTTTCGCAAGATGGTATAATCTTGGAGTTAGTATACATATATCTATATCTATATATATATATATCTATATATCTATATATATATATATATATATATATATATATATATATATATATATATATATTTATATAGAGAGAGAGAGAGTGTGTGTGTGTGCATGGTGGCACCGCCCCACACACACACACATACACACACAAAAATGTTGTTTTGGTAATTTTGAGAGTTTGAAGTGTTCACAGTTAAGTTATTGGTATTATGCACACTGACTGCAGAAGAGTCAGAGTTTCATTAGGGAATGGTTGTGGTTCTCAGCAAAAAAATACTAAATTTAACTTGTTAGTGTCCCTTGCTTAAGAAAGAAAAAAAGAATACATGAATACTTCTATGGACTAAACTATGAGAAACAGCTCTAAGGATGCTTGAAATTCAGGAAATGAAGACAAAGAAAAAAGGACGGTGGTTTGGAAATAAAAATAACACTAGATGAAAATAAGGAGTTTCTGAACAGCAGGAGGATCTGTGTTGCATTCACTGACTGTCCCCAAGAAAGTGCTGCTGTCGGAAGGTGAATATGATTGGAATGTAGGAACACAGGAAAAATAGCAGGCAAGCAAACACAGTGATCATGAGAGGCCAAGCCATATATACCTTTTATGGAGACACATACAAATGTTCCTGCCACTCTATGCATGCCCACTTCCCAAATCAAGCAAGGTCTTCTATGATGACCATGGTGTAAATTTACGTCTACCCATCCAACCATCAAGACTAGTTTTAAAGGCAGTCAAAGCAGGCCTTTGTTTGACCTGTAGTGGTAACTTATCCTCTGAATAGCCAGTAGGCTACCAAGCATTAGGAGAGTTGTACTAATCTACTGAGATAGATGAAAAGTGTAAGGCCTTTATGTTTTTGGGTTAGCTACCTGGTTCATAGGTTCATAGGTTCATACTAGGCTATCTGCCCTAGGGCATTTATAAGCCTAGCCAGAATGTGTTTGGCTTTTGCCACCCATTTTAAATTTATTTTGCTATGCCCTTTTTCGAGGTTAGTATACTGTGCCTCTGTCTAACAGTGACACAGAAGTGATACCCGGGGTAAACCTACGATCTCCCATCCACTCATCAAGATTCCTCTTGAAGAGAGTCAATGAGGGACTCTGCCTAACCTGGACTGGGATTTTATTCCAGAGTGAAGGGAGCCTCTGGGTTATGAATCTGTCCCTCCAGCATGTCCTATTTATTTCAGTGCTGAGGTTCAAGTCTCTCGAGCACGTAGCTCGATGGGATTTGGATTTTCTGAGGTGCAGCATGTCCATTAATTCCGGGTTGGACATGGCTTTATACGTCAGGCACAGATCGCCTCTGAACAGGCGGTATGCCACTGAGTAGAGCTGGAGTTTCTTTAACCGGGCAGCATATGGCATCTGTTTGAGCCCTTTGATCCTCTTGGTGAGGTAGTTTTGGGGTCTTTCCAGTTGCTGCAGGTGTCTGGTAAGGTACATCCCAAAAGGGGCATTGTACTCAATTATGGGCCTGATGAGGGATGAGTAAAGAGGAACGATGACCTCCCCTGATCTAGATGTGAATCCCCTCATGATTAGGTGGGCTATATAAAATGTTTTTCTAACCACTTTGGCCACGTGGTTGTCAAATGAGAGATTGCTATCAACTTGGGTCCCCAGGTCCCTAATTACTTCTTCTGTACTTAATGGATTACCACCTATGTGGTAATTTGTGGGCACTTTGTTTTGCCAAAGGGGATGACTATACACTTTTGGCATTTAGCTTGAGGCCATGGCTCTGGCACCAGTTGTCTGTTTCTATGAGGCCCTTTTGGAGGATGCTTGTGTCGGCTGGAGAGTCGATTATGGCACCCAGTTTGCAGTCATCTGCGAACTTGGTCAGCCACAGTCCTTCCATGTTGGCCTGTACCTCCGAGAAATATATACCGAACAAGAGAGGTTCCAGGACTGAGCCTTGTGGGACACCACTTGTAACTGGTTTGGAGTCTGACATGGCTCCAGCAATTCTAACCATGTGGGTTCTGTCCTTGAGCCAGTTTGCAATCCATCTAGTGACATAGGGGTTTATATTTAAGCTGGTGAGCTTATCTATAATGCCCGAGTGGGGTATTGTATCGAAGGCTTTTGCGAGGTCCAGGTAGGCTGTGTGGACCACCTTCCCCTCGTCAATGGCCTTGGTGACTGTTTCAAAGAAATCAACCAGGTTTAAGAGGCAGGATCTGCCCTTAACAAAGCCGAACTGGGTAGGATCCAGTGTTTGTAGGTCCCCAATATCTTTATTTATGAGGACCATGATGATCCTTTCCATAGCTTTGCAGACCAAGCTAGTCAGGCTTATGGGGCGATAGTTTCCAGGCACCATTGAGGCACCACCTTTATGGAGAGGGACCACTGTTGCTGTACGCCACTCTTTGGGCACATATCCTGTAGTAAGGCTGAGATTGAACAGTAGTTTTATGTTTGGGTTTAGCTCTTCTTGGAGTTCTTGGAGGACGCAGCCCGGGACACCATCTGGTCCCATTGATGCTGTGTTTTTTGCTTTGGAGAGGGCGGCTCTTACCTGAGCATCTGACATGTCAGGGGGGCAGCACTCTGCTGGGATAGATATTTGCCCTTTTGGTGGGGAGTTTGCGCTGAACCTGTCAGCTAGGATGTTGGCAATGTCTGTGGGTTCGGTGTATTTTTTGTCATTTTGGACTAATTCTGAGCATATCTGGGAATTACCACCCAGGTTCCTAACATAACTAAAGAAAGCCTTGTGATTATCTTTAGTGTCCTGTGCAATTTTTCTCTCGAAGCTGGCCTTAGACAATTTTATGTGTGCCCGTAGTTTTTTGCTAATACTGATCAGTGATGCCTTCCCTTTTTGGGATTTTGCTCTATCATTTAGTAGCTTCCTCCTTCTATTGTATAGTTTGTTTATGGCTGGGGTCCACCAGACAGGACGTCTGTCTTTGGAGGATTGGGTCTTGGTTTTATTTGGGATCGCATGATCCATGCATTCCTGAAGGTGTTCATAGAATGCATTTATAAAGGATTCTGCGGTCTGGGCCGTATTTTCCACAGGCCCGGGGGCTTTGAAGGATTCCACCTTAGTTTTGAGGAGTGTGAAATTTGCTTTAGAGAAGTTTTTTACTGTGGTTTTCTGGGCAGGGGGTGAGGTCGGGATGTGAATATCCAGTGAGATTAGTTTATGGTCTGATCTTACCAGTGAGGGATACACTTCTGGTCTGGAGCATAGAGTCCCCATGTTGGTGATGATCAGGTCCAGTATGTTTTCCCCTCTTGTGGGAGTGGTAACAAGTTGTCCCATAGCATTTGAGTTTATAAATTCTAGGAACCTTTGGGCTAGGGTGTTGGAGCTAGAGTAATGCTCCCAGTCTATGTTTGGGTAGCTGAAGTCGCCCAGTATAATGGTATTTGGAGAGACCTTCATATTTTCCAGTGTTCTCAGGAAGGCCGAGTGGGGTTCCTGGGTTTGGGAGGGTGGTCTGTAGCAGGCTGTAAACTGGAAGGCAGTTTTACCCACTGTTAGTTGCACATGGATAGTCTCTGATGCTTTGTGCTTTGCCACCAACCTGGAGGTGTGGGTATCTTTGATGAATATCGATACTCCCCCTCCTTTTGTGGTTCGGTCCAAGTTTTGGGGCTGAAAAGCATGGTATGAGGTATAACCTGGTAGTGCTGGGGTGCTCTCAGGAGCCCTGAACCAGGTTTCTGTTACTGCACAGATATCGATGTTCTCCATGCTAAGGAGAGTTTCGAGTGCGTGCATCTTGAGGTTTAGACTTCTGGCGTTGAGTAGCATTACTCTTAGTTTCTTATCCCTTGTGATACCTATGGAGGTGTGTTTGTCTTTTGAGCCTTGCCTAAAAAGGCACTATGGGGGTAGCAAGAGCCTTTGCCAATATCCAAAAGCCCAGGGGTGACAGGTGCAAGCCGTCCCTAGCGAAGCATCGTGGCTTGTCGAGCATATCATCCCAAGCTGACAGGCATTGGATCCCCTTTGAATGACACCAGTACTTAAGCCAATTGTTGAAATTGATCATCTTGTCTTCATATTGTGGCATCATTCTTGGTGAGGGTAAGATGCTACTCAAGGTCAGGGTCATACCAGCCTGGGCTACATGCTCAGAGAGCTCCTTTATGTCTCTTTTCATGTAGTCCAGGGAGGTACATCTCAGGTCATTCACACCAGCATGGACAATGACTGAGTCATATTTGTACTTGCTTTGGAGTGACCTGAGTGCTTGTGTTATGTGGCGGATCCTAGCACCTGACAGGCTGCTCACCGTGACCCTCTCCTTGTTCAGCCTGGTGAGCGGGACATCAGTGTGCCTGACGATAGAGTCACCTATTACAAGTGTATCAGGTGTGTTGTTTAGTCTTAAGGGCTGTGACTGTTTGGCACACTGGCTTTGTGAGATATGTGTTGCACGTGTTTTGTTTTGGGGTAGCGGCTGCTTGGGTGTCTGCTTTGGAGGTCTCTGCTGCTTCGGCAGATCTTTATTTAGAGCCTCCGAGTATGTTTTTGTGTGATTATGTGTTTGGTTTGCTGTCATGGTAGGTCTATGTGAGACTGGAATTGTAGTGAGTGTGGTTTCCTTCTCCTCCTGACTGGTTATGCCAGTACTGAGTTGAGAGAACTTAGCCTCCAGTTTGGCTATATGGTTGCATCTCTCACATGTGTTGGAATTTGTTGGGTAGAAGAAAAGCTGTGCTATTCTTTTGGGATAGTTCAAGAATTTAAGTTTTTTTTTTATTTTTTTGGGTTAAAAAGCACTGGGACTTTTCCAGCTAAGCAATATGCCTGGATTTGTTCATACTACTCTGTTCGATCAGCAGTATGGTAAGGAAGATTACAGTGATAAAATGACTTCTTTGGATCTTAAAGACATTCCCTTGGGAATTGACTGGGCCATATAGAAGGACTTCCTGACTATGGTGGAAACATAATGATTGAAGGAGAGAATGTTATTCAGATAAGTACCCAATGTCACTTATGACTATATAAACAGAGTAGAGGATAAGGGCTTTAAGGCACTCTGCATAAGGCAGGTTTGTTACGCCTTGCACTCTTTTTGTAAGGAACCTCTGAGGTCACTCTAGTTGCTGCATATGTCTTGTCAGGTACATACCAAAGGGAGCATTGTACTTCTGATTGGTCTGATAAGGGCAAAGTACAAAGATGTCATTATCCATCCATGCTCCACCCGTGTCAGACCAATCAGAGATTACAGTGCTCCCTTTGGTATGTACCTGACCAGACATATTTAACAGGTAGAGCGACCTCAGAAGTTCCTTACAAAAATAATACAAGGCATAGCAAACCTGTCTTATACAGAGCTCCTTGAAACCCTGTCCCTCTACTCAGTCTCCTATAGATTGCTGAGAGGTGATCTATGGCTATCTTAAAAGGCATCCACAAACCTTAAACTTATGAATCTCCTACATATTTGTAAGTCATAAAGTACCAGAAATTCAAGGTCTGGGGACCTGAATTTTGTCTGTGATTTAAATAGAATGTGCTGGAGAGACAGACGTGTCCCAGAGACTGCTCCTCCTATGGAACAGGCTTCCCATCCATGTGAAGCTGACATCATCTACTACCCAGTTTAAGTGCAACCTAGACCAGTGGATGTGGAAAATGAAATTTACATCAGGCCTGGCATCCATGTCCCTTATGGACAGAGGTAGCTTATAAATGCCTGGCCTTCAATGTCCTATTTGAATACAGGGCATCATTATTCTTTTGGGAAAACTTGTCCTGGTTCGTTAGCCTAGTAACAGTCTATGGATATCAGTTTAAAGAGAAGTACCACTTATAACATATGAGGTGGGAACAGTTCTTTTGTTAAGTACTACTTTGCTGCACTTTTGTGCACTTAGTTTGAGACTGTTTTTAGTACGCTGGGTATGTGCGTATTCCAGCCTCTTTGGAGTAGTTTAATATCTGTGGATGAGCAGATAACAGTGCCCAGAAGTCATCAGCACACTTGGTCAACCATACGTCAGGGAGATTGACTTAGATGACTGCAAAGTAAATGGTAAACAAGAGAGGGCCCAGCACTGAGGAACCTCTGTGGATGCTCCAGTTGTTGCACATCCCTGGTCTGGTATATACCAAAGAGGGTTACATCTGTAGACACACATGATGATCAAAGGCCAGGTTATTGTCTAAAAATGTTCCCAAATCCCTTACAACCGGGTCTACTCTTAGGGGTGTATAATCAATGTGTTACTTTCCATGGATGACACACCTCTCAACTGTACAAATTTTCACAGAATGTACAGATTTTTGCCTCATATTTTTGATCTGTTCCTCATAATATTTGTGTTTTTCTGGCAAATCACTGAAAATTAAAGTTGCTGAATAATAATAAATAATGAAAGGCATTTGAGCTTCAGACTTCATATCCTTCAGAAAATACATAACAATACAAAACCTGTTATTCTATAAACTCTCTACGTTTTGTAAGAGCAGTATTAAAAGTGTCCCTATTTTGGGGCCTTTGCCCTCCATCATTTTTGGCTTTGTCCAGATTTCTTGCTCTGAGAGGTTGAGAGGTATGATGGGTAAATATCTTCCCAAAGGATACTATTATGCATTTCTTGGCATTGAGTTTTAAGCCATAGCTCTTGCTTTAGTTATTAGAGTGTGTCAAGCCTTCTTGGTGAGTGTTTGTGTCATCGGGTAATTCTGTGACTGCTACTAATTTATGATCATTTACAAACTTAATCAGCCATAGACCCTTGACATTGGCCATGGCTGCATAGATGTAGTTGCCACAAAGGAATGGCCCCCGAAATGAACCTTGAGGGACTCCACTAGTTACTGGCCTCTTTTTGGACGTAGACTCTTATAACCTAAGTGCTTAGGTCCTATCTATGAGCCAGCTGGCTATCCAGTGGATGACAGGGAATGTATACCTAATTCTGTGAATTTGTCTACAATTCCCAGGTGGGATATTGTGTCAAATGCTTTGGCCAAGTCAATGTAGGCAAGTACTCGTTTGCACCACTTTATCGTCTTCCATTGCTTTGGTTGACTTGTTGAAGAAGTCTACCAAGCTGAGTAGGCATGACCTGCCCTTGACAAAACCAAACTGGGCTGGATCAAATGTCTGTAGATTTCCTATATCACTGTTTATCATTTACATTATAATTCTTGCCATGGCTTTCCATATGGAACTAGTCAAACGTATGGGTCTCTAGTTGCTTGGGTCCATAGGGTTGACAGTTGCAGTCCTCCATTCACTTGGCAGGAAAACTGTCTGAAGACTGTGTTTCAATCTATGAAAGAGACATCCAGGAATATTATCAGGGCCTATCCATGCAGTGTTCTTGCCCTAGAAGAGTGCATTGAGGACCTCATCCCTAATGACAGCTGGGGGAGTTATGGTTGACGGTATTTCCTAAGGGGTGTCTGGGGAGGAAAAGGGGTTAAAACCGAAGATAAATTTGTTGTCCAGTAGATTTGCTACATGTTCCAGGTCAGTACTGGTGGCTCCATGTACAATTAGTTCAGCATATTGTTGTTTATTCCCTTTGACATTACAGACATTGCTGAATAATGGCTTATGATTGTCCTTGGCCAGGGAAGTTATTTTTACCTCAAATCTGGCATTGGTACATTTGATTAGCTCCTGGAGTCATATGTTTAGATTGAGGAGGGAGGTTTTACCTTGCTAAGTATTGCACTCCCTAATTTTTGCCATGATTTTCTTTCTTTTGTTTTACAGCCTACTGATGTTGGGATTCCTCCATGGTGGCTTGTTGACTGAGTTTGTTCTGTACTTATTTAGGATACGTAGAGCTGGCTCTATACAGCCATTAACATGACTGTATAGGATTTCTTTGAACACTACCACATAGGCAGCACTGTTACCAGGGTTTGGGGGAGGGTCTTGAAATTATGCCAAGGTGTCATAGTAGGAAGTTTGCCTTAGCATAATTCCTAAAAGTTCCAAGACTAACAGTGGTCCTGAGTTTTATTTTTTATTTCAAAGAAGACAGCTTTATGATCCATACTGACTAGTGATGACACTACACTGGGCCAGGGGTGCAACATTCTCCCATGTCTGTGAGGAACAGTCAAGGTTGTTAATGCCCTTACTGGATGTACAGACTGGCTGGTCCAGGGTGCTTGTCTTTACAAAGTCCATGAACCTCTGGCCCTGCATGCTTGAGGTCATGTATACATCCCACTTTATAGTAGGATAGTTAAATTTTCCCATTAATATGGTGTTGGGTTCATAGGTTCATAGGCTCATAGATTCATAGACGGATACTAGGCTAACAGCCCTAGAAGCCTTACAAGCCTATTTATCCCAAGTTGCCCTAATTGTTGGTGGTTAGGTGAGTGAAGTTCACAGTTAGTTAATATCAGCATCCACTGTCTAAGAGGGACATGTGCACCACCCCAGGAGTGAATTTGTGGTCAGCCATCCATTGATCTAGGCTGCATTTGAAGAGGGCTCAGGGAAGAGCTTTGTTTCACATGAATTGGAAGCTTGTTCCAGAGATGTGGCAGCTTCTGGGAGATGTATAGCTTCTGGGAGATGTATCTATCTCTCCAGCATGATATTTTCATGTGAGAGGCTACATTAAGATCCCTGGAGTGAGTCACCTTCATGCAGTTTGATTTATGAATGTGCAGCATTTTCACCAGGGCCGGGTCAGAGACATCCCTGTAAGACAAGTACAGGTCAGCCCTTAGCAAACTGTAGGAGACAGAATACAGTGACAGAGCTTTCAGTCTTTCTGCTTAAGACTTGTTTTGTGTACCTGTAATTTCTTGGTAATAAACCTATGTGGTGCTTCCAATTCTTGCAAGTGTCTGGCAAGGTATATGCAAATGCAAAAGGGACCATTGTACTCAATTATTGATCTGATGAGGGCTATAATGGAATTGTACCATCCTTAGATGTAGATGTGAGGTCTTTACTTATAAGATGTGCCACATAGAAGGATTTCCTTCCTACTTTACATATGTGATGGTCAAAGTTCAGATTGCTATCAACCTGAGTATCCAGATCATGTACTACTGGGTCTACTCTTGGGGGGGTGCAATCTGAATTTTGACCATCACAATTATCAGGGATATCAGCTTTCCCAAATGGAATAATAATGCATTTTTTTGCAATTAGTTTTAATCCATAGATTTGGCACCAATCATTTGTCTGTGGTAACCCTGCCAGCAGTATGTTAACATCATTGGGGGGGGGGTGCAATGATTCCTCCCAATTTGCAGTCATTAGTGAACTTGGTCAGCCACAGGCTTTCCAAGTTTGTCTGGACTTCTAAGAAATAAATTCCGAACAGTAAGGGTCCCAGAACAGAACCCTGTGGTACACCACTGGTGTCCGGTCTTTTGCTAGAGGTGAAGTCACCCACTTTGACAGCATGTGTCTTGTTGGTGAGCCAGTTGACTACCCATCAGGTAATGTAGAGGTTAATGCCCATTTGGCAGAGTTTCTCTATAATTCCTAAGTAGTGGATTGTGTCAAATGCCTTGGCTAGATCAAGAAAGGCAGTATGCACTGTCTTTCCCTCATCCAGGTCCTTTCTCGAAGAAGTCAGCCATGTTTAACAGACATGATCTACCTTTAATGAATCTGAACTGGGTTGGGTCCAGAGTTTGGAGATTATTTATGTCATTGTTAATAAGGGCCATTATAATTCTTTCCATGGCTTACAGATGAGGCTAGTCAAGCCTATGGGCCTATAATTCCCAGGGTCATTTGATGGTCCCTCTTTGTGAAGGGGGATTACTGTTGCTGTCTTCCATTCTGCCAGAACATAGCCAGTTCACAGGCTGTGGTTAAACAGGGTTCCAAGTGGGTCTGCTAGGTCATGTTTTAAGTTGTTTAAAAGGTAACCTGAGATGGTGTCTGGTCCATTGGTGCTGTGTTTCTTTGCCTTGGACAGCACCATGATGACCTACTGTCATGAGATAATAGGTTAAGGAATGGTGGCAGGTATACTTTGGGGGATGACTGGAGAGGACGAAGTTTGCTCCAAATGTGTCAGCCAGTATGTTGGCTATTACATCTGGGTGAGTATGGGTTGTGCCATCCACAGCCAGTTCAGTACATAGCTGGATATTCCCTTTTACATTTTGGATGTAGTTAAAGAATGCCTTGTGATTATCCTTAGCTAGGGAGGTTATTTTCACTTCATAATTAGCTTTGGAGGACTTGACAAGATCATGAATTTGTTTGTTTTAACTAGAGAGGCATTTTTTCCTCTGCTGATCCAGTTCCCTTTGTTCTTGGACATTAGTTTCTTTCTCTGGTTGTATAGCCAGTTTATATTAGGGGTCCACCAGGGTGGCTTGTTTTTTCAGCAATTATTATTATTATTATTAAAATTATTTCCATCCAGTATCCTGTTTCAGTATGTTTTATTGGATTGGCTTTGTTTTGTGCAGGGGCTGATTTTCTTGTGGTTACTCACCCTTATACTGTACTGAGCATGTCCATTTTGCTGAGCTAGTCTTGGAACTTGCTAGAAAGTTACAGGATCTCCTAGGGGAACCTGTAGTGACTGCAGCTGCCATATGCTTAGCCCTGCTTCTGCTTGCCATGTGTTGCATGCTGTCTAATCTTGCTCTAGAGACTGCTGAAACTAAGCCCTTATCACTTGCAGGCATACTTGTGTGCCTTTCTGTGAGCTCATGGATTTGACAAATCTCTATGGCTTTGACCAATGTTAAATCACTGTCACAAAGCAAAATCTTTCTCACTTTAGCACTATTAACACCACACACAAGCCTGTCTTTTATTAACTCATCTTTCAAATCACCAAATCTGCACATTTTAGCCTTATTTCTCAAGTCAGTGATATAAGCACAAATGTTTCACCTGGCTTTTGGTCTCTTGTATAAAATAAGTGCCTCTTTAATATAACAATTGTCTAGGGGTTGCACATTTCTCTAAATTTACATTTGAAGCACTCAGGGTCCTATCTTTATTCAGCTGGTACAACAATATGGCAGTTTTCCCCTTCTCCTGCATATACTGCTGGTGCATACACAAATGAATTCTCTTTTTTAATGGCCTCTGATCCAGCTAAGTTAAGCAAAATGAATGCCCTTGTATGTGCATCTTTGTCAGAAAAAGCTGCTTGCATGAAAATATCATATTCCTGCTCAAATATTCTCCAGTTCTCTTCAATATTATGATCAAACACAAGTGGAATGGGTCTGCGAAATGCCTCTGCCATATCAACACACAGTCGAGAAGGTGCCTGGAATTATATACAAACATACACACATAAATATATGCCAGAACTTGTAATTATGCCCAGTAACACAGCACACTCTTTGAAATAACTGCACTTTGCCAAATAAGTCTCCATAGCACAAGAACACTTGAAAACCACTGTATTTATTTATTTATTTATTGTCATTTGTTAACTGGGTTAGTTCAACTGAGCCAGGGGCCCATTTTCAGTGGAGACCCGAGGAGAAAAGCTCCAAATACAATCAAATTTTACAAGAAAGAGATTCTTGTAAAGTACTGAATCTGTACTTTGTGAAATCACCCCTTATCAGTGTAAGAAATACTTTGAAATGACTGTACTTTGTGAACAAACTGTACATGGCAGAAGCTCAGAGTAAGAAACACTTCTAAATGAATGCACTTTGCAAATAAAAATGACTGTACTTTGCAAAATAACTGTATACAGTGTAAGAAGCACTTTGAAATGGCAGCACTCTGAGAATAAATGTACACAGTACAAGAAACTTTTCAAAATGGCTGCACTTTGCACTTTGCAAAATAACTGTACTTTGCATACAGCAAACTCTTTCAAATAATTGCACTGTAATAAAGCACTCTCTGCAAACATTTTGCACATTCTGAGATACTTCAAACAACTCTAGTTATGCTTTGAATGACTTCGGTCAATGCAAATATATAGTTTATGCCCAAAACATGGTCTTTTAATAAAAAACATGCAGTCACCTTTCTCTTTAAGCATATTTTGCCTGTTTATTGTACTCGTTTTGCCCATTTAACCTCTCATCATGCTCATTGTACATTTCTTGTGCTCGTTTTACTTTAAACATGCTCGTTATGCAAACCAAAGGTAACTCTGAGCCCCATACAAATATTTCTGATAGTTTTATCAAATATTGTGTTTTTCAACACTTTGATTAATTAATAATACGTTTCATGCTACCTGTTTGATTAATAATGCATTTTGTGCCTTATGAATGCTTTGTTTCATTTTCTTTGCAAAATCAACCATCTGTGTAAGTTTTGGTTACCTGAAGTTAATTTCTGGCCCTTTTTAATCGTTTGAGCACTGTGTCACTTAACCTGCTCAATATACCTTCACCATAAACTCTGCACCTCATGGCTTGAAGAAGTTGTACTCTCAGTCCTGGTTCTGACACCATGACTCTCATCAGGATAAAACAGACACACAATTGTGATCCAGTTCAAGCAGCTTTATTATACACAAACACATCAGGACTGTGGCTTAGTAACTTAAACTTAAACTTATAAACAGACTGACAATTGCATTCATAAATGTTAACACTCTGGCTGTTCTGTCAAAATGGCACTCCTGCCTGCATCTGCTCACTATTTATATGCACGTGCCTACATCTGGAAATGCTTCTTAAAGTTGCACACACATGCTCTGTTCTACAAGCTCCTTATTCAGCCTGGTGAAGGGAACATCCATATGTCTCACACTGGAGTCACCTATGACTAATACATTAGGTTTTGTGGTGTTACACCTTGTGGGCTTATTTGCTGCGACACTGATGTTTGTGTCATTATGTATTGTTGTTTTTTGCATTGTTATGTATGTAAGTGGTTTCTCTTTGGGAGGCCTCTGATCTTTTCGTAAGTTACTAGCAAATATCTTTGTCTCCATTACATTCAAGTATGTGTTTTGGGTTTCCTGGGTCTTAGAATGACAATGAAGGATAGTATCAAAAGCCTTGGACAAGTCAGGATAAGTAGCGTAAACACAGTGTACAATGTCCATTGCCTCTGTACCATTTTCAAAGATGTTTACTATGTTCAGGAGAAGGACTTTTCCTTCACAAAACCAAACTGAATGGGGTCTATATCATATAAGTTGTCTCTGCCTGCATTAATGAGTTCTGCTCTGAAGCCAATTATGAATCAGAACAAAGGGAAACCACAAAGTCTTCCTCAGTTACATCAGGAACCTCCATGCCAAAGCCCAGGTTTGTTCTAAATTAGAACTTAATGGTGTCACTTACACTAATCCTGTTGACCTAGCCAACCTGCTAGCAGATAGGTTCAATGCAAACTTCACACCCCTATCCCCCCACAAAGACCCTTATGACATCCCCGATACTTGTCTTGCACCTCACATCTCCATAGATAAACTGTTAAAGGCCCTATCCAAGGCAAAGAACACAGCTTCCACGGAACCTTATAGTATCACAGGCTGTATTCTGCACCATCTCCAGAAAGAACTAGCTTTGCCATTGAGCACCTTATTCAACCACAGCCTAAGTGCAGGCTTCATTCCAGCAGAGTGGAAAACTGCCATTGTCATCCCCTTGCACAAAGGTGATGTCCCTACTGACACTGGAAACTATCGCCCCATTAGCTTGATAAGTCTGATCTGTAAAACCATGGAGCATATTATTATGGATCTCATAAATAAGGACATAGGCTATCTCCAAGCACTTGACCCCACCCAGATTGGATTTGTCAAGGGCAGATCTTGCCTGTTGAATCTGGTTGACTTCTCTGAGACTGTCACCAAGGCACTGGATGAGGGAAAGTCAGTACATACAGCTTACTTTGACTTGGCCAAGGCCTTTGACACAATCCCCCACTCAGGCATCATTGAAAAGCTAACACAACTTGGCGTAAATCACTATCACATCAGGTGGGTGGCCAACTGTCTCAACGACAGGACCCACAAGGTCAAAATAGGTGCCGCCACCTACGATAGCAGACCTGACACTAATGGAGTTCCCCAGGGATCTGCAAATTGACCCCTTCTGTTTGGCACCTACTTCTCAGAGGTCTAGGCAAAGACAAAAGGCTGTGGCTGACCAGGTTTGTGGAAGAATGTAAGTTGGGTGCTGTCATTGACTCCCCTGATGATTTAACATACTGCAAGAGGGTCTCACAGCAACTATTTTATTTATTTATTTTTATTTATTTTACATTTGTTAACCGGGATGGTCCGACTGGACAAGGTCCATTTTCAGCAGAGGCCCAGGAAGAAAAGCTCCACTTAATTAATTACAGCGACAACAGGTATTTATACATCAGTTATAAACCAGTTAGTGAGACTGTGAAACAGTGACATAATAGATCAGAGTACAAGGACATTCTTTTAACATATTTTCAAAACAAACTTTACAAGTAGACAATAGATTAATAGTTCAAAAAATTGTTAAGACAAGGGATTAATTTACTGTTTCTTTCTTAGATTAACATACAACTAATATTTTCTATATCCATGTTTAATGGTTTTAGGATAAGAAAGAAAGGTAGTTTATTTGTCTTTATGTTACACACGGACATAACCAGGAATTAATAAGATGAGATGTAAGGGAGTGTTTGAATTGTTTTGTGTTTGGTGCTGAAATAACTGAGTGAGGGAGGTTATTCCAATACTTTGCTATACAATGAGAAAACAGAGCTTTACCTGCTGTGTTATTAGCTGAAGAGAAGAAGAGGAGTGATTTATTGGTTGAGCGGAGTGACCGATTTGGTATGTAGTTACTTATTAGCTCTTCAAGGGATGGAGTTCTGTTAGAATATTGTTGGATATTATAGGCTATAACAAGTTGGTGGTAGGTTAGTAGCTGTGGAAGTTCAAGCCACTGAAGTTGCCTGAGAGGTATACAATGGTGAGTTCTAAAGGCAAAATCTTTAGCAAATTTAGTAATGTTGTTATAACATGATTCTAGTTTGCTGAGATCAGATTTTCTGACATAGGTGAGAATTGGTGCTGCATACATGAGTGTGGAGAGAAGGTGGGTTTGAGCTAAGGTGACCCTAGCTTGATCTGTCAGAAAGTATTTTTATCAGTAAAGAGACCCCATTTTTTTATGTACTTTTTTGATAGTTTGGGAGATGTGGACGTCAAAGTGTAAGTTGTTATCAATTTCAACACTCAGCAGCTTGGTTTGAAGAGAAGGGGAGATGACAGTTCCATTATTAGCAAGGATAGAGAAGGAGAGTGGGGTGGCTTTGGATGTGTTTGGGGTGAATAGAAGTAGTTTTGTTTTGTTAGGATTTAGTATAAGTTGAATATTTGTGATCCATTTCTCCACTGCGCTAAAAGATTTTTGGGCAATACGTTGAAGGGCAATAAGGGTTGGGGCAGAGCAGATCAATGTGGAGTCATCTGCGTATTGTATGAGTGAGGCCTGTAGAGTAGAGGTATGTAGGTTATTAGTAAAGATAGAAAAGGGGAGAGGGCCCAGTATGGAGCCTTGAGGTACACCAATTGATGTTGGGAGTAAGGATGATAGGACTCCTTGCCACAGGACAGCCTGTTGTCGGTCTGTTAGGTAGTTTTTAAACCATGCAACAGTGTTAGGAGAAAAGGATAGAGAGGTAAGAGTATCTATTAGAATGGTGTGGGAAACCATATCGAATGCCTTAGAGAGGTCCAGAAATATGGTGGATGCAAACATGATATTATTTCTGTGTTGGTTAACTAGGTTCGTTAAAGATAGGAGGGCAAAGGTTGTACTGTGGTGTGGTCGAAAACCATGTTGTGTAGAGGAGAAGATCTTGTTTGAGTTAAGGAAATGCATCACCTGTGAATGTATGCATTTTTCAAGTATTTTTGATAAGGGAGACAGAAGCGCTATGGGGCGGTAGTTAGAGAACTCATAGGAATTTCAACCTTTGTGGAGTGGAATAATGTAAGAGACTTTCCAGAGTTGAGGGATATGGGATTCTTGAATGGAGCGGTTGATTAAGATAGAGACAGGGTAGGACAGAGAGTCGGCAGCCATTTTTATGAAATGAGCAGGTATGCCATCGGCTGCCAGAGAAGTGGGTTTCAGTTTTAAGAATTTTTTTTTTTATTGTGGAGGTTGAGACAGGTGAGAAGGAAAAGTAAGTTATGTTGTTAGCAGGTTTTGGTATACATGGGAAGGTATTTTTTGAAAGTTGGTTTGATAGTGATAAGATGGATTCAGTGAAGTGGTGATTAAAATGGGAGGCTATTTCACTATTTGATTTTGTAGTGGTGGGGGAGGGAGCTGGTGTGGAGGTTTTGCCTGGTTTTAATAGGGAGTTTATAGCATGCCAAAATTTTGGGGGGTTATTGGAGTGTTTATTTTGCATATCTAGGAAATATTTTTGTTTGTCATACTGTGTTTTTACTTGGTTTCTAAGGTATTGATAGTTTTGTTTAGCTAGGGGAGTATTATCTTTTTCAAAGCTTTCCATGCCTTGTCTCTGGTTTTCATTAGGTCTCTAGTGGACTTGATGAGCCATGGGGCATGGTTTTGCTTGGTGCTTATTTTCCTTACTGGAGCAATATAATTGAGGATGTTAATCAGAGTATTGTTAAAATAGTCAACTGCATGGTCAAGATCAAGGCTACGAAGTGGTTCCCAATTACATTTTTTTAACAAAGTGTTGAGTACTAGTGGATTGCCATTACGATCATTTAGGACTTGTCTGTAGACTGTAGGTTTTGAAGTATTAGTCCGTTTCCTTAGGAGAAAAGTAGGAAGATGATCGCTAAGTTTATCTGGTAGATTACCTACTTGATAATTATTTGCAGGGTAGTTAACTAATGTACAAAACAAAGCAAATCCTCCCAGCCGTGCTAAAGTCCTGCTTACTCCAAAAAACAGCAATGCGAAAAGAAAAGTGGCAGGACACTGCTGCTTCACAATAAAATCTTTTAATAAAAAGTTAAAAGCAGTGTACAAATGAAGTTGAAGAAGTGAGCGCTTTCGGGTTACACCCTTCATCAGACATCAAACACTTTACACAACTTCCTTTTATACAACAAAGCACCAATGAATCCCTTCAAATTAATGAAGTACATGCCTTTTCAGGAGTGTAGGTTTTAAAGGTTTTAAAGGAATAACATCATTCAGGCCAGGGGGTATATGTGCCATTAAATCTATAATCCATTTGGTTTCATCCAAGGCTGTTTGCAACCTAACATCCCCCCCCCCCCGATTGTTCAATCTAACATTAACAATGACTCTGAAAGAGAAGCTATGTGTTGGATATTCAAATATGTGCCTGAATAGAGCATTACTGTCATCTTATTCCTTATACTTCCTAGATGTTGTAGGATTCTTACCTTAAACATTGTTAATGTTAGATTGAACAATCGGGGGGGGGGGGGGATGTTAGGTTGCAAACAGCCTTGGATGAAACCAAATGGATTATAGATTTAATGGCACATATACCCCCTGGCCTGAATGATGTTATTCCTTTAAAACCTACACTCCTGAAAAGGCGTGTACTTCATTAATTTGAAGGGATTCATTGGTGCTTTGTTGTATAAAAGGAAGTTGTGTAAAGTGTTTGATGTCTGATGAACGGTGTAACCTGAAAGCGCTCACTTCTTCAACTTCATTTGTACACTGCTTTTAACTTTTTATTAAAAGATTTTATTGTGAAGCAGCAGTGTCCTGCCACTTTTCTTTTCGCATAGTTAACTAATGTCCAATCCAGTATTGATTCTTTATGGGATTTTTTGTCAACCCTAGTAGGTTTTTGCATGAGCTGGGTGAAGCCATACAAGTTTATGTGGATAGTGGGGTTTTTTGAGTTACAGGATTGCCAGTCCATGTTTAGATCTCCTAGTATAATAGTCTCCTGTGGGAGATTATCTTTAGAACATTGTAGAATATCCTCAATTGTTTGAGAGTTGTTGCCTGGAGGGATATATGCGCATAAAATAATGATACTCTTTTTGTTATTTATGAGTAACACAGAACCAATGATCTCAGCATTATTAAATGTCGGTAGTGGGATTAAAAGTGGTTGGAGAGAGAGAGAATTTTTGTAAATAATTGCAATGCCCCTGCCTTTTTTCCTGTTCTATCTAGACGTAGGATATTATAACCTGGAGGGAGGATCTCTTCATTTTGTGTGCTAGTTTTTAGCCAGGTTTCTGTTATAGTGAGAATGTCGGGGGAGTAGTGAGTTATGAGTGCATATAAGTGAGGAAGTTTGTTAAATATACTACGAGAGTTAAGGTTTATGATGAGGAGATCAGCAGGGTGTTTGGGTGTATAATGTTGTTTGGGCCTAGGTTTGGATGGATGTCACCAGAAGTAAAGAGGTATTTCTTAAGAAAAAGTTAAAGCTTGATAGTTAGTTGAATATCTATGTAGAGTTTACATGATGTTTTTCTATTGTTAGATAGTGGGATGTACTTGGTTTGTAAAAATAGTATACTGTTGTTGCTAAATAATGATGGGGTGATAAGGAAGATTGTATGTGTAGGAGCAGGTGTGAAGGTAAGTGTAGTATGATAGGTGCTATGTGGCAGGGGTGTGTATGTGTGGAAGGATGTGATATAGGTTAGGGTTGAGAGGTCCAGTAGGAGAGATGAAAGTAAGGTTAGCATGGTTAGTTTTTTGTTTGTAAGTGGAAGCAAGTGGTGTTATTATGTAGTAGAGAAATTCTTGGGGTGTGTTATGGGACGTTGTTGATTGGTTGTGGGGAGTGGTCAGGTGACTTAGGGTTAGAATAAATCTAGATGTAGTGGGGGCGGGCAGGAACTGGGGGCAGGGTAGGGGAGCGGAGTGAGCCGAGCATAGTGAGGTGAACGGACAGCCACCACAAGATTTAGAGAGATATCCTACAGAGTCAATCAGTGAGTTCTAAACTGGGGAGAGCAGGTAAAAAACGGCCAGGAGTGGGGTAAGTTCTTAATGACTACTTCCCTTTAGTTAATTCAAAAAGAGCTTACAAACAAAATGTTGCCAGTGGGGGGGGGGGGAGAATTACTCCACTACTACTAGTGCTGCGAGCACCTGGGTAGACCACTTTGCTACTAGATATTCTTAAATTGCAACAATGTAGAAGAAATATTAACCTTACTGCTGTCTTTGGTATTAACAGTTTATCTTGTTATATGGTGTTGACTGCAGGGAGGTAGGTGGCAATACACAGGATACCCTTTATTCCCAAGCCGCTTGTGGGGTGGATTCAGTTAGGTGGCTAGGGCAGGTGTATAAACCTAGGGTAAGATAAAAGTAAAAATATCCACTTTAAAAATGAGTCTAGTGAAGTAACATTTTATATACAGGCATATGCAACAGGGATAAAGATCAGTACAAAAGTTTCTGAAAAGTTCCTGTAACATGCAGTATAGTTCTGCAAGCTGTCGCCTACCAGTTTTTAAAAACAAACAAACCAATGTACAGACATATAGGTACACAAAATAAGGTGACAACTTCTCGCCCCTGTGTTGGCTACACACTCTATGGGTGTTAGAGCGACAGCCTATATGCCTGTTACAAAGAGACAAGCACCAGTGAATATTCCCTGGGGAGGTAGACTCCACCTTTAAATGTTGGATTCTATAGTCACCAAATTTACTGCCAACAGGCACAACATTAAGGGGACTGTTTAGCATGTTGCCATAATTTCTTCTAAAGCCTACAAACCAACATATGCCCCATTCTGGTGTTCTAAGATGGTGCAGGAGTGTGCTTTCAAAGGCTCTAGTAGTGCTATGCCGCTGAAAATATGTGTAAGACGTACACGACCTTAGTCTTATGTTGCTCTTTAGAGCGGACAACTTCTGACCTACATAGCTAATCCTGGTTGGAACACTATACTGCTTGTTGTGCTTAGAGACCACCACTAATGATTGGTGACAAAGTCATGGCCTCAAGTTAAATGCAAAAAATTTATCATCATACCATTTGACAAAAACACGGCCCCTACTGATTACCACATCAACGGCAACTCCCTACGTACACAACCTGTGGTGAGAGATCTGGGTACAAAGGTTGACAACAATCTCACATTCCACCATCTTGTAGCGGCAGTGGTCAGAAAAGCCTTTTACTTGGTTCCTCTCATAAGTAAAAGGATTGCATCCAGAAAAAATGAGGTTATTACCTCTCTATACTCCTCCCTCATTAGACCAACAATTGAGTATAAAGCCCCCATTTGGCATGTACCTCTCCAAACATCTGCACCAAGTGGAAAGGCCAGAGAAATACCTCACAAAACAATTCATGGCCTTCAACATCTGTCCTATGTGGACAGGCTCAAATCACTATCAATCTACTTGATATCATACAGATTGCTCAGGGGGTGATCTATGTCTCATATACAAGGCTATCTCAGACCCTGCCCTACTAGAGATGCTCCATATTCATAAGTCTAACTCCTCATGCATTACCAGCTTGAAAGGCCTGAATCTAATATGTGACATTAACAAAACCTGCTGGAGAGACAGGTTTGTCTCGTAGAGGCTTCCCCTTCTCTGGAATAGACTTCCCATGCACATCAAACAGAGTACCTCACTGCCCGTCTGCAAGTGCAGCCTTGATGAGTGGATGGGAAACCACAAATTTGTCCCAGAGGTTCCATCTGTATCCCTCACTAACAGGGGTGACAGGTGCTGACTGAGGTTTCTTTTTTGGGGATAAACTCTTGGCTAGGCTTGTAAGGGCGCCACGGCCATTAGCCTAGTAACCTCCTATGATTCTATGATCTGATATATTACATGGCTTTGTATATAAGGCTGGTGGGTCTGATGGGGTTATAATTACCAAAGTCTGTAGAGGGCCACCCTTGTGTAGAGAAGTCACAGTGGCTGTTCTCCAGGCATTAGGAACAAACTGTGTAGATAGGCAGCTCCCTACTGAAAAGTTGGCATTCAAAATACCAAGTGCCGATAAAACGAGAAAAAAAAGACCAAAAACACAGGACAAGAGCAAATCTCAAAAATCACTCTTCTCCTTAAAGCTTCTTACCCCCTGAACATATATGTATCAACTCAGAGATTATCACACCTCAAAGAAATGTGAATATTCTAAGGAAATGGCATCTTGACCTTTTGGCCATTCACTCTCTGCATTATGGGACTCAATCTAGCAGGTCTCGACATTTCAAATGGTTACCAGATAGGCTCAGGTTGAACAGTTTAAGAAGAGGATTTGGATATTGCATGCTTTGCACTGATAAGAATTCAGACTAGTATGTTATGTAGTCCCATAGGAGCATTATTTTTAGCCTCTGACAGGGATTCTAAGATTTTTTCCAAGGTGATTAGTAGGGAAACTCTTCGCCACAGCAATGTGAGTAGGTAGAGTGCAGTTAGCACTACATTTCTGTGCTAATTTATTGGCAATATCCTTGAGATTTGAATATGTGATATTAATGAACTCAGAGTATTGTTGAATATTATTCTCTAAATTCCTGAAATAACTGAAAAAGATTTGTTGTTTATTTCAGTATATGTAGTGACCTTAAGTTCACAGTGTGCTTTACATTTTCAAACAACTTAAAATGTGCTTTTAAGTACCTTGCTGACATGTTTCATTTTGGTCTTGAGGTAGGAAGCTGGGGATTTCTTACGTTTCATTATTGTCCATCTTTTGTTATACAGTTTATTATTAATGGAGTTCCACTAGAGAGATTTATTACTGAATCTGCTTTAAATTTTGGGTGGATGGGTACAGACTTTTCTTCTTTTTTTTAATTTCTCCAAATCTTTTTGGTTTCTAATATTGTATGGGAAGGAACCCCGTTCCTATCGCAGGGTATGATTAAAGTTCATTAAATTGGTATTGCTTTAGTCTTTGATGTCTTCCAAGAATATTCTTCTCAGCATCTAAAATGTACCCCAAATTGCTTTCAGATCCTAATACTACTGGAACTGTCTTGGTATTCTTCTTCCACATTACTGTAGTTTCTGATTACAAATCCTGGTACTTCGTAGCATAACTCAGTACACTAAGACACTAAAATCACTGGATTTATCTATTTCAATAATTAATGCTACTCTGGTTTTTTGTTGGACTGCAATATCTGGTTTTCTTTCATTTGTTTTCATAACTGCTGGTATTCGCTCCAAGCTTCAAAATTGTTGCTGCTTTCTGATTTATGTTTATAATGTTTCTAAGCTACATCTGTATTGCACTGTTTGCACAATCTCCGATGCAATAGCCTTGATACATTCTTCTGCCTTTCAGTATACAGATCCACAGCCATGAGTGTAATGTAATCAGCAACAAGATGTGCATTTGTTTCCAGTTCTGTTTTACAGAACCAGCATTTGTCTGTTTCTCCCACTGCTTCTATAGCCTTTATAAACCAACATGTGCATAGCCCACTATCATGGGCTGCCATTATTAGCCTTTCATCCATCGGTTTAAATTCCCATATCCTTAACCATTCCTATGTCAAATCTTGCTCAACACATGGTTCCATTAGGACTTTTCTAAACATTCCCATTACATTTGTGGACTTTCCAATTTTCTTTGATTTTCTTCTGGTCCTTTTCTCTATATTCTTTCTTTCTTTTGTTTTCTGGCACTTTCAGTTGCTGTCTGATTCTTGTCTACTCTTGGTCCAATTTCCATTCCCAGTCCTTTCAGAAATGCTTCTGCTAAACTAAGCAATGTTATCTTAATCTTCTTCTCTTCATGCTTGAGAAGCTTCACTTTGTGTTTGTATCTAATGAGGTCATGAGATGTGTATGCAGTCCCACAACTGCAGACCTATAAAAGTGATTATTTGTGAGGAGGTCTATACTGTCTTCAAACTGAGAGATATACAGTCTCCACATGCACTGGAAGAAGCTTTTTGCTTTCTTTCTCATCCAACTGATTCAATGCTGTGTCGGAACTTCCATCACACCAAAGCTGTAAGTTGGAAAAGATAGAGCAAACCGTTTTATAGCTTGGACTTTATTCCTTTGTGTCAAGGCAGTTTTCAATATTAGCTTTAGTCTTCTGAAGAATTCATTTTTTTCTTATTTTTTTCATGTTTTACTGCCAACCCTTCATCTATTCCCAAAGATGCATACACTCCTTTGTACAAGTTCTTTTATATCCCATTCCTGTTTCGGGTTGATATTTTATTGGTGCTAGAGCTTTCCTATTATAAATGTTGCTTTTGTACATTTATCAAGATCAAATGTCATTTTCATATTATCTGAGAAAGTTTAACCTTTTGTAATTCTGCTTTCAGGTCCTTGTCTGATGAACTATACAGTTTAATCATCCACTAAAAAGTAGATGAGATGTCTCTAAACAAGATTGATTTCTGGAATGTAGGAATATAGGAACAAGTCTAGGCTAATTAGACGCTGGTAAAAATTAGAGGCAAATGTGGAAGCTTTCTCAGCAAGGACTATTTAAAGGGTATTTGGGGAATTTTTCATATGTCTTCTACAAGATGAACTAGGTTTGCCCTGGAAAAGTCCCTAAAGATGGTTTAATTTAGTGGTGACCTGTTACCATTAAGTCTGAGCAAGAAAATAACTAATTTATTGCCAGATTTAACAAGGGATGAGAAGATATCTGGAGAGAGAGAGGTTGGGCTAGGTTGGTTGACCAAGTCAAGGATATTAGAGCCTGTAGTAGGTAGTTTTACCATTTGCTCCAGTTCACTGGCATTACAGAAGTCTAGGAAATGCAGTAAAAGATGACCATATACATTTTTAGAGGTGTAAGTATGCCAGTCAATGCTTAGGTAATTGAAGTCTCCTAGCAGTAAGGCATTTGGATTGATATTTAACCCCACAATGGTATTAAGGTCATTTCCATGACCTTTGGGGATATAGATGGAGTTTTGTAGTTAGCTATGAAATAATACTTGTATTTGTGAATGGTGACTCGTATTTTCAGGAACTCCAAGGTAGGACTGTGGGCAATATATTAGGTCATGATGTTTCTAACAAATACAGATTATTCCCTATATTTGCCCAAAGACCTGAAGGAATGTTATGCATTATACCCTGGTATAGAGGGAGCTATGTCACTCTACTGAAACCATGCCTCGGTAACTAGACAAATATGAATGAATTCAAGTTGCATGGGGCCTCAGGATCTGGCATCTGTTCAGACTTCTAGCATTGAGTACTGCCTCCATGATGTTGTCCAAATCTGGGTTTATGTTTGCTATGTAGGAATTTCAAATAGGTAAACCCTCCCTAAAAATGCAGTACAGGGGCAGCAAACACTTCAGCCATAATGCAGAATCCCTGATATGAGAGCTGTAAACCATCCCTGGTGAAATAGGCAGTCATATCTTCCATCTCACCTGATGCTAACACATACTGGATCCCCATAGAATGAAACAAACTACTTAGCTAATTGTTGAGGCCAATTACCTTGTCTTGGTATTGAGGCATTATTTTTGGTGAAGGCAAGATACTGCTGAAATCCATTGTCATTCCTGCCATTAACACATGTATAACAAGTTGCATCGTGTCCCTCTGGACATCCCACTGGATAGATTGTCTTGGGTCATTCATTTATATATGGGCCACAAATAGAGCATAGTCATACTTGTCTGGTTTAAGGAACCTAAGCCCTTGTGACATTATGGATCCTAGCATCAGACAAGTAGCTTCAGTCACTCTCTTCTTGTCCAGTCTGGTGAGTGTAGAGTCCAGATGCCTTACTGTAGAGTCACCTATAACTAAGACGTTTTCCTGTGTGGCTGTAGACTTAGTGGGCCTTGCAAACTTAGGCCTGCTTTCCTGGTGAATCTTGGATGATCTGTATAGAGCTGTTGTATGTGATAGTGAAGGAATAGGCGTTACCTGCTGTGCCTAAAGTTTAGATCTTTTAGAGTGTGTTCTAGGAGGCTTTGTCAACATTTTCTTTACAACCACAGCATAAGTTATAGGTTTAGTGGTGAGTTGTGACTAATGTGGGGTTGTGGTTATATGATGCTTACCAATATTGGGCTAAAGAGAGAGGTTGCAACCATGTTTTTTTAAATACATACAGCTCTTTCAGGTTGTACTAGCAATTGTTAGAAGCAGTGAGCAGCCAGTAGGCATAAGATAGTTGCTACACTGCCTTAAAATTCCTAATGCCATCAGGCTGGCCATAGATGGGGTAAGGACAGACTGCTGAGGCATGTTGTAAAACAGTGAAGGAGTAGGGCTGGTCATAGTATTCAGGGAGTGGAGGGAGACTACTATAGAAAATCTTGATGATTTATGGATTAAGTATTTAGGATGATATTTGGAAGTTAGGTTAGATGGTGAGTATCTAGCAGTATTTAATTAAAAGACAGAAAGAGGTTTGCCAAGAATGATAACTAGCATTGATTTGCATCTTCTTAGCTACCTAGCTACTACTAGTGTTGGTCTCACTGCAGCTGCACTCAACTAGCAATCAATGGCCTTTTGCTCCTTCTCTCAGCAATAGCAAAATGGTAGCACTAATCCCAAAACTGGTGCCTGAGTGCAGGTAAGAAGCTCCGTGGTGACTAGCAGTCTCAACTCAAATGTTGTATGTAAGCTTGTTGTGGCCTTTTCCTGGTGGATGCCTCTGGAGAACACATACAGCAGCAGCTCAGTGCAAGCGAGCTAAGCTGCACAATGGTCCAAAACCAGACCAGTCAGGGGTTCTACATAGCACCCGTATATAGTCAGGTATCACTGTTCTCATGATCCTTCTCTCATCGGGTACAAAACCGTAGCACTAATACAAAACTGGCTCCTAAAAAGCAATTTTCAGGCTTTCCAGTGATCTGTAGATTCTAGGAAGGCTAGAAGGTAATGTCTCTGCTCCTTCCCTCACTAGGAGCAAAACAAGAGCTGTAATCCCAATCCAGTTCCTGAGAACTGCTTTGTTGGCTACCAGTGATTGGTGGTTCAGCCAAGACGGTTGTCATTTTAAAAAATATGATGGCAACAACCCTCATCTGCAGTTTAACTCAACCCAGAGGTTTCTTTTCTCTCTCTGATATGGTTCCATTACCAGAAAGGAAGAGAAGCTCCAAACAAAGAGCAATTTACAGAGTATAAGTTACAATTTTGATAGCAACTCTACACAATTTACACTTCACATAGTATGAATTAGAATCACAATAGTAAAGCAGTAAATAAGTGTGAACTTGTATAACATAAGGTATTCTATTCAAAGTAATCAACTATGTAGAGGATACTTTAAAAAAGGGTTGTAGGAGAAGGGTCAACAGGAGAGTAATAGTATGAGAAGCAGAAGCTTAACATGCGATTATACTAGGCTTGGGGAATTAGTGAACGCGAAAGAGGAAGGCAATTAAGGGACAAAATGTGCTGAAGGTGATGTTTGGGACTTATGCTCTTCTGGAGAGTAACCATAGTGGCATATGAAGCTGTCAGTAAAGTGAACTCCAAGTAGGATTTAAAGTGTGTATGTGGGGGGGGGGGGGGGTGATTGCATGTAGATGTAGAGGCAGGGAATTTCAGAATTTGGATACAGAGGAAAACTATAGAACATCAACAACATCATCCTCATCATCATCGTCATGAGAGTTATTAGAAGGAGTTACAATAACTTGGAGTTTATCACTTGATCTGAGCAGTTGAAAAGAATACCAGGATATAAAGTGAGAACTTAAGTCTGAGTTGTATAGGATATTATGAGCTTGTCGTAGTCGGCTGCATTTCAAAATGTCAAAACAATTAAGTCATCTGGTTGCTATACATTGCTTTTTTACACATCTTTATCAAACTTGAAATTTTTTTATTAAGTGACAAAGATACATATGCAATAATAGAAAAGAGAAAAAATTATAACATAACATTTCATCATTATTTTCATGCAGTATGCACATATATTTTCTTTTTAACAATTTTGATTCACATTACATAAATTCCTCATTTCCTGCCCTCCCTTAAATTTCACTCCTCCTCCTCCTGAACACTGTGTTGCACATATTTTATTCTATGTAATTTACTCCTTCCCTTTTCTAAAGATTGCCACCTCCATTTCTGTTATCTACTTTACATATATTCAATACTTCAGTTATGTTGGGATTAGACTTTGATTTCCATTTCTAGTAATTGTTTTTTGGCAGCCACTAGTACTGAACTTAGTAAAGATTTACTATGCCTAGGCAGCTCAGATTCCCAAATAAACATATTCCCAATTACATCTCTCGTTCCCATCACACCTCCAGCATTTGCCATCTACTGAAGAACAAATTCTCTGCAGTCTTTTTGGGATATAGGAATATATATGCAAACAATTTTGTGCAAAAATCCAAAATCTTCTGGCCTTTGTGATTGCTATGCATTGTTGAGTTTGTGATGGGAATTTGATATAAAACTTAGCAATTTTGTTATAGGTCTGCTTAAGTTTTGAGAGCTGAAAGATTCAGAGGTTGGTAAAAGTAGACGTGGCTTAAAGGAAGGTGGGGATGAGTGATGTGATATGTTTCTTGGTGCAACCAATAAGGAATGGCTTCATTCTATATACTTGTCTTAGTTTTTGATGTAGTGTTTTCAAGTTACTTGTTGGGTGTGTAGGCCCCAAAAATTCAGTATCAGTTTCAATGGGGGATACCATTAGATGATACTGTAGGCATGCTGATGAGGTGGTTATGCAAGGTTTTGAGAGCGAATAGCATACATTTATTTATTTGGCAATGAGGATTGGATTATATTATGCCATTAGGATTCATTTGATGAGAATGACAACTTGTTTTTTGTTGAGGATCTTTGAATGATGTGGAAGAGCAGATTACAGTGGAGTCACCAGCATGCAGGGGCAACTCTTTAATAAAGATCTTCAACAGAAGGAGGTCTGGAATGAAGCCCTGGGGAGATCCCAACTAGAATAGGGAGGATGGTTGATGTAGATTGTTACCATCAGACACTGTATACCACTGGAGAGAGAAGAGCTAAATCAGGTGAGGGAAGAAGCTGAAAGGCCTATTTGTAAATGTTTATGGAGAAGATTATGATGGGAGGGAGTATCAAAGGCATTTGATAGGTCTTGGAAAGCAGCAGATAAAAGATTGTTATTGTTTCTGTGGTTGTGTATGGTATCTACGAATAATAGCAGTGGACTGTTGATGCTGTGGGAGGGGTGGAATCCATGCAGAGTTGTTGAAATGAGGTTATTGGATAAATTATATTGAAACAATTGTCTATGTATGCATTTTCAGGATCTTGGAGAGGGGGATAGGATGGCAACAGAACAAAAGCTAGCAAGATCAGTTGACGTACCGGATTGTGGAGAGAAAGAATATAAACTTGTTTTCAGTAGTCAAGGAAGTAGAATTCTAGTACTGATCATTGAGCAGTATGGAGACTGGATAAGCAATTTTATCTGTGGCAAGTTTTAGGTATTCAGAGGTAAAGTTATCCTTGGATAGAGTAGTGGCCTTAATTTTGAAAGACGTTTTATTTCTGAGGAGCGAATGTGTTGACACAAGAAAGGTTTGGGATTATTATATTGTAAGGTTTTAAACAGGATCTTGGGACTGGGTTTTTGGTTTGAAAAAGAGGTAGCAGTGTGGATGAAGTGAAAGATAGCAGCACAAGCATGTTAATGATGTGAAAGATAGTGGCACAAGCATGTTAATGATGTGAAAGATATTGGCACAAGCATGTTAACGATGTGAAAGATATTGGCACAAGCATGTTAACGATGTGAAAGATAGTGGCACAAGCATGTTAACGATGTGAAAGATAGTGGCACAAGCATGTTAATGATGTGAAAGATAGCGGCACAAGCATGTTAATGATGTGAAAGATAGTGGCACAAGCATGTTAATGATGTGAAAGATAGCGGCACAAGCATGTTAATGATGTGAAAGATAGCGGCACAAGCATGTTAATGATGTGAAAGATAGTGGCACAAGCATGTTAATGATGTGAAAGATAGTGGTACATGCATGTTAATGATGTGAAAGATAGTGGCACAAGCATGTTAATGATGTGAAAGATAGTGGCACAAGCATGTTAATGATGTGAAAGATAGTGGCACAAGCATGTTAATGATGTGAAAGATAGCAGCACAAGCATGTTAATGATGTGAAAGATAGTGGCACAAGCATGTTAATGATGTGAAAGATAGTGGCACAAGCATGTTAATGATGTGAAAGATAGCGGCACAAGCATGTTAATGATGTGAAAGATAGTGGCACAAGCATGTTAATGATGTGAAAGATAATGGCACAAGCATGTTAATGATGTGAAAGATAGTGGCACAAGCATGTTAATGATGTGAAAGATAGCAGCACAAGCATGTTAATGATGTGAAAGATAGTGGTACAAGCATGTTAATGATGCGAAAGATAGCAGCACAAGCATGTTAATGATGTGAAAGATAGTGGCACAAGCATGTTAATGATGTGAAAGATATTGGCAAAAGCATGTTAATGATGTGAAAGATATTGGCACAAGCATGTTAACGATGTGAAAGATAGTGGCACAAGCATGTTAACGATGTGAAAGATAGTGGCACAAGAATGTTAATGATGTGAAAGATAGCAGCACAAGCATGTTAATGATGTGAAAGATAGTGGCACAAGCATGTTAATGATGTGAAAGATAACGGCACATGCATGTTAATGATGTGAAAGATAGTGGCACAAGCGTGTTAATGATGTGAAAGATAGTGGCACAAGCATGTTAATGATGTGAAAGATAGTGGCACAAGCATGTTAATGATGTGAAAGATAGCAGCACAAGCATGTTAATGATGTGAAAGATAGCAGCACAAGCATGTTAATGATGTGAAAGATAGTGGCACAAGCATGTTAATGATGTGAAAGATAGTGGCACAAGCATGTTAATGATGTGAAAGATAGCAGCACAAGCATGTTAATGATGTGAAAGATAGTGGCACAAGCATGTTTATGATGTGAAAGATAGCGGCACAAGCATGTTAATGATGTGAAAGATAGCAGCACAAGCATGTTAATGATGTGAAAGATAGTGGCACAAGCATGTTTATGATGTGAAAGATAGCGGCACAAGCATGTTAATGATGTGAAAGATAGTGGTACAAGCATGTTAATGATGTGAAAGATAGTGGCACAAGCATGTTAATGATGTGAACGATAGCGGCACAAGCTGTATTGTAGTTAGGAGCATTGGGATAAGGCTTAAGTTGTGTAGATTTGCCTGGTATTCTGATTCGGAGTCGGTTTAAGAAAAAAATTATTTTATGAAAAATGACTTGAGAGTTTGTGGCATTTCTCAATGCTCAGTCTGCTTGGCAAAGAAGATGGAGTTTTAGCCCTCCACGAGGTCCAGGCTTTGTCTCCTTGTCTCATTAACTGTTTTATCTCTAGGGATAGCCATGGGGCAGGATTAGATAGGACTCTTTTCCTCCTAATAGGTGTATGTTCATTTAGGACAGGTAGAAACATTACAAAAGTGCTTGACTGCTTCATCAATGGGTAGCTGTTTGAGAATTTTCCAACTATAAAGACCGAGGGATTCCCTGAATCTATCTTTATTGAAATCAAATAAGTTTCTGCACATGATTGTTTTTTTTGTATGAGTGGTGGGATTGCAAATGCTGTCATTTTAGTAGTGTTGCTATTTGCCTGTTCATTATACCACAGTTTGCATATTATGCAAGATGTGAGATTTCTCAGTTTTGTGAAATCACAGTGTGTGTGTGTGTGTGTGTGTGTGTGTGTGTGTGTGTGTGTGTGTGTGTGTGTGTGTGTGTGTGTGTGTGTGTGTGTGCGTGTGTGTCTTTGAATTTCTACCACCCTGATAGTGGCTACTCTTTGCAGAATATTGGTTATCCCAACATGAAAACTGTTTCTGAATCCCAGGACCATGGATTGCATGTATACATGCACCCACACACACACACACATATGTTTTATATATTATTTTCCCCTGTTTATTCCCTTATAAAACATTGTCGTGTGTGTGTGTGTGTGTGTGTGTGTGTGTGTGTGTGTGTGTGTGTGTGTGTCTGTAAACTTTTATATATAATGTATCCACTGTTTTCTTTTTCCCTCTATAACATTGGCAGAAAGTAACCTTAAAAACTATGCCTGGAAAATGGAGAGTTTATCTTCCCTGTTAACATTGTGGTAAAGATTTTATGCATAATATTTGGAAGGTGGAAGATGAAGCACATCCTAAAAAATATAATCTTGATTCCTATAGTGTGGACAGAGTTTTAAGAAAACATGTATCAGGAAAACATACCATGGCCTGAATTTAGAAAGAACCCAGCTATGAGTGCAAACTGCTGTAGCAAAAAGGAACAGTTTTCACAGCTGCAAAAACTGTAATTCAGAGATAGCTTGGCCACAGTGATAAAACACCTCATCAGCAGCTAATTTACTCATTTCTGAATCACTTCGTGTTACTGCTGGTGCTAATCAGAACTTTCATGTGGTAATCACTTCTGGCAGCCCATGTGTCTTGTTGGCATAAACATCTCCCCCATTCACTCTCCCATATAAATGCACACATTAAAACACACACACACACACACACACACACACACACACACACACACACACACACACACACACACACACACACACACACACACACATACACACATACACACACATACACACACATACACACACACACACACACACACACAACCTTTTATATTTTTTCATCCCTCTCATCTCGGATGAATGCAGTTAGCCAATAATGCTGGACATTAGAGTTTCATACATCTTATTGCTCAATTAAAACTTACTGCTGCAAAATCTGTTGTTATATTGACTTTTAAAGATACTTACAGTACTATTTCAAAAGTGTCTGTGGTGCCTAATGTCTTCTCCCCCCAAACATTAGAGGCTTGGCTCATTAGTTTGTAGGAGTTGAAAAGTATGGAAGACCTCCCATGCATATATATATATATATATATATATATATACATATATACACAGAGGCATACTCACTTGAGACCACGCATACCCCTAGAAACATGGATACATGCTGCCACACACACACACACAGACACACAGACACACAGACACACAGACACACAGACACATAGACACACACGCAAACGCACAGACACACACACACACACACACACACACACCTGCTCTACTTCTCTCCTAACTATAACCCCCTACTCTCACCACCCAAGCAGACACTCACTCATATATACACACACACTCACCTGAGACCACACATATACCTAGAGACATGGACACATGCTGACACACACACACACACACACACACACACACACACACACACACACACACACACACACACACATATACACACACACACAGCCCACTGCTACCTTTCCCTTAAACTCCAGTACATACTGTTACGCGGTCTCTCCCATTGAAAGGAATGAATGAATGTGGTATTTTAGATGTGTTAATTAAATCAGATGACTATGTTAATTTTGCAGCTTGTACATACTTTACCACAGGCATAAATGGTGAAGATCATATGGCTAACTATTATATGCAGCTCACCTGAAATGTCTCATTAACATTGCATTAAGCCATCTTGTCAACCCATCACTGTAATTCTACAGAACATGTAAAATAACTGCAATGGGGCTGTCTGTGAATCAGAAGGGTTACCACCAGTTGAAGAATGGCCACATTAAGGCTTACCACTTATGGTAGCCCTTTCTGACTCCATATGCATGTCTTATCTACTGTAGATCTCTGAAACACATATCTCCCAATATAATAGCAATTTCAGTAAATATTTGCACCAGTTTCTGTAACTTGTCACATCTATTCCTCATATAATTTCTGGGATATATATATATATATATATATATATATATATATATATATATATATATATATATATATATACATGTTTTGTTGATATTTAACAGCTCAGTCATTACAGTCCTTGGTAGTGTTGAAAAGAAGTCCTTTGTATCATAAGTTGAAAACTGAGACAGGCAGAGTCACAGTGACTATGTAATTCTGTATGCACAACAGAGCCCAGGTGTGTAGTATTAGGTACAAAAAACACAGATGTGCAGTATTCTGTATGTAGAACAGAGCAAAGGTATCCAAATTATGTATACCCAGCAGAGAACAGGTGTGCAGCATTCTCTGTGGATAGCAGAGCACAGATGAGTAACATGTCACACCAGTATTCTAAGGCCAGAAATGAAGTTTGAGGTGCTATTTATTTAATTTAACATTTATTTACCAGGAAAGTCCAACTACGACAGAGCCCATTTTCAGTGGAGGCCTGAGGAGAAACACTCCAGACACATCTTTGAAATGTGTGAGGAAACCAGAGCACCCAGAGAAGTAAATAGTGTGGGAAGAAATAGTCAGGGAATTGTTATGGCTAGGCTTATATAGGCCCTAGGGCTGATAGCCTAGTACCAACCTATGAGCCTATGAACCCACACGAATGCAGGGAGGACATGCAGACTCCACACAGAAGGCACCCCAGCCGAGAATCGAACCAGAGACCCTCATGCTGTGAGGTAACAATGCTAACCGCTGCACCACTGCATCACACAGCATGCACATCACTACGACGTCTGAATTCTTAGTAGTATTCAAACAAGCAACAGGTAGCATCTTTTTAGCATCATAAATAAAAGCAATGGATGAGATTTTCAGAATAATTGTGATATCTGTTTCCTAGTCGTAGGTACTTTAGTTCTTTCATCAGTCAAAACAAACACTCCACAGAAAGTAACATGGTTTATTTTTTAACGTATAAATGTATAGATATTTCTCCATGGAGTTTTTAAAATGCTCTTCCAACCCAGTCACACGTTCAGTAAAAGTGTTCCTTTGATGTATTTTTTTTCTTTGCAAGTATGCACTCATCGCAGGCAAGTGGGAGAATGCCTTTACATGTATTTTCTTTTATACATTGCTTGTTTCTAGCAATGTGTAGCTAATCCTCCCTTAATTTCACAAGCTTGTTATCCTTAAAGAATCTTGCATCAGAAATTCATTTTATAGAGTCTGATCAAAACACAGATGTCTTTCCAGCTCAGATATCTGTCCTTAGGTTTGACCAGTTAAACTACAGCTGTGCTAAGATATACAGCTAGATACAAATATAGATTTGGGTATAGATATAATCATAGATGCAGATTGTCCCTAGTGTTTATAAACATCATGTGCAAGGGCATATGAGCACACTGTGCACTATGTTTAGTATGTCAAAATGCGTAAATACAGACATGGAAAGACTATGTAGTAAATTATAGTTTGTGTACTTTAATGCATGACTTTTCTTGCTGCTCTTTTCTTTGTTATTCTGCCCGACTGTTATTCATAAACATTTCAGAGTCACTAGGCTTGGCAGCAGGGCAAGGTATGGTAATAAAGGGATCTGGTGGTGTTTTCAGCTTACATTGTTGTTGTTATAGGTCTGCCTGCACTGTAGGTTACTTCATTATCAGTTGTTTTTTTGTTTTTGTTTTACTTACTGTACAAAGGATGATTTTCTTTCTTTTTAACAGAACTGGTATGCTGCTCAGCTCTCTATATTGTGTAACATGTATGCCAGGGAGGGAAACCCATGCACTGTCAAGTGCAACACCTTCAGACCGTATGCGGTTGAAATACCAAAAGTAACCTTGTTGTGCCTGGTCAGTCCTCCAAGAGTGATTTATCTATGTACTGCTTACAGTAATTTGGGAGAAAATATTTGCAATGGTGCTTCAAACATAAAGAATTATAGCAAAACAGGAAGGTAAAACTGCATACTATGTCTTATCCCATCATGTACCAATTTTTTTGACTCATAGAGCTTTGTAGTATAAAATAATCTTATTTAAAATCCATTATCATAATAATGTTAATGGGGACTAATCAGCATATCTGATTGTTTTAGTGACAGGCTACTATGTACCACAGAATGTTAAAGTATGAATGTCATGACTTGAGGCAAATTTATGTATTTATGCATGGATGATATGGTAAGTACACAAATGATCACATGTTCAGATAAAGTCAACAGCTATGGAAACACAGACAATGTTACTACTATAAGCAAAACCACCTCCTGTTAACAAATGATCTCAGGGCAGGCCAAGTGCAAGATGGCACATCTACACAAGATAGAAGATCACAAACAGAGCACAATATCACTAGTATGGGACAGCACCTAAAGCAGTGACATGGGATGTTCACACACACACACACACACACACACACACACACACACACACACACACACACACACGCAATCCCCCTGGTGGGCACTGTTTCTTATCAGCAAGATGTACATCATATACCATAGTAAGTGTATTGTTCACCCTCCCACACACACACAAATACAAGACAATTACACAGCCATCCTTTGTCAGTGCTCACCAATGATGGCTCTGATGGCTGCTGCCTGTACACAGTGTCGTACGCAGGATATACACAGGTGTTATGTGACATTATATACATTTCACCCTTCGTGTCTGTAAGACTCTTAACATTCCTGACATACTTGTGTGTTTCCTTCTTTGTTGATTCACAGCATTATGTGCACACAGGATTGGTACTGTCTGGAGGGATAAGTGCAGTTTTACTGATATTCTGAAACCGACATTTTCAGCAGCTACTGTTCTTACATGTGATAGTTCGACACCACTGTGCCACCCTTGAGTGGTCATGGGAGTAATAAAAGAATCATATCAATGTTTCTATATTTTGTTATAGTGCTTTGCTTTCATTGACAGGACAGTGTAAAATGCTCATGTTATGGACAAAACCATATCATTCACATATTCTAACATCCAGTTTCTATTGGCAAATATATATCATTAAGCACTATATTCTGATATAGCATTATGGTGAAGACTATAAATATAGAGGATTACAATCACTCCAGGAGTCATAACTAACTTACTATGTTTGAGACATGGATATCAAGAAATTCACCTCAAGAGTGGAGTGAACCGAAACTTGTGAGGTGAGTCTTGACAAGCATGTCAAGAATAAATAACAATTTAGTTATGACAAAAGAGACCTAATCATAATTCTTTGCAGTATATGGAGATTTAGCTGCCCCAATGTACTACTACTTAAAAAACCAAATGCTGTACCAACACAAAACTCCCTGACAAGATCTCAAATGCCTTCAAGGCATGGCACTAGTAGATTCATAGATTCATAGATTAGTACTAGACTAACTGCCCTTGCGGGCCATTTTAAGCCTAGCCAATTATCCCTTGTGAGACTCAAAACCCGTCACCTTGTGTTTGTAAGACAAACACTTTAACCATTAGGCCACTCTCCCAACCCTGTATATGACATCCAAACTTCATCAGCATGCTAATACTAGACTTGCAACTCACATGACTGTACTTCTTATTAACACAACGAACACAAGTCACCTAAGTGGTATGTCCAAGTCTTATAGCCTACTAGGCATTGCTACTTCATATAACAATGCACTATCGTAGCTGACTCCATAATGAGCCATACTGATGCACCATGCATTAGAATGAAGGATAGGGTAATGTTTAGCTGCCTCTTGGGTGCCAGAATTTACCACGTCACTAGGGCACTCAAGACACTTTACCCCAAGCATGCACACAACATGATCATTGTCCACACAGGTGTGAAGAACCTGCATCACACCTCTTTTGAAGTTATGACGAGGGACATAGTTGATTTGTCTGCCTGTGTTTCTGATGCTGTCATTCAACTATTCTTGTGTAGTATATCACCCTCACTGCAAATGATGACACATTGCAAACAAAGGACAATTGATTTCAGTAACTAGCTCAGTTTTCTGGTGTCATTTCAGGAGGAATCTTTGAGAGTGAAGGAAATGTGTCAAGTTACTGAATGGTCTTTAATCACATAGTGATTTGTGGTCAAGGTGTATTGGCCAAAAACAACTTTTGATGATTTTTGAGGTTGTAGTTTTCCCCACTATTGCGTGACCTTGGAGTTTGATATAAATAATTTGGTTGGGATTAGCCCAGATTGAGGATGCATGAGGCTTGCATCCCTGCAAAAATACTGCTTTTGGGATTACCAAAAGGGGTTTTCAGCTTGTTTTTGGCCAAATGTCACCTGAATAAAAGCCATTCAGTGGATTGACATGAATCCATGTGTTATCTTGGGTGGAAAATGGTTGGCAATCTCCTCTTGTAGGCACAGTTTGCACCTCTGTCCATGGAGCTTCCACATATTTGCCAAGATGTTTTTTATTACCACTGTAACTTTTTAGGCAAAGTCATTCTCATACATACGTTAACCAAGCAAATTCAAATCAGACCTATACCAACATGGCACTGCTCACTGCTAGAAGGATGACAAAAGATACCAACCCTCAAGGCCTTCCTAACCCTTGAAAACAGAGACATCTGCATAATCACAGAAACATGGTTCCAGTGCAGTGATAACACTCCTTCTGTGTCTAGTTTTACTGCCTATCAGTTATTTATCTCATCTTATGAAGATGGCATTTCCTCTGACATGGGTATAGCAATTGCTGATTGTAATCTCATCACATTGTGGCTACTCTTACTGAATAAAAACCTAAAATTCATACATAGCTTTGTAGTACAGATAGAGACACCTTTTATGCCATGGTCAACTACAGAACCCCTACTACCATAAAAAATTAGAATCCATAGACATCAAACTGAACACAATCATCCTGGACAATTTCAACAATCCATCAACAAAATGTCTAACATGTACTACAAAAAGTATTTATGCACAACAGTTAATGAATATCATCAATTCCTTCTTTAGACCAGTTAGTCCCTGTTGTTATTAAGGTATCAAACCTTCTAGATCTGGTGCTTATAAATATGGCACCTTTATGTACCATTACCATATTTATTTCCTCCGTTGTTTAATCTGATCACCAGGCTGTTGTATCTTCCATAAAATCCCAGCCAGAGGTGCTCTTCAAAGCAAATGTTTTAGTGGTAGCTAGTAATCTTATGAAATTAAAAAGTTACCCACCAAACTCTGATCCCGTAGTTAAAATGGCCACATTTAGCACTGAATGTTACTCCTACTTAAGTTCCTGCATCAAGGTCTCTGTCCCATTGGTCAAAAGTATAATGACAAATTCAGAAAAAAAACCTTTAGAGGACACTCCACAGTAAAAAGACTCTACAACAACAGGAAAAATATTCAGATCCCACCAATCTAAATATAACTCAGAAGATTAAACAAGGAACTAAGGCAGAATATCCAAACTAACAGGGCCAAATATGATCTGAATATTGCTACCTCTTCCAAAAACACTTACAAAGCCTTCTTCAATTGTTTCAGGATTCTCAAGAAGAGTATTTTGTATTGCACTGATTTGATATCTGGTCTAATAACGGTCAAATCCAGAGGATATTACAAATATGTCTGTGGACAACTTTAGCTCAAACCTCTTCTCTTTGTCCCTCCCATTTTTCCCTCTCACACCACCAAGTCTGTAACCCCCATTATCATCAGAAAAGAAATATTAAATGGCTTCTCCAAAACAATGAAAACTTGCTGTATACTTCCAAGCAGCACACTAGGTTGTTCTCTTGTTAGTATGAAGCATTGACTAAATCCCCTGTAGATCCAGCTATCCTCAACCTGTCCACAAGTTATGTGCCTGAAATCTGGAGATCATCTGTGGTGGTCTCATTCCGCAAGGGTGGTCAAACCACTGATTCTGTGAACTGTAGACCAATTAGTCTGATAAGCCTCATTTATAAGGTGGTTGAACATATATCATGGAATTCATAAACAAGAATAGTAGCAGCTTTTAGTACCTCAACTTTAATCAATTTAGATTTGTGAAGGGCAGATTTTGCCTGTTTAATCAGGATACATCATCTTAAGAGACTGAGGTTCTAGACAAAGGCAAATGAATGCACTCATCCTACTTGGACTTGTCACAGGACTTTTGCACTATCCTACATTCTAGAATCATTGAAACGTGAATCGACTAAAAATGAACCCTTATGTAACTTGGTGGACAGTAAAATGTATTTATTTATTTACTTTTTTTTTTTTTATTTACTTATTTATGTGATTATTTATCTATCTTTGTTTGCCATACAGCCCAGGAGAAAATATCACACTGAAGATAAGAAAAAGGGGATGCAATAAAAAACAGTGTAGTTGACGGCTAGGAATTATGGGACTAAGTCTTGAGGAGGATAAAATTCAGCACACATTGTTGAGCTAAATGAGGTTAAACTCATATACTTAACAACAGTGGCAAACAATGTGTTGCTAACTGTATTTTCCGTACATACAATAATAGCTTCATGGATAATCAGGGGCATGTAGAAGATGTGAATGGTTAATTGAGAGATGGGGGAGTGTTTAACTATTTTAACGGATGTGCTCCCTTTGGTAGCAGGAGCACTGGCTCCCCTTGGGTAGGGGATTTTTTTAGTTAACCATGTTAACAGGCAGAACTCATTCTTTTAAGATAGGTGGCACATTTCCTGAAAAAAAAATTATAACCAGTAGCATCCCATGGAGATCTATTCTGGGATAGTTATTCTTCAGCTTATACCTCATTAAAGCTGACAACAAGGGATTCTGGTTTATCAAGTTTGCCAATAACTGCAAACTCAGAGCTGTCAGTAGCACCCCAAATGACACTCGTGTGCTCTGAGAGATATTAAGCCACGATGTCTGAACCACAGACCAAAGCTCAGTGGTAAAAAAGGTAGTATTGTACCTTTCTGGGAAGGAAGAACACCCCTGCAACTACCACATAAATGACATCACCTCAGAACTGATTCTGTTATTGAAGACCGGGGCATGTTCAATGGCAATGAAATATTCTTCGACTACCATGTATATACTGTAATTAGAAAATCTTTTTTACCTTGCTGTTACAAAAAGAAAATCTTCCAGGTCCAAGAAAGTTATAGTTTTCCTCAGTTCTGTCCTTATTAGACCATAATTGAACCTTTATTTGTCGAGACATAACCCTATAATAAACACATTTCCCCACAATATATATATATATATATATATATATATATATATATATATATATATATATATATATATATATATATAGATATATATATATATAGAGAGAGAGAGAGAGAGATAAAGCAGGTATGTGCTCCCTGAGCGACATGTAACATCTAAACTTTCTGCCATTCTGCTCTGTCTCCTACTGATGTCTTGGTGATGATCTCTGCCTGCCTTATGGTCCTCAGCTGCTTCACATTCTGCATGTTTGTAAAACTGCTAACATCAAAAATACTGGTTCTAGGCACCTAAATCTGTACCACAATATAAACAGAACTTACTGGCAAGAGAAATATCTCTCAAAGGCTGTCCTATCTCTGGAATAAGCTCTCCCTCTATATCATATAAAGCAAATCATTCATTCTTTAAAATCTAATTTAGACTATTGGATGAGTAATTATAAAATGAACACAGGCCAGGCCCCTCTCAGTACTTTATATACAAGGTTATGAGTAAACTGCAGTGTGGCTGGCCACCAAATGGTCTTTGTGATCATGTCTAGTCTGAACCATTGAACCTATGAATATCAAGTAATAATGTAGACTTTACCACACATTGGTAAACACATATCACCTTAAGTGAATGCCTCCTCAGATTTGGACTTCTCCAAATGACTTAGTCCATATGACTTAGTGTTAAAACAAGACATCATACAATATAAAACTGGATTAAACTAGCTCACTCTGTCAACTCATACCCAAAAATGTCCAAGATCCGATTCTCTGCCATAACTGTTGTATCTTCACTTGTTATATAGCAGGTAAACCAGAATACCATTTCTTTGTCAGTTGACAGTATTTTCACAAGAAACTCAAACTAGCCTTCCTGGCTGACCTATTTTATAAGCTCTGGGCTGTTGTACTGATCCAGAACAAGAGTACTAATACAATAGTTGTTCTTCTCAACATACCTCTACTTCTCCCAATAATAGGCACTTTAGATGACAATCACCCCTGTAGGTTAGCCCAGACATCAAACAAATGACTAGTGAAAGAACAGGCCGCAGTGTAAAATAAATGTTAGCATGTCAGCAATAAGGTTCAGGCTTCCTTCCTCAAATTCTTCACCTTCTTCACCCGAGTAACTTGCGATATCAGTTCCTAAACACACACACACACACACACACACACACACACACACACATAAAATCCACATATTCACCTCTACTGTCATTCAAAAGTGAACTTAGGCAGCACCTGTCTCAAATCCTCAAGTGTAACAACCAGTATGATATAACTTAAGCTATCAGCCCTTGGAACTTACTGCAACCCTCTTTTACTTCCCTTACCAGTAATATTACCAGATAACAGATAATTCATCCCCTCCATTTACTGGCTACCCATCATTTATACAATCTGTACCTTATTTTCATTCAATCCTGTAATGTAGTGTATTCTTCAGTGTGCCATTTCTTTAAGCATTTTTATGTTATTTAACTCATAATTCTTTTTATAAACATTTATTTCTAACTTTCTAACATTTTCTGTCCACTCCATATAGTTTGTGCTCTTAAAAATGTTAACTGTACTTCTTTTAATACTTCTTTCTTTCTTTCTTTCTAGTATTCCTTTAATTTTCACCTAACAAAACTGTTTAATTTCATTCACCACTATGGGGGGAATTTAATATAGCCTACAGATTTTTTTTCCATGTAGGCATCGCATCATGCTGCTTACATGGCCACGAACATTGTTAGATTCAGTAGCGCTGCTGGGCGGTGTGTATGCATGCACCAACATGGAAACGTTCGTGGCATGCAAATCACCTCATAAGCAGGTGAATGTCATGCCAATGAGGCAAGTAGAGAGATCTACTAAGTAGACAGGCATCTCTTCTCTCCCCGTGTCATTGTCTGTAGTGTACACAGAAATATTCTGTGTACAGGAGTGTAGTCAGACAAAAGGGGTTGTAAAACTGTAGATATTTGGACAGAAATGTTATACCACATACACATATGAGCAAAACGATCATCCTGTATGTCAGAAAAATTAAAGGAAATAAGCTGAATTCTTTTTTTTTTAATAATCTGGGCATGTATGCGCAATGTGCCATAGAGTGCAAACATGCTTTATAGAAAAATAAAAAAAAAATTGGAAAAAAGCAAATTAACTAGTATGTGACAGGAATGTATTACATGATTGTACGTGGAGTCCCTACAATGGTGCATTGGTACTGTTGCTAACGTGGTTCGGCTCTGAAGCTTGTGTTTCCAGGATGTGAGCACAGATACCTATGCAAATGAGGTGGAGCTACTGAATAGCAGAAAGGAGTAATCATGTCTGCATATCCCCTTCGTGTAGGCTTAGACACATGTTGCTGTTTACACACCGGGGGTGGGGTGTCTACTGGCTTTTAAGCTCATTTCAGTTTAGTTGTGCGTGTTTGCATGGCAAGCCACCTGGCTGAGCATGTCCCTTCCGGGGGGGGAGGGGGGGTGTTCACTAACTTCTAAGCATTGTTGACCTTCCGTGTGAGTGTTTGCATGGTGCACCACTGAGCATCATTAAGTGATGTTAATTATATTGTAGGCAGATGGAATGCATCATAGTTACCCAGTCACACATTCTGCACCTACAGCAGAGCTGTATAAAGTATGCACACACCCTACATTCTGATTTTCCCCAATACTCTGCACCACTGGTGTACAGACATGGGAATTTTAACTGAGAAAATGCTAGGGGCTGCTGCAAGTCTACTGCACCTGTATGTGCTAGATGCTGAAGTCAATGCTGCTGCTGCTGACAACAGGCCTAGACAGAGAAAGTGAAGAGTGTTCAGACCCAGGGTAACCTTCCAGGGCTACATGAGCTGGAGATTGTAGAGCACTACAGTGTGGACAGGGACATACTACAAGAACTCATGGTGCTCTGCCACCCTCAACTCAGACTCAGAGCCAACAGATAGGAGCCCATCCCAGTGGAAACAAAAGTATGCGTAGCCCATAGGATACTAGCTGCAAGTACTTTCCAAAGACCAACTGGTCACATGATATATATAAATGTATGCCGTTGATTGCATAATGAATGATTACTCTCTGACTGGCAGCTTGTGTGGCTCAGTGCACTAGGGAAGTTAGTATGGGTGATGCCATTGACGGCTGAAATCTGGAAATATCCACATCTGTTGCATATGAGGTATTATTATGTTAGTGTTTTCACAGACTGTCAGTCTATGTGTGGTGTAACATTATGAACCTCTGTCACATATTAATTACTTCAGATAGCTGGAGAATGCCATTGACATTTTGAATAAAGCGCAGTACTGAAGAAACAGGGACAGATGCCAGTGTCTGCAACACACAAAATCCTGGACTAGAGTGCAGGTAGATGTGGTCTATAGTCACCTTATAAGTACTGACAGTCCCACTGAACATGCCCATGCATGTAGTTAAACTGAGCCCAGTCCTGTTACCCCTTGAACAAAATGACCAGTTATGTATACATATGTCTATACATACATACATACATATATGTATACATATCCGTCTGTCATTATCTCTCTCACATACATAGTACATCTATTTCTATGTATTTTCAAATAGATATATCTCCCCCCTCTCCAAAATCCAAGAAAGCTGTGTACACACTCAAATCATGACATTTCTAAACTCACATAATCTACTCACAAATACACAACATGGTTTTAGGCCATCTCATAGTACTACCACAGCCCTTATGTCTTTCACAAAGACAGTTAACCACAGGAACAATGGAAACTATCTCAGCTATATTCTTAGACTTTTCCAAGGCCGTTGACATGGTTAATCATGATAAACTCATCAACACTCTCTCAGAATTAAACCTAATCTCACCCACCATTTTCTGGTTTAGAAATTACCTAACAGACAGACAGCAGGCAGTCAGATGGTACCAAGAACTCTCCCCATTACTTACAGTCTCAGTAGGAGTCCCACAGGGTTCCATTCTTGGACCATTGCTCTTTTCTGTTTTCACTAATAACCTACACACTGCCACACATCACTCTACTATCATCCAGTATGCAGATGACTCCACACTAATCTGTTCTTCCTGCTCTCCATAGGCAGTATTACAACAAACACAGTCATCCTTTCTATCTGTCGAAAGATGGCTCTCCGAATCACAATGTATATTAAATCCCAGTAAAACTCAGCTTCTTATATTTCCTACCACATAGCATTCTGCTCATAACATTACATTTAACATCACCTCCAGTAATAATACATCATATCACCTATCAATCAAACCAAACTGTTAGGTGTTGTAATTTAACAGCAACATGAAATTTGATATACACATATCAAATGTCATAAAGAAAGTACACAAAAAAATGTGCCTTTACAGAAAGAAATTGTTCCTAACTTCCCCCACCAGAATCACTATTGCATGCACCCATCTCATCTCACCTCTTTTGTATGCATCACCTATCTTCACCAACATTAGAAAGTCCACCTTTCCAAAATGCAAGCATGTTATAATAAAATTGCGAAATTTGCAACCAACACCCCTCATAGATCACACCACTGCACTCCCCTCAAAACACTCAATTGGCTGGAACTTTCCCAACTCATTCTTTGCAATCAACTTATTCTTACCCACAAACTAATTTACTGTCCTGAAAAAAAAAACAGCTCTACAAAACAAGCACCAAAACTAAAGTCCTATGATCCAATCAAAAGATCTGATTAAATGTGATCAAAGCTAATAATTCCCAGGTACATCCCTATATAGAAGCCCTATTGCCAAACATTGGAACAACCTTCCCCCCAACATCTCAGCTACAGCCTCTATTGCCGCCTTCAAAAAAGCCTTAAAATCCCACCTACAGCAATCGTGGCTCTGTAACTGTAACAACGACGATTAATCTGTTATACTACCTACTGTTCTATCACTAATCCCCTCTCTCTTAGCACTTTGTTATTACCACTTTTGTACCCCATCCCTTCTCTATCCAAATCTTATTAACCCCTCATACCACCCTTCTTCTCCAACGAGTATTACATCCTTAGCCTCATAATCCACCTTCTGCTACCTGTCTTTACATCGATTACTTCCCACTGCTCTCTTCCATTGCCTTCCCTCTCATCACACTATACTCCCTCTCTGTCATTACTCTACTCCCCACTAATGTACCCACTCTATCTGTCCTTTAATCTCATTAACCACTCACACTTCCTTTTATATTAACCTCTATTATAGCCTTAGGTTTGAGGCCCTGCAAAATTAGAACTCATAGAAATGGTTTCAAGTTAGAATTTTTGTACTTTATGTGATTGTATCTGTTACATTTATTATATTGTTAATGACTATCTAGCTACTGTGTAGTGTTACCATGTATTTTAAAATTACTGTTGTAAACAAAATTGACAGATGTATCATTTTCACCTGTTTTAGGAGCTTTTCTACACGGGGCCTCTCCTGAAAAAGGATCCATGTCCAGTCGGACTTTCCCGGTAAACAAATGTAAAATAAAATATATATATATATATATATATATATATATATATATATATCTCAATACATACTTCTCAATCTCTCCTCGTATATCTATATAACACATATACATATCATACACACACAGAGCTACATTTATATATGCATCCCTGTTATATACAGAAAAATGTTTGTGAATGTCTATATTGTTCTACATACCCTAATACTAGTGAGTAAAGCTGCTCTATCACACATCTGTAATGTTGCTCAAAGGATCCAAATTAAGGGATCAACAGTACATAATACACTTACATACAGACCCCTATGCCTGCTGGATGTCACCACATAGACAGCAACAGGTGAGCAGGTCGTGTAATGTATAATGTTGTCTACACACGAATGGACAGGGCACATTATTCATGCCCAAAAGCTTGCCTATCCAAGTGCAAACAGCCACATATGACTATATAAGTAACTGTAGATAACAGTATGAAGCAATATCACTCTGCATCCCACAAATGCTGTTCAGCACAAGCCTAGTTTGTGTAATCCACAAGTAGTTTGCCTGCAAACATGTATAAAACAGACATCAGCTGTGGCACGTGTGATAAGTACTGTGATCTAGAGTGTGTAAGAATAGATAGGTAGGGGTTCTAATCTCACTGCAGGCCACTTGGTGTGTGTGTGCGTGTGTGTGTGCGTGTGTGTGTGTGTGTGTGTGTGTGTGTGTGTGTGTGTGTGTGTGTGTGTGTGTGTGTGTGTATCCCCCTGCCCAACAACAAAAAATCCTCATTGGCTGTCAAATTGCAATGGTTATGTACTTGTTGGCCCTGTAAGGCTGACTGGCTTCAAAACTGCCCTGTTTTATAAGGCCTGATGATGTCATCTTCCTTAAGACTACAGCTGCCATTGTAGTATCTGACTTAAGTCGTGGCACATACGACAAATATTATGATCTATAGTGTATAATACTAAATAGGTAGGGGTTCTAATCTCACTACAGGCCACTTTGTGCATGTGTATGTCCATATGGCATAAATAAGATCACCTCAGCAACTTAAAAAGAGTGTAGGGTTTTGCAGAATTTTATTTGTAGTAGGTGATGTGGCCTTCCAAATGCCTGACCACAACTAGGCATGCCGATGTCAACAAGCATAATACTTCCTAAACATATAGTGCTGTCAGACATGAGGTGTGTTGTGTGTATCACCTACTGTGATCTGTAGTGTATACTATTACAAAGGTAAGTGTTCTAATCCACATGCAGCCAACCTGCACTATGTGTGTGCTGTGCCCAGTCCTGTAAGCAGTAATTGAGAGTGGTGCTATCCTCAAAGTAGCCATGTTTGTGCGTGGCTGTTACAGCAATTTACACCAGCTTATGGAACTGTAGGACATTTGAACTTCACTAGCATAATGGCCATACAGCCATCACAATCGTAGGCAATTGTGTACCATTATTTACATGATCAGCACATATTGCCCCAGTCCAAGAGGGACACAAGTAGAAGTCCTGTGGTGAAATGATGGTCATCCAGCCAATCATACAGATGGCATGTGCTGAGGTGCACTGAGGTGTTCTGCTTGCCATTAGCCAGGATTCTTGTTCAAAGGTTGGTTAAAGTCTGCTAGACAAATCTCTCCCACCAGCATGTGTTAGTAACATCACATACTAGGTTAATGTCCTTAGAATGATTAATCCATGTATTTTGCCACCTGTTGATATGCAGCATTTACAATCCAGAAGGGTCACACATTGCCCCATATTCAAGGCAGAGATCACCTATGAATAGTCTATATGCCACAAGCTACAATGACACTCATTTTAGATGATCTCCATTGAACACATGCTGAAGATGTGAAGTTCCCCTGTGAGGGACCATACTGTTGTATACAAGTGCCAGTACTGCTTGGAAAGGTCCATTACCAAATGGCCATTGCACTCATATATTGTCATGCTATGGGAAGAGTACATGGAGGTTGTGAGTATGTCAATTACAGGTAATTATGCCCTCAGCTATGACTTATGATTCCCATCATACCACTGGGGAGACATAGTGATCTCAGGCACATTACATGTAAACCTGTGTGATCAGGTCTGAGTGGCCAGTTCTTTCACCCCCAAATATGTACATCACATGTTGTGACTGATGTGCTACTTACCAGGTACATAGGTGTTAGTGATGTTAATGATACTACATATATATTTGCATGGGGTTTATGGCCATTACTATGTCAACAGGCAGATGTCCCTGTGTTGAGTATGTGTACCATCAGTGGGCCACTAAGTAACCCCTACAATGATAGTACTGTTGATACCTAAGTGGGTGCTTTGTAAATGATGCCTGACTATGGGCTATATCAGATGGCTTGGTTCAATCCAGGGGGTCATATGCCCTAATATCCCCTCATCCAGATCTGTGATGACTGCCTTGGAAATGTCTACCATGTGTAACAGTCATGATCTCCCTGTCAGACATTCAAACTGTGTACAGTCCACTGTGTGTAAATTACATATATGTGTGCTGATCAGCTCCATGATGATTGCCTCTACAGTCACACAGATATGGATACTCTGGCAAAGATGTCCATAGTTCTGGTGGTCAGTGCACGGAACACCTCTGTGCAAGGGTATAACAATTGCCATTGTCCAGTTAGTTGGGGTCAAGCCAGTGGTTTCAGTATGATTGCAAGGTGTTCCGAATGGTGTCAGTAATCCATGACAGATCCCATGTAGAATGCAACCTGGGATGGTAGCATGTCCAATCGATGTTGTCTGCCCTCCATAGAGAGTCCATTTATGACCTGCTCTGTAGATATGAAAGTTATGGGACAGGTTGTAAGAATGTCATATGTCACATGTGGTGGGGACAGGGGAGAGAAGTTGATGCAGTATATGTGGGATGACAGGTTAGCTATGAGTACAAACCCATTCTATGTGGCATCATTATGTATGAGTTCACCAACAATCTGGGCCTATCCTTTGAGGTTACACATGTAACTACACTGTACATTGTTGTTCTGCTTTGTGTAAGTGGTTAATTTTGTCACTTACTGTGTCTACTCAACACCACAACAACACTACGTGGTTGTTTTAGCTGACGAGGTTGTGCTGCCATTTTGAGGGGGGGATCACCCTCACCCTGTCACACAGCAATGTCCACCTCTTATTGTACAAACTGATAATGGCAGTTGTCCATCAGGCAGGTCTGCTGTGCTATGAGGAGCCTGTGTTCCTCCTGTCAGGTACAGCCAAGTTCATGCAGTTGTAACACTGCTGGCATAATGCATGGGTGTAGAGCTCTGCATACTTGCCTGTCCCATCAGAGAGGATATTTGCAGTCAAGCTATGTAAACTGTCCCACAGGAGGTAATAAATGGCTTTGTAGAAATATGTCTATATTGTCTGCTAGGGGAGAGATTAGTGCTGGTAGTTTTAATAATACTGATCTGTGGTCAGATCCCACCAGGGAGGACCTCATATTGGGGGTCTACAGTGGTCAACCACATTGGTAAATACATGATGCAATACATTGGTCCCCCTTGGGAGGAATGTCACGACACTGCTCCAGGACATTGCAGTTAAGGATGTAGACTAACCTTTGGGCAAGTGAGCTGCTTCATGACTGAGCAACAAAGCTGGTGGTCACTTAATGCCACCCCACACCATGGTGTAATGATATGTCTTGATAGACACACGTACATGCAAATACACACAATGGGTGTCCTGATTAATGGAGCTACTCCTGTAGCTGGCTATTGCTTGATTATGTGCCCTTCCAGTACTGAATGGCACCTGTATTATCTCTGGTAAATCACAGTGTTTCACAAAATCTGAATGTGTATCTATCCTTAATGAGTATGTATACACCACCCACATTACCTTGAACACTGCCATTTTGATGTGTGAAGCTGTGTATGGATGTGTAGTCTGGTATGGCTGTAGTGCTCTCCACAGCATTGAACCAGATGTCCTTGACTGCACAAATGTCTGCATAATCCAGGATGGGGACACATCCTACAGAGTGGGTCTCAGTGTTGCCATATCCACTGTGTAGCAGCATAACCATGATGTTGTATAAAGTTGGTGTTCCCATAGCCAACTTCTCCCTGCACAGTGCATCTAAGATGCATTGTGGGGGTGTCAGTAGCCATGGATGTTACTCCAAATCTCAATGGTGAGAGATGAACACCATCACTGATGAAGCATTGATTTCTATTAAGCAAGGCATCCTAGGCAGATTGTAAAAGATTATCTGCCAATGACACCACATACTAAGGCAATTATTGACGTCCATCAATTTCCATGTGTATGACGCCATCATCCTAGGTGAGGGTCAACTGCAGCTGAAAGCTGTGTGTATAACTGCGATAGACACAGACTGGCTAAGCACAGTCATGTGTCTGCATAGCAGCCAGTGACATATGTCCCTAGTTGTACACACCTACAGGAACTATGATATCAACATTATGTTAACTGATATCCCTTGATTTGTGGCAATGTGTGGTAAAGCCTATAGTGTCAACCCACAAACAGCTGTCTGTGATCTTTCTTATATGTAACCACTTCACACAGACATCTTACAATGTAATCACCTCTGACTAAGAGGTGTGAGTTTGTGTTTTTCCTCGGGAGTTTGACCGGTGAGAGAATGGTGCATGCAGAATTATGTGTACTGTGAACTCCAGAGTAAGGATTTTCTTAGGTGTCTGTTTCAGGATGTGTCTGGTAAGGACTGCACACATGCAGGTGTGTGTAATGTGGGTGTAGGTGGTACAGGATGTAAGCTGTGCATGTTGGCATAATGCTCATTGCCATATGTAATGACTGCTGTTTGAGACACCATGGCAGCATTGTTTGAAATGCAGTCACATCTGTCACACATTGTGTTTGTGTGTCATAGGAGTAGAGTGGTGGGGACACTCCCAACATCTCAGCAGCAGGTCCTGCAAAGGTAGGCTCATGCTGCCACACCCTTGGGGTTCACAGCTGATATACAGTGTTAGTAGGCACACATTGCAGTGAAGATGTGGATGTCCATGCATGCATAGAGGACTTGTTCAACTTTGCTGACATGACATTGTCCTTGCAAGCATATGATATCTGTCAAGCAACTAGACAGCACACTGATTGTTGTGTGACATGACATAGGAACTCAGACGTGTTTCGGATATAAAACTGTATGGTATGACATGTCCAGGACATGTGGTAGGTGGACGCACATTAGCCAAAGGTGGCCAGTCTGCTTCAGTAGGACTCACAGCAGTGTCATTCAGATATCCATCGGTAATCTGTTGAAGGGCAGGAAGTATGACTAGCTGTGAAATTATCACCTACGATGGGTCACCGCCAGTGTACAGATTGTTACAGCAAGACTTGACATCTATGTCAATGGACATTTTACAATATATTGTGGTGCTAAATAATGCTACTAATTCCCCTCTTGTAGGTTTCCTAGTGACATACCACCGACTCTGGAACAGACGGCATAACACATGCAAAAGCCAACTGATTGCCCAGGTTGCTAATCAAGTCATGTACTTGGAAAAGTGTATGTGAAGCCTACAGAGCCTTTCATGATGTGGGACAGCTATGTGGATGAACAAACAGACTGTGTCCTGCTTGTCATCATGGGCTTTGTAGTGACATTTTGTGTGTGATGACAGAAAATGTATTGGAGCATGGTGTCCTATGTGAGAGCGGTGTTGGTGAGGCCAACATTAGTAGTTGCCAGGCACCAGCAATTCTGTGTACATCCATGCTTAACACAGTCTTCATAAGGAAATTGTGTCCTTCCAGTATACACCACTTGGTTAGTATCCAAGTCCATAACACCTGTGTAAAACCTGGACCTTACCTTCAAAGGGTATACATATTACACTTCCCTAACATGTTTGCCTTTGGTCTTTACAGTCACCTTGGATGACTCTCTTCTTGGAAAATGCTGGAAGCAACTGCAATAATTAGTTGCACAAAGGACAACTAGCATGTAGTGCCAAGCAGTGTCCCCAGATCTCTGCATCATGTGACATGAAATGTCATGAAAGAAGTTAGCATGGATATGAGCAGTAACACTGTTGCATACCTACTGACACTGGACCACACACTGTTTGTTATGCTCAAGGCCAAATCATGCCTGCCAACTCTAACTGGTGGACACCATTGAGTGTTACACTGTGCAATGGATGACGGGAATATTACTCACCCTATGTACCATGATTGGACAAGGTGTTTGACAATATTAGGCCAACAGGCCTTGCTGGACACTGTGTAGGTTATCTACAGAGTGTTATGTCAGTTTGTGGATAGGCAAGTGTCTGATAGTCAAAATCTGGCAAGATAGCATTGGGAGACCTACACTGCAATGACACCAATCACCAGTAGATTTCCCCAGACTTCATTGGTGGTGTATCCCTTCTAGCCATTCCCTGTCTGCAGTCACAGCCACTGTCAGTGCCCTCTGACTGACTACATTAGCAGATGATTGCATTTTAGGAGCTGTCACTGGATCCCACACAGAACCAATAGTTATCCAGGATGGCCTGAGACACACATTCAGTGTTTGTCTGAACCACTGACAAATACTAAATGCCAACGACTACACAATACTATCCTTTGGAAAGTCATCCTCCTCTGGGAAATATAGTAGTGTCCACATACCACACACAGTTGTGCCATTACTCATGGATGTATGGACACAGAAAGTAATGTAGCCTTTGACTTTCACTGGTCAGTAAGATGTGGTGATGCTTTCAGTGTTGTACAACCTAAACAGAAAGGTCTGTGATGTAACTGCCAGACTGCCATTGCCATACTGAATGTGGCACTCATCACACCTATTATTGTGTACAATGACATTCTTGCTATGTCACTACACAGGCATATCTTACAACTTTAGCAGCCACACAGGATCCATGGTACAGCAATACACATTGCAGATAACATGTCCTATGGAGTTCATGTCAAGACCATACATATGCAGTCTGTCTGATAAATGCATTGGAGGGGTTGTGTATGGCTGCCATACAGGGAGATGTCAGATCCCACTGTGTACCTCCCATGTAACCATGACAGGACTAACACATGTTTTGCCTGTCCCACACACCTACACCATCACTGTGGTATAAATAGTACATGCTGGAGAGACACATATGTAACACAGACAGTACACCCTATATGTCACAGGTCTCCCATGCATGTGAAGCACACATCTGCTGTGATACACATCATGTTCAGGTTACACCATGGGAAACCGAACAAGACAATCATACCTGTTGTCAGACAAATATCTGTCCTGGACACAGGAAATATGTAGATGAGTCATCTCCAGCACCACAGCTTGTAGATGTGTGAGCTTCCAAAACCCTGGTGGCACTTATCAAGGGTATCAGACCTTTTCACAGATTAGGAATGCATGAGTATGCTGAATGACGCCACTGTCCTTTTTAGCCTGTTATACACATATGGACCTATGGAACCATGCACCTATAGTGCTGTACCTTGCTGAAGGCATATTTATTTTGTGCTGACATTGTATCCTTTGCTGTGATGTCTATGGCTTTATTGCCGCTGTGCATCAAACAGAATCCTGCAACAGAAACATAAACAGGTCCATGACACACCTTTCATTGTGTAAGCATACAGCCATTAAAACATCATACAACATAAGGTACACAAAATTATGTGGCTTACTCATTACAAATGTTAGCATACAGTATCTGTCAGTAACCACTACAAGTGGCATGGCATAAACAACAATGCATTACACAAGTACATGTTAGTTTATATAGTCACCCTGTGCATCAGACACATAGTTTCATTTCCCTGCATTGATAACAAGGATGACAAGGATGTGGCACAGGTATCATCATTTTCACTGGGTGTTGTGTGGGGGTGCAGGAGGCCTAGGCTGACCCACAAGGTTGACAGCATGTGTGTGAGTCAGGAAGGGAAGCATGCAAGATGAACCATGGAAATGTGCCGTGTGTGTCTGTAGGTGACCTGCATTTGACAGTGGCATGTGAGTTTGTGCATGTATACAGGCAAGCTCAGTGCTAGCCCTACATGTGCATATCTTGGACAGCTTTGATCTGTGTATAGTAGAGCTGACAGTTCACCTTCTCCAGCCCTTAACACGAGAACTGGCTCTGCCAGGAGTTGCACTCTATACCCATGGTCAGGAATAGTGCTAGGACCTGATGGTGACTGCTGTCTGCTGGGACTGTGTCCTCCACTGGACCGCCAAGGACCATGAGCCCATGGCCTACTATGTCTTAGTGTGTACAGCATGCTTCCCTCTATAGCTCTGGATGTACTGCCACTACAGCAGCGTGATTGTGCATGGCCACGTGGACTCTCAGCAGATGAGGTTGCTGGCCTATGTCCACGAGGCTGATGCTCAACTCCAATCACATGTTCCAGCACAGACACTGTCTCAGCTCACCTTCTTTCCACTGCATCAGTGAGACAATCCAGGGTATCACCAATGCAGTGGAGGCAGTCACAGATGTCAAAATGTGCATCCATAATCCTAAGCATATGTCTGGAGTTCCTTTCAGAAAGTGTCTGTGCCTCCATGATGGCCTGAAACATATTCTGAGTGAACTGTGGTGTGACACATGCAACATGTGATGGAAGGACAGCAGGCCTCCTACTAGCACCCTTATCCATCCACCTGTGTGGAACCTTGCTAGTTCTCTGGCTATGACCAGTGTCTACACTCACTGGAGCCATAGTTGCCACACTTTCCTGTTCAATGTCCCCACCCTCTGACTGTCCAATATCTGTGGCCTCCAGGGACTGGGTATGTGTAGGCATACTGACTGTGTGGTGACAATGAGAGCAGCAGAGTGATGTCAACTTCTGAGACAAATTCAGCCCCTGAAACCCCCACCTGTGCCTCACTGTGGCCACCATCATCATCAGTGTCTGAAGAGACACTGACATTAGGTTGTGTAGGGGACAGAAACCAAACCCCCCCCCGGTCAACTTACATTAATACCTACACTATTATGCTCTGCAGTACTATGTTGCAATAAATGTACAGCTCTATACACTGTTGGCACTATTACAGACTTGTTAAAACCCCAACCTCATATAGTAGGACAAGAGGACATTACTTTTCCCACAAACAGCTGTAGTTTCGCGTAATTAAAAGCTCTTTACACAGCAATCTCATCAGCAACAATGAGGTACACTGTTGATATTTGTGAATACTCTGCACAGTTGACACATATGGCAAATTGTAATATCCTGACAATACTGTCACATCTTTCAGTGTGGTGACACTTACAAGGCATACGTATGACTGTAACATGTGTATAGTCAGAAAATATCTGTGCAGTTGGCAATCATGCCAACAGTACACCACTCCAGGCAGCAAGCCTGGGATGACACTTTAGGGATTACATTGCTGTAACCCTACATCTATAACAGTGTTATGCTTACCAGGAGCAGAGACACGGCTTTGTCCGGTACCTGACAGACATGTGAAAAGTTGAGGGAGTGGTAATGTCAGTATCTCCGCATGTTGCATCACAACAAGGTAATACATCCATATATCTCACATTTACAGCAGCTACTGTGTTCATTGTTAAATCCGTCAACATCTGAGCACGAGAGTCAAACTGCAGTTAAACCCTTCCCCCAACAAAGAACACAGACCTGACACCCATGTAAGAGTATGTACACCCTGATACACTGAATGCTACAGTACTGCAATGGTGATCACATTAAGCTTACCTGCATGCTCCTCTGCCATGGAAACTGTGCCATCCGCATCCATGATGTATGGTGTGATGGGGTTCCTATTAGATGACCGAAGACGTATTATATCGAATTTGCTTGGCCGTTTCCATTACTTTGCCATTTGAGGCGCTGTAGTGCGATCTCAGAGTTGGTATATTTAAGTAGGAGGGGGTGTAGGGGGCAAAGCCCCCCACTTTATCTATTATTTAAATTTTTTATTCTTTTTTGGAACAGCGATTTTTTTTCCCCCTTGAAAAAAAAATCATTGTTCTGAGCTTTTTGAGATTGTAAGCTTTCTTTTACATGGGTTCGATTATTCATTGTTCATTTTTTAAAGCATTCGATGATATAATATAGACGCATGTGATGGATGCCTGAGAGCTGTTGTGTGTGCCTATGTTCACCAGGAATTTCTCAGTGGCTGAGAGTGGTTGTTCCACTGCAGGCCCTCCACCAGTGGTGGCATGATCCCTGGCTACATCTGCTGCTCTTCTGCATGCAGCATTGATCACATCTGTTGCATGATGTCTAACCTGCTCATATGTCCTGCTCTGATGACCTGTGGCATTCATGTCATGGGCAAGGTCAGCCCACAATGCTGCCTGCTGTTCCCTGTTTTGCCTTCCCCAGACAGTAGGAGTTCATGGTGTTGCCAGAGGTATTCAACTATAATATCATTCTCTGCATCTGTGAAAAGTACATGGCATCTTGGGTACATGTTTCCTGCAAGACAACAGAATGGGAACACATGTCAGGATCACATACATGGAAGTACATTATGCAGAGATACAGCAAGGACAGAATGGCTGGCAGTATCCACTGCTTGATCACACATGTTATAATCCACAGTGTGCAAACACACTAAGTGTGTGAATACAATAAAGACACTAGTGATAGTCAGCTAATCCCATGTGTGCCATTGCAGATACTGTTGTATGATCATACAACCAACACTGGAGTCTATTGTAGTGTATCCCCTAGGGGCTACACCCCTGATAATGCCAAAACAACAGTGCTACACAAATAGCAGTGTGCTGTTACAACCACTATAAAGGGAGAGTCCCACAAGACCAGTGTGCCAAAATAACAAAAAAGCATTCCACCCTTGATGCATTGTATATCCTCTGTAGGTGTAACAGATCTAGAGATCAAGGATATTACAGTTCTAAGAAAGGTGTAATGCAGTAATCTCTATTCCCTGTAAATATATTCACACATCTGCTTCCTGTTGTACACAAAAAAGTTACATACCTGCTGGATTGCAAAACTCCTCTGTTGATATGTGGTGATATTTAAGTTTTTGCAAACACATGTTCTGTGTGCAGAAACTCTCATACAGAATGGTTCCCCATCGCCAGCATGTTTGGCTTTTAACATGCTTCTTATTAGCAGGTGATTTCCTCTTAACCATTACTGGGGAGAGGAGACTACACCATCGCAGAGGGTAGGTCTGTAGCAGCTACTGTTACATAGAGATGTGTGTGCTACAGGCTGCAGCTGCTGCTGCAGGTAATATGCCTAGGCAGAGAGTGTGAATACTTTGGAGGAAAACAAGCTGTCAAAGTAATTGTGGCAGCTGTGGCAGCCATATAGTAGAGGCAGAGCCAGAGTGAGAGTAGCCATTCCACTCCAATTAAGGCATGTGTTTAAGGTAAGTATGTTAGGCAACAGTATCACTTACAGAGTAGTAGGCTACATGTTGTTGTGTCCCTGAGCAATATAGGGGATAAATATAACATTATGTCCACCATTTCGGCAACTGTCAGGCCATATGTTACAGTCTGCTACTCATTTGGAACGTGTATGCTGGCAGCCCTTGTTACAAGTAGGGGCTTCATATGTGTATGTTAGTTGTGCAGCTGTGCTAATCTGCACTGTGAGTTTGAAAGGATTGTATGCTACACTCTGATATTAGTGGGCCTCATTCGCGTTACCTGAATTAAAATCCTCTGTGAATGCATATTAATGCATGACGTGACACTTTATGCACTTATAGTTTTGCTATTGAGATATGTGAAGTGTGTTCTTATCTACAGGCCTGTGACTTCCATTAGTGACAAGCAGACATTTAATTTGTAATGCATTGTGTGGATAAAAAGTGCATGACTCAGTAATTAATTGCTGGCTTCACAGTAATGTTATTTAATTTATTTATTTTTTATTCATTTGACATTTGTTTACATAGATTGTCCGACTGGACACAGGTGTCCTTTTTCAGCGGAGTCCTGGGGAGAAAAGCTCCACATGTTACAGAGTATATTAATAACAATAGTTAAAAAAAGTTTGACAATAGTTCTAGAATTAACAATAGTTCAGAGAGTTTGAGAAGTTATCAGAAAATTCAAAATCCAAAGTAAAAATAGTTAACAAGGTTAACACTGATTAACAGTAGCATCAAGCGTTAACAAGGTCACTAGAGTTTGTCAAGTTAGCAGAAATTTGTAGTCAAACACATAGCAGTTAAACATAGGAATAGTATATATATAAAATCAACTTAATAGAGATTAGATTTACTAGATATGTACACTGTGTTCAATCTGCCTAGGGGTGTAGTATAAGACAGTGGAAATGAATTTGGTAAGGTGATTGCAGTAGTAGGACGGAGACGGTGCGTTCAGGGAGGGTCATTGCAATTACATAGATGGTTTTCTTGAAGGTGTGATTTAAGGAGTCTTTTGAATGTAGCAGTATGATTTTGTAGCCTGATTTGTGGGGGTAGTGTGTTCCATAATTTTGCAACTTCATAAGGGAACAGAGATTTACCTGAACTGTTTTTACATGGAATGACTTCTACTAGGGCTTTATGACAGGATCGTAGTTCCCTGTTTGTGCTGTGGAAGTTTAGTAGATCTGTTAGGGCAGGGGATTTGTCTGGATGGTACAGTATCTGATGGGCTAGGTTGAGCTGGTGATAGTGAAGTAGGTTTGGAAATTCTAACTAGTCTAGTTTATGCATGGCTTGATAATTGTTTGAACGTGATTCAGCATTGGTTGCGAACCTAGCTATTTTTGTTGTAGCATGTCGATAGTTTGTTAAGGTCAGTCTTATTGAAATTTGGTAATGCTGGGTATGCATAAAGTAGGCTTGATAGGAGGTGAGTTCTAGTTATGGTAGTTCTAGATTCTGGGGTTAGGAATTTTTTGCTACTATAGAGACAGCCTAGCGTTTTATAGATTTTGGAGATGGTTAGTTATGTGTTTATTGTATTTAAGTTGGCGGTCAATTGTGATTCCAAGTAATTTGGTTTCAGGGACTAGAGTTATGGGGGTGTTATTGGCTGAGAGAATGGAAAAGGTGGAGTCTATAGTCTTTGTTGGGCTGAATAGTATTAGCTGTGTTTTTTGGGGTTGAGTATTAGCTGAGAAATGTTTAGCCAGTTTTCTATTTCAGAGAAGGATGCTTGTGCTTGTAGCAGTTGGATGTTGGGTGCATTGCAGATGAGGGTAGTGTCATCTGCTTATTGGATAATATTGGCTTTTGTGGTTGCTAAGTGGAGTTGGTTTGTAAAGATATTGAATAAGAGTGGACCAAGTATGGAACCTTGTGGAATGCTACATTTGACTGGGAGTGGGGGGGGGGTTTAGGGAGTTGTGCCATTTAACTGATTGGGAGCGGTTGCCTAGGTAGCTACTATACCATTGTAATGTAGAATTATCAACACTGAGTTTGGATAAAGTGGATAGTAGTTTATTGTGGGAGACTGTGTTGAATGCTTTTGATAAATCTAGGAAGGTGGCAGAGACAAGTTTTCCTTGGTTTCTGTATGTGTTTATTGTATTGCTAAAGCTAATGAGGGCAGTGGTAGTGCTATGACCAGGACGGAATCTGTGTTGGGTTTGAGAGAGTAGATTCTTAGAGAGTAGGTGGGAGAGGAGTTTGTGATGGATACATATTTCTAGGATTTTTGAAAGGGGTGAGAGGATTGCTGTGGGGCGGTAGTTGGATATGTCAGTGGATGGGCTGCCCTTGTGGAGAAGGATGATGTATGAGGTTTTCCATAAGGATGGAATGTGGTGTTCGTTGCTAGACCTATTTATTAGTATAGAGATTGGGTAGGCTACGGCTGAGGATGCAAGCTGGAGGAATTCAGCTGGGAGGTTGTTGGCAGCAAGAATAGTTGGTTTGAATTTGGTTAGTAGTTTTTGGATGGTTGATGTGGATACTGGTTTAAGTGAGAAGGGGGTGCTGTTTGTTTTAGTGCTGATGGTTGGTGGGGGATGGTAAAGTTTTTGTCATTTATAAATTTAAGTATAGATGAGTTGAAATAGTTGTTGAAGTTGAATGCTATGTCAAGATTGGTACCTTCTATGTTTGGTTGTGGTGTGAAGTTTTTTCCAGGTTGGAGAATATTGTTCACTGAAGTCCAGAACTTCTGTGGGTTGTTCCTATATTTATTTTGTAGGGTTAGGCAGTGATTTTGTTTGTCTATTCAAATCTGTTTTTTTTTGCCTTGTTTTAAGCTCTAAGTAGGATTGTCTGGTTGTGGTTGACTTAAGTTGTTGTCCGGCCTTCCAGGTTTTGTTTGTGTCCAGGCTTTAAATGTTACAAAAAAACTGAATATGAACCCAGGACTGTGTGGGGCAAAATGTACTGTTTGCAAACCATTCAACAGGCTGATCTACTGAGTCACAGTTACAGCAGATGTGTTTGCAAGATTAAGTACACACATACAGGCTGTGACATACTTTTTTTTTACAGCCATCATTATGTGCATGGCTTTATATGGATGTGTTTCTGCACTAGAGTCCCTGTTGTACATGTTTTTTTGCCAGTAATGACTTAGCAGGTATACTTGTAAATGTTGCTTATAAAACAGGATATTTACCTGCTATTAGAGAGCTCACATCCATTCTTGTGTGTTTGGCTTTCAAGTGATGTTCTCCTGCACCAGACTCCAAGGTGCACTCCCAATTTTTCTATTTATCTTTAAGCAAGTTTGTGCGATGCGGCAAAATGCATAGCTGTGCTGAAACACACTTAATGAATGTAACTTGCAATTACTATGTTTTGCTTAAACCACCTGTTTTAATTAACAGCTTTGTGGTGTGGCAAGTTACTGCAGTGGTCTGCAGGTGCAATGGTCTTGGGTGTGAAACTGGGGACAGGTGTTTATTTTGTACTTATTATTTATTATGCACTTATTATTTAAAGGACATATATCAGTATAGCTCCATTTAGCTGAGCTTAACGAAGCTGAGCGATGCTGCAGGTCACACAGCACTGTGCTAAAAATATATAAAGAAAGGAAAATGGGGAGATAGGAAAGTGGTGAAATGTGGTGCAAGCAGGGGAAAATCATAGTAAAAGGCAGGTAGGTATGCGCAGGAAGGGTGTAGGAAAGAACCATAGCTATCCATTTCTAGTACAGCAACAACTGTTCACTTAGACAGATTTTTGTAGATGACTTTGGACTATCACCTCCTGAGTGAGTGGTGATGACGACATAATTGTATTGTTAAACCAATTGGACCAAATTATGTATGCCCAGTGGACACGTCTGTGAAATGGAGAGCTATGTATGGGACAATATTTGTTTGGGGGTGGCAGGTACCCATTTTTTTTAAGGTGAGAGTGGAATGTTGGGGAAGGGACATAGGTATGTGTGGGGAGGTAAGTTGGGAGGTGAGGAAGCTTTTGCAGACAGACAAGACAGCAGACAGGGCTGGTGTGTGACAAGACGGGTGAATACCCTGGATGGGGAGGGTGTTGTGGAATCTCAGTCCAATGTGCCTCCACAAGGTAGCAGCACAATTCACTTCCCCGCCCATGGGACTGTCAATACTGCCCCATCACTGCCCCAATGGTGGCAGTGGTGGATGCTGGGCTCCGGGGCGAGCCTGCCACACCAGGGTGGACAGAATGCTCTCCGTCTGATGCAGGCATCATCCAAACCCATGCATGACCATCCAGTGCACCAAACCTGGCACTTCATCATGGGTGACAACTCCCCCTCCACCACCACTAGGTGGTACTACCTGACACTGCAGGTAGTGCAGAGGCAGCAGAGGGGGCACCACCAGGCTGGATTTCAGATGTGGTGGGACCTGGTGCCATGTATGGAGGAGGAGGCAAGGTAGGCAGATCACAAGGAACAGACCAACCTTGGTGCACTGTAGTAAAGTAATTAGAACAATAAGTTAAGGTTAGTAATAAACAAACCAATGTTAGCATTAACAGAATGCAACATAATATTTATTAATCCAAATACATATTAAGGTATATTATGTGTCACACAGCATTAAGTAACATAAAAGTCAGTATGTTAACAGCAAGCCAGTATGAATTAAACCATAAAGCCAACAAAACAGTTAGTTTAGCAAAATATGATAAAATTGAATCATAATAATAAATGACAATAATAAATTAAACTTTAACAAAATATAGTTACTTTAACAAAATATATTTATATGAAATCATAATAATGAATAACAATAATAAATTAAAGTTTAACAAAATATATTTAGTTTAACAAAATATATTAATATTAAATCATAATAATAAATAATAAATTAAAGATGATAAGGGTTGGGAGAGAGAGAAAAACATATTGTTAGTGATACTGCAGATGATATCCATGAAAACACTGGTAATACATAGTTGTACAGGTGTGTAGTGTCAGTTGTGAGTACAGTGACTACAATTCTTCTATAGCTGATGTAGCACGCACATATCTCTCAAGCTGTTAGCATGGGACTTTATGGGGCTAAGCACTAACAAATGCAGATACACAACTGCACAGAACAGTTTCACATAATATGGACTTGTATAACTACCATGGTGTTCTGTAACTGGATTTGGTAATACATTGCATTCCAGCTAATCATTTATCTGGTAATCATATAACAGACAGGTAAGGCAGTGCTAATTACATTACAAAAAAATCATGACACTTGAGAGGCATGTTTGTGTACATTAAGTAAACTAGACAGCCGTCATGCCCAAGTTGGCAGGCATAGGAGTAAAACCCAGTACCTGCGAGTGCAGGGGACATCTGCAAATAATGTAACAATCGGCTGCAGTAAATTAGAACAGACATCCAATGACTACAGCCTATTGCAAATATTAAGACAGCCACAATGCTGTTTAACACTTTATTTGTATTGGTGATAATTCTCTGTGAAATGTACACACACTATCTGCTCATAAAGTGTCCTACCTCAGCCACAGACCTTTTTTCCTGGAGTGGAAGAAAATGACAGCATTATGTGACTGAAATTGGCCTGGAGACAGCCTTGAACCATACTATGAGTAGTGCAATGCATTTTACAGGATATTCCCTTTGCATTGTAGAACTATTACAGTTTTACACTTGACTGCAGTGACAGTAAAACACGCATGCAATGAATACAGCCATGCTGCAAATATTAAGACAGATTTATTTAGGAAACCACAATGCTGCTTAACACTTTATTCATATTGCTGATATTTCTCTGTGAAATCTACACACGCTATCTGCTCATAAAGTGGGCCACCTCACCCATATACCTTTTGTTCCAGAGTGGAAGAAATGAGAGCTTTATGTGACTGAAATTGGCCTGGAGACAGCCTTGAACCATACTATGAGTCAATCAATACAATTTTCAGGCCATTAGTTTTGAATTCTACAGCTATTACAGTTGTACACTTGACAGCAGCAACCTTACCATAGACATGCGATGCATACAGCTCTAGTGCAATTATGTTATGACACCAAAATCCTGCTTTACACCTTTTCATTTACTGTTATTGGTATTGTTTATTGTTTAGTGCAATGCAGTTGTTATTGTTCATTTATTGCACTACAGTTCTAATTGCCATTTACTGCACTACAGTTTTTATTGTTAATTCTTTATTGCAGTATATATTTTTATTCTTTCTGCTTATTGCACTACAGTTAGCATAATATATCTGTACTTGCCACACTTACTGTGCAACCTGGCCAGACACACAGCATGGGGACTGAATATTGCAAGTTCTCTCAGCTGCAGCTGTTGGGAGATAAGCACACCATTATGCATACCAGTTTTGCACACATTCAGCTTACATTATGGTAAAACAGTGGAAAAATAATTACATATTTGTGGGGCATATCCAGCCCTAGCTTCTTGAACCCAGGTGTCCAATGTTCCCTCTCTTTCTCTGCTTCAGGTCGTCAAAGAGGTGACAACACTGCTCACCAAGTTTCCTAGCCAACTGATCCCAGGTCTCAGCCTCACATTCTGAGCCCTAGTAACTGCCCTGCAACAGCCTAGGTGCATAATTGTGGATGAGGAGCCCAACAAAAACCCTGGACTCCTGCACACCCCATCTCTGTGCCCGAAAGCTTGCACCCTCTCCAACACCACCTGGCGTATCAGAAGATAAACAAACTCCAATAAGTGGTGCAGAATTCCTGCCTATAGGCTGTTTTGTCGTCCTTACATGTCATTTAGCAGCATTCAAAAAAGCTCCACTGTGCTGAGCATTGTGCAAACCAGCTATGCGAAGCTGAGCATCGCAAAACCTCACACAACCATGGTTTTAGAGAAGCTTAGCAATGCGCAGACAATATTAGCCACTAACCCCATTTAACCAGTGCTTAGCATCTCCCAGCTCTCCCAAATATTGATTTTAATTTAAAAGACATATTTACATTGCATTCATGATATTTGTGCTAGGGCCTTGAACCCAGGACCTATGAAGCTTTAGATTGTCATTCTACCCACTTAGCTACTTGGATAATATATAAAGTAGTATACCTTCACATACACTACTAAGCAATCATGGTGCACCATGCAAACGGGCTTAAACAGGCTTAATCATAAGCAGACATACATAATTAATTACATCCAGTTTCTATATTTAGATGTATGGCAGACGTCAACTGTCAATGTGTAAGCCAGTTTGGCATTGTTGTGCACCATGTCATGCCACACAAACAGATATTCCTATGGTCTCCCTCAACAGCATGCCATGATTAATAAGAATGGCTCGCTGCCTTGGGGAACCTTGGTGGTGTACATGGGTGCATTCCATGTAGGCTCTACATGGAGTTTACATGGATTTTATTCAGTCCCAGAGTATATTTAATCCACATCTTAACTACTGTGATTATTAACAAATAGTACTTAGTTCTGGAATAATGCATTAATTTTTTTATTACATACTGCTGTTTTTTATTGTTAACTGATTCATTTTTAGTAGTCTTAGCAGCAAAATGATTCATATTTATGTGTGTTAATAAGCCTCCTCTGTGGTGATGCTCTTTGTTTACATGATAATCAATACCTATGTATATATGTGTGTGTGTGTGTATGTATATATATATATATATATATATATATATATATATATATATATATATATATATATACACACACACACACACACACACACACACACACACATTTGCATATGTATATCTATATATATATATATATATATATATATATATATATATATATATATGTGTGTGTGTGTGTGTGTGTGTGTGTTTGTATGTTGAAACACCTTTTGATTTAATTACAGCATTCAGTCTTCTTGGGTGCACACCTGCCATCAATTAAAGAGACACTGATTAACCCCAAATTAATTTCAGCTGTCCTAGTAGGATTTTCCTGACATTTACTCAGGTGCCTGCTGCAGCAAAAGTCATGATTCACAGAGAGCTTACAAAGCATCAAAGGGATCTCATTGCTAAAAGGTATCAGTCAGGAGAAGGGTACAAAAACATTTCCACCGCATTGGATATGCCATGGAACACAGTGAAGACAGTCATCAAAAAGTGGAGAAAATATGGGACAACAATGATGTTGCAAAGAAATGGACGTCTCTCCAATATTGAAGAAAAGACAAGATGAAAACTGGACAGGGAGGCTGCCAAGAGGCCTACAGCAACAATGAAGGAGCTGCAGGAATTTCTGGCAAGTACTGGTTGTGTAGTACATGTGACAACAATCTCCCATATTCTCCATATATTTGGACTGTGGGGTAAGGTTGCAAGACGGGAGCCTATTCTTACACAGAAAAACATCCAGACCCAACTAAAATTTGCAAAAAAATACATCAAGTCTACCAAAAACATGTGGGGAAAAAGTGTTGTGGTCTGATGAGACCAGGATTGAACTTTCTGGCCACAATTCCAAAAGGTACATTTGGCACAAAAACACTTTGCATCACCAAAAGAACACCATCCCCATGGTGAAGCATGAGGGTGTCAGTATCATGCTTTGGTGTTGCTTTTCTTCAGCTAGAACTGGGACTTTGGTCAAGGTGGATGTCAAGGTGGTGGGAATTATGAACAATGTCCATGTTGTGCATGTTGTGATAAATGAAATGCACCCTGAAAACTCTTCTCCATCTCAGTCTAGTCCAACAACAGCAGCAGTATTGCCTGGACCCTGTAGCACATACAAATGGAATTAAGCAGTAACATCTCCTAATGTTCTGTCTATGTAGACTTTCTGTGTCTGTACTCTACTACTTTTGAAATCCACAGGAAAAAACAGCATGGTGTCTTTACATAGTTGCATTCTTACTAGTTTAATAGCAGCACCAGATTGGTTAGTTAACATGCTGTTCAGCTGCTTATGCTGTAATTAGCATCTCTGAAACATAGCCTAAGACAGATGCAATCCATTAATAGTCTACTCAATTATAAAAAGGCAAATGTGTAGCTAACCAAACTGATGGTGAAGATACTTGCTACATGTTCAGAAAAGCAAAACATTTGAAAGCTATCTTTGCAGAGGAGTATTGAACTCCAGCAGGTATGCTGTCATTTGGCACCCTTACCTCTTGCTTAAATTATTTCAAGACCATTACGAATCCAGTGGCGTATTCTTCCTGCAGATAGTAAACCAAATAAGATTATTTCAGTACTGCAGATCAATTTGTAGGAATATCATGTGTCATTTTAAGCCTGTTGTGTGTATTGCTGTACTGTCTGTAACAGTGGGAGCACTGTTAGTTGTTTAGTATATATTCAACCATGGTAGTGCAGGTATTAATAGATACCTGTGTATCTCCCTTTTTATCACAGGTGATCATGACAGTGGGAGTGTGGGCCCTGTGCCACCTGATGTCAGTGTCTCTTCAGATACTGATGATGATGGTGGTGAAACTGAGGCACAGTCGGGGGGGCACAGAGGTTGAATCTGACACAGAAGGTGACATCCAGCCACCCCTTTCTTTTTCCCTGGACACAGCCAGTAGGCCTATGCCTACCCGGTCCACTGAGCCCATGGATATAAAACGTGTGAAGGGTGAGGGCATTGAGCAGGGAAGTGTGGCTACTGCTGCTTCAGCGTCTGTTGAGTCTGACCCTAGCCAAAGTGTTGGTGATGTGCCACACAGGTGGGTTGAGAGGGATGCTCAGAGAGGGCCTTCAATCCCTCCTCCACGTGTCTCTTCCTGTGTCACTCAATGTATGTTTAGGGTCATCATGGAGACACAGGAATGTTCAGAAAGGTGCTCTAGACAAATGCTCAGGATTGTGGATGTGGCACAGTCTGGCACGCATGAATGCCTCCACTGTGTCACCGATTCAGTGAATCAGATGAATGACATGCTGGAATGAGGGTCATGGTCCTGGGTGTTGAGCATGTCCAGCAGATATTAGTTACACTCAGGTAGCAGCACTGCAGGTGACCTTGGGCAGGGAGGTGCCAGTGCAACTCCTGGCAGAGCCATTTCTTGTGGTCAGGGGCGACAATGATGAACTGTCACATCTACCATGCATGGCTCACACCTGTCTGACATACCAAGATGTAGAGCTAGCACTGAGGTTGACTGTGTTCATGCAGAATCTCAAACACCACTTTCACACAGAGGACCCCTACAGACACACACATACCCTGCCTACTTCCCTGTCTTCCTCATACACACTCAATGACCTTTTGTGCCAGCCTCGGCCTCCTGCCCCCCCCCCCACAACACCCTGTGCAAGTGATGATAATTGTGCAATATCCCTGTTCTCTCTCATTTGGATTCAGATATACAAAAGCTTTATAGGTTCATAGGTTCATAGGTTCATACTAGGCTATCTGCCCTGGGGCAATTATAAGCCTAGCCCGATTCTGTATGGCTTACGCCACCCCTTGATTTGAGTATACTGTGCCCTTTCTAAGGTTTAGTTTACTGTGCCTCTGTCTAATAGTGACACGGGAGTAATCCCTGGGACAAACCTACGATCCCCCATCCACTTATCGAGATTCTTCTTGAAGAGATTCAGTGAGGTGCTCTGCCTCACATGAACTGGAATTCTATTCCAGAGCGAAGGGAGCCTCTGGGTTATGAACCTGTCCCTCCAGCAAGTTCTGTTTATTTCTGTGCTGAGGTTCAAGTCCCTCGAGCGTATGGCTCTAAAGGATTTAGATTTACTGAGGTGGAGCATGTCCATTAATTCTGGATTTGACATAGCTTTGTATGTCAGGCATAGATCGCCTCGAAGTAGGCGGTATGCAACTGAATAGAGCTGGAGTTTTTTTAACCGAGCAGCATATGGCATCTGTTTGAGACCCTTGATCCTCTTGGTGAGATACTTTTGGGGTCTTTCTAATTGCTGCAGGTGTCGGGTAAGGTACATCCCAAAAGGGGCATTGTATTCTATGATGAGATGATGAATAAAGGGGCACGATTACCTCTCTTGATCTAGATGTGAAACCCTTCGTGATGAGGTGGGCTATGTAGAAGGTCTTTCTAACCACTTTGGCAATGTGGTTTTCAAAGGAGAGATTGCTATCAACTTGGGTCCCCAGGTCCCTAATAACTTTCTCTGTACTTAATGGGTTTCCGCCTATGTGGTAATTTCTGGGCACATTGTTTTTGCCAAAGGGTATGACTATACAGTTTTTGGCATTTAGCTTTAAACCATGGCGCTGGCACCAGTTATCTGTCTCTGTGAGACCTTTTTGAAGGATGTCTGTGTCAGCTGGAGAGTTGATTATGGCGCCCAGTTTGCAGTCGTCTGCGAACTTGGTAAGCCATAGTCCTCCCACGTTTGCCTGTACCTCGGAAAAGTATATACCGAACAAGAGTGGTCCCAGGACAGAACCCTGTGGGATGCCACTTGTGACCGGTTTCGAGTCTGACATGGCTCCAGCAACTCTCACTCTGTGGGTTCTGTCTTTGAGCCAGTTTGCGACCCATCTTGTGACATAGGGATTTATATTTAAGTTGGATAGCTTATCTATGATGCCCGAGTGGGGTATTGTGTCAAATGCCTTTGCAAGGTCCAGATAGGCTGTGTGGACTACCTTCCCTTCATCTATGGCTTTGGTGACTGTTTCAAAGAAGTCAACCAGGTTCAAAAGGCAGGATCTGCCCTTGACAAAGCCGAACTGGGTAGGATCTAGTGTCTGTAGGTCCCCAATGTCTTTGTTTATGAGCTCCATGATGATCCTCTCCATAGCCTTGCAGACTAAGCTAGTCAGGCTTATGGGGCGATAGTTTCCAGGGTCCATAGAGGCTCCACCTTTGTGGAGTGGGACCACTGTTGCTGTACATCATTCTGTGGGCACATATCCTGTAGTGAGGCTGAGATTGTATAGCTGTTTTATTTGAGGGATTAGTTCCTCTTGTAGTTCATGTAGGACACAACCTGGGACGCCATCTGGTCCCATGGAAGCAGTGTTTTTTGCTTTGGAGAGGGCAGCCTTCACCTGAGCATCTGAGATGTTTGGGAGGCAGCCCTCTGCCGGGATAGATACTTGCTCTTTTGGAGTGGAGAAGTTTGCACTGAACCTGTCTGACAGGATATTGGCGATGTCTGTGGGTTCAGTGTATTTTTTGTCATTTAGAATCAACTCAGAACAAGTCTGGGAGTTACATCCCAGGTTTCTAACATAACTGAGAAAAGCCTTATGATTGTCTTTGGTGTCCTGTGCAATTTTTCTCTTGAAGCTGGCCTTGGAGGATTTTATGAGGGATCGTAATTTTTTGCTAGTACTGATCAGAGATGCCTTCCCTATTAGGGATTTTGCTCTATCATGTAGTAGCTTCCTCCTTCTGTTGTACAGTTTATTTATGGCAGGGGTCCACCAGACTGGACGCCTGCCTTTGGATGATTGGGTCTTGGTTTTGTTTGGGATAGCATGATCCATGCATTCCTGGAGATGTCCGTAGAATGCATTTATATAGGATTCTGCAGTTTGGGCTGTAGTTTCCACTGGCCCTGGGGCCTTGAAGGATTCCACTTCGGTTTTGAGAAGTGAGAAGTTCGCTTTTGAGAAGTTTTTCACTGTGGTTTTCTGGGCTGGGGGTGGGGTCGGGATGTGGACATCCAGTGAAATTAATTTATGGTCTGATCTTACCAATGAGGGATATACTTCTGGTGTGGAGCATAGAGTCCCCATGTTGGTAATGATCAGGTCTAGTATGTTGTCCCCTCTTGTGGGAGTGGTGACTAGTTGTTCCATAGCATTTGAGTTTATAATTTCCAGGAATCTTTGGGCTAAGGTGCTGGGGCTTGAGTAGTGCTCCCAGTCAATGTTTGGGTAGTTGAAGTTGCCCAATATAATGGTGTTCGGAGAGATCTTCATGTTCTCCAATGTTTTCAGGAAAGCCAAATGGGATTCCTGACTTTGAGAGGGTGGTCTGTAGGATTCTATAAACTGAAAAGCAGTCTTGCCTACTGTTAGTTGCACATGGATGGTCTCCAATACTTCGTGCAATGCCACTAACCTGGAGGTGTGGATATCCTTGATAAATATGGAAACTCCCCCTCCTTTTGTGGTTCGGTCCAGGTTTTGGGGCTGAAAAGCATGATATGAGGTATAGCCTGGTAGTGCTGGGGTGCTCTCTGGAGCCTTGAACCAGGTTTCTGTCACTGCACAGATATCGATGTTCTCCATACTGAGGAGAGCTTCGAGTGCGTGCATCTTGAGGCTAAGACTTCTGGCGTTTAGCAGCATTACCCTTAGTTTCTTGTTCCTTGTGCTGTCTATGGGGGTGGGTTTGACTTTTGAGCCTTGCCTAAAAAAGGCACTATGGGGGTGGCAAGAGCCTTTGCCAATATCCGAAAGCCCAGTGGTGACAGGTGCAAGCCGTCCCTAGCAAAGCAACGTGGCTTGTCGAGCATGTCATCCCAGGCTGACAGACACTGGATCCCCTTTGAATAACACCAAAATTTTAGCCAATTGTTAAAATCGATCATTTTGTTTTTGTACTGTGGCATCATTCTAGGTGAGGGTAAGATGCTGCTCAAGGTCAGGGTCATACCAGCCTGGGCTACATGATCAGTGAGCTCCTCTATGTCTCTTTTCATGTAGTCCAGGGAGGTACATCTCAGGTCATTCACACCAGCATGTACAATGACTGAGTCATATTTGTATTTGCTTTGGAGTGACCTGAGTGCTTATGCTATGTGTCGGATCCTAGCACCCGACAGGCAGCTCACTGTGACCTTCTCTTTATTCAGCCTGGTGAGCGGGACGTCAGTGTGTCTGACAATAGAGTCACCTATAACAAGAGTATCAGGTGTGTTATTCAGCCTTAAGGGCTGTGGCTGCTTGGCACACTGACTTTGTGGGTTATGTGTTGTGTGTGTTTTGTTTTGAGGTAGCGTTTGCTTGGATGTCTGCTTTGGAGGTCTCTGTTGCTTAGGTAGATTTTTATTTAGAGCCTCCGAGTATGTTTTTGTGTATTTATGTGTTTGGTTCGCTGATGTGGTGGGACTATGTGATACTGGAATTGTGTTGTGTGAGGTTACCTTCTCCTCCTGACTGGTTACACCAGTTTTGAGATGAGAGAGCTCAGCCTCCAGTTTGGCTAAATAGTTGCATCTCTCACATATATTTGAACCTGTTTGGAGGAGGAGAGGGTTGTCCGTGTACATGAGACAGTTGTAACATTGCCTCAAAATTCCCAGATTCACCAGCTGGACTGGAGAGGAAACCATTGACTGACCTTTGGACATGCTAGAGTAATAGGGAAACTGAATTTAAGACGGACCAATAGAGGACAGGGTAATCGTAGAGAGTATAAGAGTAAGTAGTGCTTATGGTTTAATAGTGCTAACTTGTAGAATTACTTAATTGGACCAGTGAAGGGCCTTAGAATAAGAATATGGTGTTTAAATTGAGAGATAGAGCAGTTCTAAGGGAAAAAGTGAAGAGCAGACTTTGTGGAGCCAGGAATAGTTTAAACCCAATTAGGCGGCGCTGCCCGTTGTTGCGCTATGCTCAAAACCGCAAAACCACAGCGCAAAAGAGGGTTTTAAGAGAGGAAGATGAAGGAGTTTTGGAATTGACCCAAAATGGCCAATAAAACTACAGTTTCAAGTCAGTAACCACTCCCACAGGGGCAGGCAGGCTGCTCAATGTTTTCACTGCCAATGATCAACAGAGAGACTTTCCTTTAGCCCAAGCAAAAATGGCCTCACAGAAACTTACAAACAGTTCAAGAACAGCAAGCCTGTAACTGAACTTTTTTAAATCTCAGAAAAGTGGGAAAAAAGCAAGATTTTTTTGTTTTTTCAGAGATAGCAGAGGTTAACAAGTATCAACAAGTTATAACAGTGCAGTAAATGACCCCACACAAGAGTGCTAGGCCAAAGACAGATAAAATGCAAGTTTTGAGAAAAACGATTTTAAAAATAAGTGCAAACAGGAAATTCAGTAAACAGCTCTAGGTTGTGCTCTAAATACAGTTACTAATGCAGAAATCAAATTTAACAAGCCAGAGAATGCTCAAAATAGGCGGCTATGCAGAAAAACTTAGCAAATAAACAGAGGAAAAATACTTAAAGTCTCAAAAGTGGCTCCTTTCTTCTCTCAGCATTTTCTCCTCTTGGTGGGTGCTTCACCAACAGCCAACAAGCCTGAAAAGATGCCAAAACCATGAGGCAACCAGGCTTTAAGAGAGGAAGATGAAGGAGTTTTGGAATTGACCCAAAATGGCCAATAAAACTACAGTTTCAAGTCAGTAACCACTCCCACAGGGGCAGGCAGGCTGCTCAATGTTTTTCACTGCCACTGATCAACAGAGAGACTTTCCTTTAGCCCAAGCAAAAAATGGTCTCACAGAAACTTACAAACAGGTCAAGAACAGCAAGCCTGTAACTGAACTTTTTTAAATCTCAGAAAAGTGGGAAAAAAGCAAGTTTTTTTTTGTTTTTTTGTTTTTTCAGAGATAGCAGAGGTTAACAAGTATCAACAAGTTTTAACAGTGCAGTAAATGACCCCACACAAGAGTGCTAGGCCAAAGACAGATAAAATGCAAGTTTTGAGAAAAAAACGATTTTAAAAATAAGTGCAAACAGGAAATTCATTACAGGGTGCATAGCTACATTAGTGCCTAGTATATCTGCATTTGTGTTGTTGAACTGATAATTGTACCTGTCACTTATATTTGCCTTGCCAAATAATGCAGTGGATAGCATCATCATGTCAGTACTTTCTAATGTATTCTCTTGTAAGGGTGGTAAAGTCAGGAAATGCAGTGTGTCTCATTACTTTCTGACATTTCTGTTTAATGTTTGCCAGTGCATACGTATGGTGGACATCATAAGGCACGCCATCCCATTCAGATCTCAGGACTGTATGACAGCACTGTAGTCAAACAGTAATACAGTATAATGCTCTCTTTTACATGAACCTCACCAGACACATGCAGCAACTGGACAAACCACAGACCTTTCTCATCAAGATAACACAAGGCCTACTAACCATGGCATGCTATATGTGAGTAAATTAAAAGACATATTACTGTCATCTGTCTGGTATTGCATTAAATTGTAACTGGTATTCTAAACCTCTTACTTATGGTTTAAGCACTTGGGCGTCAGACCAGCTGTCTTACATTGAGAAGGCTTGTAGTCTGCATTCTTGTGGGAGAAGACGGTAGGCGCTGCCCTTCTGAGCTGGGAATTGTTTGTTGAATGCTTATTGTGACTGTTGTTCTAAGTGTCTTTATTATGGTTTAAGCAGTTGACCTTCAAAGCAATTATTTTACATTAGGAAAATCTGTGGTGTAGACTTTTGTGGCAGGAGAGGATAGCTTATACCCATCTAAGCTGGGAATTGCTGGTTGAAAGCGTATTGTGTCTGTTATTCTAAAAGTTTCTAAGCACTTGGGTTCCAGACCACTTATTTCTCACTAGGAAGGTTTGTTGTCTACACTGTTGTTGGAGTATTCTACTGAAATGCTGTTTTATTTAAACTTTTTTTTTTTTGCTGTTGTTATTGTGATTTTCTGAACTATGAATTCCTAGTCCTTCTGAATTTTATAGCATAGGCTAGATTCACGCATGCTGAATCTAGACTGTTTGGTATCATTTGAGCAATAAAACCAGCCCTCTTACATTAAGAAAGCCCCCCCCCCCGCATCCCTGTGGCAGACGTATGCAGCCAAGGACACATCTGAGTTGGGGATTGTTGGAATAAGGCTCAGTCTTGGCCTTTCCCTTTGTTTCCTTTTTAAAAATCATTTAACTTTACTTGTATTGTAGTGTCATATTTGGCCAGGTTTGCAGTTGGTTTACCAGAGCTGCTCAGGCCTTGCAGTGCTCCCCTAAGAACAACTCAGTTGTGCATTGTGAAGCACTGACACATTTTTTTACTCCTAGACCTTCAAAGAATGGACACGTTTTGTTAGTCTTACAGCAAAACTTGGTCCATCTAGCCCACTCCCTACTAGTTACTACAGTATATATCTTTCATAATGGATGGACAGTTTCCCACCATTTCTCCAGGCAGCCTGATTGACATGGGCATCCTGACACAATGTAGCAATTGCCTCATGTATACTGACAGCCAGTTACTACTAAAACAAACAAATACAACATGTGAGAGCTGTATCTATACTATGAATTTGGAATTGATTCTCTCACATAACAACAAGCCAGATATCAAACATGTCAGCACACACACTTCACCTCTTGCACATAACAAGCTCCCAATACATAAACCCACATACGTGGAAGTACTTGCTAATAACCTACCTAAAGACCAGTGACCCCCCCAAATGCAAACCTACTGCACACAATGCAGACTCAACTGAATCCACTATAAATAATAATACACCAACAGTATCTCAGCCAATAAGCCCCTAAGGCAAAACACCTCAAAACCAAATGTCTTAGTCATAAGCAACTCCATAGTGAGATACATAGATGTCCCCCTCACCAGTCTGGACAAGGAAAAGGTCGCAGTCAGCTGCCTGTCAGGTGCTAGGATCTGTCAGATCATGCATGCACTCAAGTTTCTCGACAAGTACCGTTATGACTCTGTCATAGTCCATGTTGCAGTGAATAACTGGAGACATACCTCGCTGTACTATATGAAGAGAGACATGACTGAGGTCTCAGAATATCTGTCTCAGGAAGATATGTCCCTAGCCCTAAGCAGCTTTCCACCTTCACCCAGGATGATGCCTCAATATAAAACAACATGACTGACTTTGACAATTGACTTAGCTTCTCTTGTCAATACAGGGGGGATCCAGTATCTGTCAGCCTAGGAAGATATGGATGACAGACCATGCTACTTTGCCAGAGGTGGTCTTTACCTGTCACCTTGGCTTTCAGTTACTGGTAAAAGTACTTGCCTACCCCACAGCGGCCTTTTTAGGCAATGTCAGAACAACTAAATTCCGGACATAAAAACATCCACTAGAGACAAATTGAAGGTTATGCTGCTTAATGCAAGGAGTGTAAATCAGAAACTGCACTCACTGGAAGCACTCCTTACCTTGGAAGATGCTCTTGTCTGTGCAGTCACAGAGACATAGTTCAAGGCCACAGAGAGCACCTCTGCCATGCAAGGCTACAATGCCTTCCACATGTTCAGACATCAAGAAGGGCATGAAAGAACCAAAGGCGGAAGTGTATAAATCTTCATTAAAGACAAAAACACCTCAAGACTGGTCAAACTGTATGACTCTGTAGCACTACTCTAAGTCCAACTAACTGTAGGTAAAACCCCCTTCCATGTCATTGTTAGTATAGGTCTCCCACCATGAACCATGAGAACCATGAGAACCACTCTCCCTACTTTGACCTACTTGAGTCACTCACTATACAGCCAAACATCTTAGTCATGTGCGATGTTAACTATCCTTCCATCAATTGGGAGTCATATATGAGCAGAAACACGCTCACCCTAAGGTTCCTGGACTTTAATACAAATGTCTGTAACAGATAGTCTGCACCTCCACAAGAGGCTCGAATGTCCTAGACTTAGTACTCACCTACATGGGGGGGGGGTCTCTGCACAAACACCTGTGTGTTGCCCTTCCTGGTCAGGTCAGATCAGAATTCAGTCTCGTTTGAATTACCAATCATATCTGACACTCCCTTCAGAGTAAAAAGAAAGAAACATTTCTCCAAAGCAAATATGGGCTCCCTAGCAATGCCATAATTAGTTGCAACCCCCCTGCTACCACTGTCAATAACTGCTATACAGAAGTGTACAGAAATGGCCTGTATAAACACCTATACAAATGTATAGAGTCAGCTGAACCTGAACGGGTCAAAATAAGTTCCTCAAAAAAAAACAAGCCATCCCGGTGGGCATCAAGCATAAATAGGTTATACAAGTGGAAGAAAGTAATGTCTAAGAACAAGAAGGAACTGACTCAGCAGAGGAAGGACACCCTCCACAGCTTGAACAAGAAAGCTAGGTATCTTGTAAAGTCTTCTAAAGCCAAGTATGAAGCTAAACTAGCATCCCCAGCTAAAGATAATCAGGATCATAGGAGGTTACTATGCTATTGACCAGGAGGTTATTTAAACCCTAGCAGTTTCATCTGCAGATTATTCCAAAGATGCAGCAGTCACTGGGTGACAAACCTATCCCTCTAGCATGTCCTATTCAAGTAGCAGGCCATATGTAGGTCCCTGGAATGGGTAGCTCTAGTCCCAGTTCATTTTTGGATGTGCAGCAGATTCATTAGGTTTGGGTCAGAGATTTGTCTGTAAGCCAGCCATAAGTCTCCCCTAAGAAGTATATACTATACTGAGTAGAGTGCCAGGGACTTTAGTTGGTCTGTGTAAGGCACGTGCTGGAATCCCTTGATCTTCTTAGTTAGAAACCTCTGATGTCTCTCAAATTGCTGCAGGTGCTTTGTATGGTACCTGCAGGAAGAGAAGTTATACTCAATAATGGTCCTGGTTAGTGACAAGTATAGAGGGGTTATAACCTCCTTTGCTCTTGAGGTGATGCCTTTGCTAATCAAGTGTGCTACATAGAAAGCCTTACTTACCACAGTAAGATTATGATGGTCAAAGTTAAGGTCACAGTCTACATGTGATCCCAGATCTCTTACCACTTTGTAGGTACATATGTTATTGTTGTTAATTTGATAGTGTGAAGGGGCACTGTTTTTACTGAAGGGCATGATGATGCATTTCTTTGTATTCAGTTTAAGACCGTGGCTAAGACACCAGTCGTTAGTCTGTGTAAGACCCTCCTGAAGTATACTGACATCATTTGGGGATTCAATAATTGCATCCAGTTTGCAGTCATACACAAATCTATTCAGCCACAGCCCCTTAGTTTTGGCCTGAACTTCTGAGAAGAATATAACAAACAGCAGGCGGCCCAGCACTGACCATTGTGGCACCCCACCGGTGGCAGGTCTGCTGACTGATGTGGAGTCACCCACTTTAATAATGTGTGACTGGTTTGTGAGCCATCTGGTAACCCCTCTGACAACAAAGGAGTTTACATTCTGTTTACTAAGTGTATAATTTATTTATTTATTTGACATTTGTTGACCTGGATAGTTCAACTGAGCTTGTGCCTTTTTTCAGTGGAGGCCCAGGGAGAAAAGCTCCACAACACAAAGTATACAATAGAATATTCACAGTACAAATTAAGCAAGAAATACATACACAGTCCAGATTAAACAAATAAAAAAATAATAGGCAAATAATTAATACTCAGTACAAATTATGCTAAAATATTTACAAACATAATAAGAGCTAATATAAAATAAGGTCAAATAGATGAACAAAGATATTCAAGTAAGGGATATTTGGGAAATGAGGCAATTCAAATGGGAGGTGAGTATAGAGGAGGTAGGTAAGAGCAGAGTTAGAAACGAAGGAGACTATAAGGTCTATGTCTAGAAAGGTAGTTATAGTAGTTACAGTGTGAGGGGAAATAAGAGTAGGAGGGGTAAGAAAGAAGACATAGTGGCAGATGACTAGGAGTAAGAGAATTAGGAGGGGAAAGGAGAGAAGTAGTTGATAGTAGGAATAGGAAAGAGAAGGATATCAAGTGGGGTGATTGCAGTGACAAATCCAGGCATTTTTTAGGTAATTTCTAAGAGTTGTCTTAAAGCCATGAAAATTGATAATATGTCTAAGGGCCATGGGAAGCTTATTCCAAGATAGGGCAAGACGTACCTGTAGAGGTTTTGCCTAAAGATTTTTTGGCTTGTGGATCTGTAAGATAAATTGTTTAGAGCTTCTGAGGGAGCAAGGTGAGTTATAGAGGGAGACAAGTGAGAAGATGCTAGGGCAGGAAGAGGGTTTATTTAGAATGGTGTGGATGATGAGAAGCTGTGTATATAAGAGTTGGTTCAGAAACTCTAACCAGATTAAGCTTATCTTCTTATGGTCTATTCTAGCAGTGGCTAGGAAAATAATAACTAGAAATTGGATTTCAGATACACCTCCTTCGTTCAATGAATTTAAAAATGTTATGAATATAGTGTGCCATATGGAAATAAACACAATTAGGACTAGAACAAATAGAAAAACATCTTATTTTATTGTATGGGATAATTTACAAAATTTGTTAAAAAAATTTTAATTTCAATAGCATGGTATTTTAGTTTAATTAATTGATCTGATTGTAGTGGATGCCTTTGTAAATACTTTAGTTGTTTTGTTGAATATTATAATAATGCCTATTTTTAATTACTTGTATGAAATTGTTATGATATTTCTCTTATATGTTAAAACAATAAACCTGTTTTGAACAAAAAAAAAAAAAGAAACTCTAACCAGCTAAGAACAAGAAGTGCAGACAGTGGTGAGATTTTGGTGACAGACTAGCTGTGAATCTGGAAACCTTGTTGTATGTGGTTTAAAGTTTGGAGAGAATAGAGGACTGTAATTTAGTAAGGATTTGAGAAGAGCAGAAGTGGTTAAGAAGATAAGCCTTGAAAAGTGAGATTCTAGAGTTGGGGGTAAGGAACTTTTTGTTTCTATATAGTAGGCCAAGTTTTTGATGGGTTTTCTTTATACAGTGGTTCACATAGAGTTCAAATTTAAGTTGATCATCAACAATTACTCCAAGGAGCTAAGTGTGGGGTTCAGATGAGATATTAAGGGAGGAGATGGTGAAGGAGGATTTAAGATGATAAGAGAGATTTAGGAAGGAAATGGAGGAGCTTTGTCTTTTTAGGATTAAGAATGAGTTGTTTGTTAATAAGCCAAGTTTCAGTGAGGTTGAAGGAGGTTTGAGTTAGGGTGAGCATGAGCAGGTGTGATGGGTTGTCAGCAATGGTGATAATTGTGGACTCATCCATGTACTGTATGAGGGATGACTGAGGGCAGGAAGTGTATAATTGATTAGTAAATATGTTATAAAGAAGGGGGCCAAGAATTGAGCCTTGTGGTACTCCCATTTTTATAGAGATGAAGGGAGAAAGAGCTGAGAGCCATTTGACAACTTGCTGTCTGTTAGTGAAGTAACTGGAAAACTGTGAGATAGTAGTAGGGGAGAGAATGAGTGGAGAACATTTGGAGAGAAGGATGCAGTGAGAGACAGTGTTGAAGGCTTTTGAGAGATCTAAGAAGAGGCAGGAGATCAGATTATTATTATATATGGTTACAGAGATGGAGTTAGTGAAGGAAAGGAGAGCAGTGGTGGTGCTGTGGTGGGGGGGTGGAAACCATGCTGTGTAGGGGTAATAAGGTTTTCTTGAGTGAGATAAGGCATACGTTAATTGTCTACATAGTGCTCAAGAATTTTGGAAAGGGGAGAGAGTATAGCAATTGAAAGATAGAGAGTTCTACACATTTTCCACCTTTGTGGATAGATATGGTGTGGAATTTCTTTCAGAGAGTAGGGACAGTGGATTCACAGATAGAATGGTTGATAAGTATAGAGACAGTATGCTATGGAGTTGGCAGCAGCTTTTAGGAAGAGATATGGCAAGTTATCTGTGGAAAGGGAGCAAGGTTTAAGTTTGAGGAGACATTTTTTAATGTAGCTGATAGGGATGAGATTTAGTGAGAAAGAGCAGTTTTGCAATTTAGGGGTGGAAGAAAGTGGGGGGATTGTTCGGGCTGGATGTTGGCATAAGTTTGCTGATAGTATCTATAAAGTAGGTATTGAAAATGGAGGCAGTTTCTTGGGGTGAGTTGTTTGTGTAGGGGTTAGGTGTTGAGAGTTTACCAGGGTGGAGAATTTGACTGATGGTGCTCTAGAATTTTTGGGGATTTTTAGGTTGTGTTGTCAGGGGGGTGTGGTAGAAGTTCTTTTATATTAGTAATGCCTGAGCGTGGGATTGTGTCAATGGCTTCACACCAAGTTGAAGTATGCTGTCTGCCCTCGCCAATGGCTCTGGTCATATTTTCAAAGAAATCCACCAGGTTTAACAGGCAGGATTTGCCCTTGACAAAGCCGAATCAGGAGGCATTCTTTAGCTATGTCAGAAATGTAAAAGGAAAGTCAATGCTTTGTGTAGAACTAGTGGACGGTACCACTCATACTGACCCTGAGGACATTACCAACCTGCTAGTAGACAGATGTGGGTCTAATTTCACCCCCCCCCCCGTCCCCAACAGACATACCGCAAAGCATACCTCTTGCCAATTCTCTACCTAGTATATCCAAACAGCAGTTCATAACTGTACTCTCAATGGCCAAAAATGCAGCCTGCATGGGACCAGATAACATCCCAGGTTGCCTACTAAATGGCCAGAAACAGGACTTAGGGGAACCAGTTGGCACTCTCTTCAACCACAGTGTAAGTACTGGCTTTGTACTATCATAGTGGAAAACAGCTACAGTAATTCCCTTGCACAAAAGGGGTCCATTAATCGACCATGGGAACTATGCACCCATAAACCTAACCAACCTTATCTGCAAGGCCATGAAGAGAATAATCATGGACCTTATCAACAAAGACATAGGTGACCTTCAAACTCTTGATCCGGCAAAATTTGTCTTAATTTAGGGTAGATTATGCTTATTAAACCTGGTGGACATCTTTGAGAATGTCACCAAAGCCCTGGATGAAGACAAAACACTACATACAGCCTATCTTGACTTAGCCAAAGCTTTTGACACAATCCCCCACTCAGGCATCATTGAGAAACTCAGACAGCTGGGAATAGTTGCACACCTTGTTATTGGGTGTGACATACTTATGGCAGAAGGACTGTATACTGAAAGGCATAATAATGTAGCAAGACTGTTGCAATGGGGATTGTGCAAACATTCTGGTATTACAGTGGCTGAAAACCATTGCCACAAAACTTCATAGAAAATGATGAAGTCTACATCACATGGGCTCACCCATTACCAATAGTTCAAAAGATAGATGCTAGAAAACCGGACATAGTGGTCTATGAAAAGAAAACAAAAGTAGCATTGATCATTGAAATCACCACACCCAGAGACTACAGTTTCTTGCATACAGAGAGAGACACAAAGTCATAAAATATCAGGACTTGCAGGTAGAAACAGGAGCAAAGTGGAAGAAAGATACTCGGGCAGTCCCAATAGTAGTGGGAGCAATGGGTCTTATAAAAAAGAATCTACAGTCATATTTAGATATGTCATTAAGGGTTCCTATCACTAAATCGAACAGGCTGAACAGTGAACAGCTTTAACATTGGAAATGTCATTCATCGATGTTTTTTTTGTGAGATCGCAGTGCAGTGACGATAGGAAAATTTGCCCTTTCCTCACTGTAGTGTGATCTAGGAGTTGGTATGTATATATATATATATATATATATATATATATATATATATATATATATATATAATTAGCGGGGGGCACAGCCCCCTACAAGAGCAACATCGAGGTATGGCATTTTTGATGTTTGAGCCATTCGCTCTCTTGTCTTTTTGATCTCGTAATATATACTGGGCGCATTGCAGGTGCTGTGAAGAGCACTTCTGTTTGACATTAAAGATTGAAACAATATTAATTTCGTTAGCTTTAATTGTACTTTGACTTAGGAAAGGGGTCCATTCCCATCATGGTATTAGAAACCCAAAAGATTTGGAGAAATTAAAAAACTAGGAATTACAGGTTCACTCTTGTCTTCTGATGATGTATAAACTACACACTGGAATTGATGCTGGCAGAGTTTATAGTTGTTTATAAGAAAACTCATTTTATTCATTGTTAAAATAAAGTCATAGTTGAGAAATGTAAAAAGGGGAAGAATCTAAGTATGGCATAGATAGACTACAAAAAGCATTTGACAGTATACCACATTCATTAATAAAAGAAAATGTATAAGATAACCCCCCTCACTGACAAACAATATCACAGCAACCATGAAACAGTGGCAAACCACTTGGCAGTTAAGCCATAATAAAGGACAAATTATTATTCCAGGGATAAAAACCCAAAGAGGGATATTCCAGGGTGACTCTCTGTCACCGCTGCTCTTTTGCCTTGCCCTTAACCCATTAAGTTGTCTACTTAACAGATTTGGCCATGGCTCCTTTTAAACAACAAAGTGTAAAGACTTCTCATCTTCAATTTGTAGATGATTTAAAACTGTATAGCTCATCAGATGAGGAATTGAAAGCACAACTGCAAATAGTCAAAACTTTTTCAGATGATATAAGAATCTCATTTGGTCTTGATTAATGTGCAAAAGCAACCTTTAAAGCAGGAAAGTTGCAGCACCAAGAAATCATCAGTTTTGGACAAGAATGTGATATAGAAGAACTCGAGCAAGAAGGAATGTAGCAATACTTGGGAACTGATGAAGTATCAACAATAAAACATCAACAAATGCAAATAAAACTTAGTAAGGAATATTTTAGAAGACTTACATTAACCCTGAAAATAGCATTGACATCTAGAAACAAAGTTCAGGCTATAAACCAATTTGCTCTTCCTGTCCTATCTGAGAATTTTGGATTGATTAACTGGCCCCAAAAGGTGTTGGATAGCTTAGACAGGAAAACAAGGTTACTTCATGCTCATCAAATGATTTATAAATATTAGTGCATAGCAAGATTATATATTCTCCATTATAAAGGAGGTATGGGCTTCCTTGAAATTGATTACATGTATAGATCTGCAATTGTGGGAAAGCATACATATCTCCTGGCCTCACAAGACCCAAACATAATAAAAGTTCTGAAACATGAGGAGAATAAATCTAAGATGGCTTCCCTGCTTAGTCTAACAGAAGCTTATCAGCATCAAACAGGAATGGAAATCAAACTAAAAGTAGATAAAAATCAGGCAGCAACCGAATGTGCCAAAAATACACAAGAAAGAATATAAGGTGAAGGATCAGATGAGAAGGCAAGAAATGTGGAACATGCATAAATATAGTTGCAAATATAGAAAACTCCTGAAACAACCTCATGTTGATCAGGATCGAATGCAGGAATGGTTAAGGAGAGGCTAATTCAAACTAAAAGATGAAAGGTTAATATTGGTGGCCCAAGATAGTGGACTACATATACACTGGTTTACAAAGTCCATTGAACATGTGGGAGAAACAGATAACTGTTTGTTTTGTAAAACAGAATTGGAAACAGTTGCACACCTAGTTTCTGGTTGTGACATACCAATGACAGAAGGACTGTGTACTGAAAGGCATAATACTGTGGCAAGACTGTTGCACTGGGATTGTGCAAACATTATAATACTGAAGTAGTTGAAAAACACTGGAAACATGAGCCACAAAGAATCATAGAAAATGATGAAGTCTACATCATATGGGATCACCCATTACCAACAAAAGACAGATGCAAGAAAGCCAAATATAGTGGTCCACAAAAAGAAGACAAAAGAAGCATTGATCATTGAAATCACTACATCCAGTGATTACAGTGTCTTGCATACAGAGACACATAAATTCATAACATATCAGGATTTGCAGCTAGAAATGAGAGCAACATGGAAGAAAGATAGCCAGACAGTTTCAGTAGTAGTAAGAGCAATGGGTCTTATAAAAAAAGAATATACAATCATATTTAGATATGTTACCGATACATGTAACTATGTAGGAATTGCAGAAGGAGTCATTACTGGGCACATTCCAGGTGCTACAAAGAGCACTTCTGACTACCATCAAAGTGTGAAACAATACTAATTTCATGAAGTTTAATCATACTTTGACTTACGAATGCAGTCCTTTACCATCATGGTAGTAGAAACCCAAAAGACTTGAAGAAAAAAAATGGGAATTAACCCATATGTCACTAGATGGGTAGCCAACTGGATCACCAACAGAACACATACAGTCAAAGTTGGGGATTCCACCTCTAGCAGCAGACCAGGTACCACTGGTGTATGACAAGGATCTGTGCTAGGCCCCATACTGTTTGTAATGTTTTTCTCAGAAATCCAGGGGAAAATAGCGTGTGACTTACCATGTTCACCAATGACTGCAAACTAGATGCAATCATTGAGTCCCCCAAGGATGCTGGCATACTACAAAAAGAGCTTACACAGACAAATGATTGATGCCAAAGCCACAGAGTCAAAATATGCTTAAAATCATGCATTATCATCCATTTTGGCAAGGGGCAAGTCCTTGTGCATTACAATATTAACAGTACCCCCTTAGATGAAACACTGTGGCAAGAGATTTGGGAACACAGGTTGACAGCAACCTTAACTTCGATCACCATGAGTCCACAGTGGTAAGGAAGGCCTTCTATGTTGCACATCTTATATGCAAGGGCATCACATCTAGAGCTAAGGATGTTACAACTCTCCTATACTCGTCTCTCATCAGACCACCTGTAAAGTACAATATTCCCCTTTTGTATGTACCTCACCAGATACCTGCAGCAGCTCTTGAGACCTCAGAGGTTTCTCATCAAGAAAATTCAGGGCCCGCAACACATGACCTCCATGAACAGACTGAAGGCCCTGTTACTGTACTCTGTATTTTAAAGGCTGCTGAGAGGTGACTTGTGTGTGGCCTACAGAGCGGTCTCAGACCCTGCCCTAATAGAAATGTTTCACATCCACAAGTCATGTGGGACAAGATTCACTCACTCTAGGATCTTAACTTAGCCTGCGACATTAATAAGATATGCTGGAGAGACAGATATGTCTCCCACAGATTGCCACTCCTCTAGATCCCAATTCACAGAAAACAGATCTCCTCAATGACCCTATTTAATCATAATTTAGACAACTGTATGGGAGACAGTAAATTTATCCTAGGTGTGTCACCAATGTCCCTCTTGGATAAGGGCAGTTGGTGCTGATCATACACTTGCACTGCAAATATCGACCATACAACTTGGTCAATAAGAGAACAATGGTATAACATGGCTAGGCTTATAAAGCCCCTAGGGCCAATAGCCTAATAACCTCATATGAACCTAAGGTTACATTTGCCTGGGCACCAGGCATGGGTCTGTGTCTGCCCTGGTGGGATGGCTGCAGAAGCAATAATCTGATATAGCTGGTTACATCAACATGTCTGTTGAACATATGATGATAACAGTGTCCCACATGCTGGTGTAAAAGGCTCTCTGTAATATCAATTATCAGCACACACACACACACACACACACACACACACACACACATACACACGCACACACACTTGATTACAGTGAGAATAGAACCTCTACCTATCTAGGTACACAGACTATAGAACACAGTATTATATGCACATACCACAACACAAGTCTGACTTTTACATGTCTGTTAGTCAACTTATAGTGGATGACATCAGCAGGCCATGTGGGGGAGAAGAGGTTCGGAGGGCTGCATGAAATGGATGTGCATGCTTGTGCAAGTATCAAAAGACTAGCAAGCTATGCCATTGGAGAAGTAACTGTAGGATACCACTTTTATTCTGCTGAGTACAGATACACACACACAGTTGACTGCAGTGAGAATAGAACCCCTACCTATCTAAGTACACAGGGTATGGAATGCAGTACTCTATGTAAGTTCCATGGCACAAGTCTGATTTTAACATTGCTGCAAATCAACTTATAGTGGATGGCATCAGCAGTGTATTTTGGAAAGAAGAAGGTGGGAGGCATGCCTGAAAGGAATGTGTAGACAGGTGCAGGTATCATAATAATGGCAAGCCATGCCATTGGAGAGGTAATGGTAGAATAGTATGTCTACTCTGCCAAGTAGAGACACACACACACACACACACACACACACACACACACCACAAACACACACCACAAATACACACAGTTGACTGCAGTGGGAACAAAACCCTACCTATCTAAGTACACAGACTATAGAACACAGTATTCTACACAACTGCCACATCACAAGTCTGACTTTTACATTGCTGCAGGTCAGCTTATAGTGGATGATATCAGCAGTGCATGTTGGCGAGAAGAAGGTGGGAGGCCTGCCAGAAATGGATGGGCAGGCAGGTTTAAGTATCAAAATACAGTCAATTTATGGGATTGGAGCAGTAACTGCAGGATGCACACCTGCTCAGATACATACACAGTTGACTTCAGTGAGAAAAGAACCCCAACCTATCTAAGTACACAGACTATAGAACTCAGTATTTTATGCAAACACCATGGAATAAGTTTGACTTTTAGATGGCTGCAGGTGAATTTATAGTAAATTACATCAGCAGGCCATGTGGGGGACAACAGGTTGGAAAGCCTGCATAGGCACATAGATTCAAATGTTCATATGAGGCCAGTAGCCTAATTGTAGAGTGTGTCCTAGGTATGTACCCTTATTGAGCCTAGTTGGATGTTTGAGTTTAGCAGAGCAAGGTTGCCAGCACCACCCACTGGCCCTGTCCATGAGGGAGCACACAACATTATATATTACAGTTTGTAGTGTGATTGATATATGTGTGTAACAAATACTGAGCTCCCAGGGTTGTACTGCTTGGGGGGAGGGGGACAACACTTGTATGTATTGTGAATATATGACATATACTTAGAATGTGCCCTGAATTTGCAATGTTTCTACATGTAGTTTTATGTCATACATGGGGAAATGGACAATAAAAACCAATAAGAAAGCATCATATATACAGTTCCATAGTGCAATGAGCAGCAGATTTGCAAGGTGATTAACAAAGTTTACATGCATGCGAGTTACACCAGTTTGTGCATAGGTAAGCAATGCCCAAACATGAGTCACATTGCTAATGTCAGTAAAAATAATACTATATGGAATAAAGTGTATTCAAACCCGGGAACAAGTTAAGATATACAAGGATATGCCATAATATTATTAAATAATACATTCTAGGTTCAGCACTTACCTTGCAAATGCAGCAGTACAGACAATTTTATTTCAGGCCTTGAATTTCACTGTCTCTACTCCCATGGTATTGAAGTATGCAGGAAAAAACAGAATGTAAGCTACATGCATCTGTTATAGCTTGTTGAATAGCTCCACAATACTGAAAATCACCTGCTTATGCTGTAATTAGCACCTATGAAAAATGTCTGCTACCTGAATATATCAACTCCGTTGATGCCCATTAGTGCACAATGTGCACCTACAGGCTGCTGTGCACACCAAAGCTGAAATAAGGTGAACATAGGGGATCATATTACTTTTGTCTGTGCCTGTGATATTGCGCTGTAGTAGAACCTAGGATTTTCAATACTCTAGCCCTATGCATACACATGCTGCCACAGGAATAGTTATGTGACAAGCACCATGAAACCTGCCATTCATTGCTCCATTACCAGTTGTTGCACTAAGCACTGCATCATGCAAACAAGGACAAAAATTAAAAAATAAAATTTAACTTAATGCAGACAGATATACATTTTAGCAAACAATAAATAGGATGACACAGAACTTGTGGATTGTGCACTGCTTACATGCACTTTTACATTTTACAGACCTACATGTACACCACTGTAAATGTAACCTGTAAATGTAACCCTGATGTCATCATTCACTGTTGCTATCCATTCAACATGAACACTGTGGAAGTGCCTACATGATGTGAATATCCTTACATGGTTACAAATTTTGGGGATTCAGCAATTGTAATGAGTTTTGACCCCATTTGCATCTTCATTATGGTGACAGCCCTGAATCTGCATGTTTGGTAACCATGTAGGCAGGGAAACGGAAGGGGAGCCCAATGTTGTACAGTCAAGGGAGGGTATTACTGCTGTATATATCTGCACAGAGGAATGCAGGTTTTGGATTCTATGTTTCATGGAGTTTACACTTTTAGCTGTCTACATTTGTTACAAGTACATTGTTCATTTGGGGGTGGAGGTGCAAAGCTGCATTTATTTCATGGCACTTAAAATGGAATTGTTGCTATTGTTAATATAACTTTCTAGCATCCAACATGTTTGATAATGTCATAATGTGCATGGGGTTAAATGTTAGAGTCTTTTCTGTACAAATATATAGACATTTACTTGCTCTTGTTTGGAATACATTGCCAACACAAGCATGGAGTCTACACAGTTGCTTTACAACTTGTTAAATCACTCCACTGTGTTGATCTGCTTCATTAGCACACAGTTCAGGTACTTATGCTCTAATTTGCATGTCATGGATGTTTCCATGTTTGTGCGTGACTGCATGCCGCTATGTAGAGTTTATTGAATCTAAAACTGTTTTTGGCAGTGTGCGCATCATGCCGCAATGTGCAGATGCACACGGTCAAAAATGATCGTGAAGGTTTTATTGAATACCCTGACGATCTAAAAATTAATTATAAGATAAATTCAGAAGAGATTTATTAGTAATGCACATAAGATTTTCAATTCTGAACATAAAATGTTGTGTCTTTCAAATTTTCCCAGTTAGGGGTCACCACAGCGGAACTCCGGCCCGCTAATGATTGCCAGTAGATTTTTACGTGCCGAGTTGCCGGCCCTGACGCACAACCTTCAACGAAGGTACACCCATTCACGCATGGCTACATTCCTAAAGTACCCAAAGATTAACAAAGAGGCACTGTAAATAAAGACTATGGTCATATTTTAGATTATGTTGATATATATATATATAAAACTGCAGTGGTGGTGCTGCAGTAGCGTTGTCGCCTCACAGTTAGACATTGCTCGTTCGATTCTCAGTTAGAGCGTCTTCTGTATGGTGACATGCATGAATGGGCATTCCTTCATTGAAGGTTGTGCATTAGGCCCAGCAAGCAAGCACATAAAACTCTACTGCCAATCATTAGCGGACCGGAGTTCCGCTGTGGCGACCCCTTACCGGGAAAAAGCCGAAAGACAAAAACATATATATATATATATATATAAAATATATATATATATATAAATATATATATAAATATATATATATATATATATATATATATATATATATATATATAAAATATATATATATATATATATATATATATATATATCTTCTTCTTCTTTGGCTGCTCCCATTAGGGGTCGCCACAGCAGATCAACTGTTTCCATTTCTTCCTGTCCTCCGCATCTTGCTCTGTCACACCAACTGCCTGCATGTCCTCTCTCAACACATCCATAAACCTTATCTTAGGCCTTCCTCTTTTCCTGTTACCTGGATGCTTCATCCTTAGCATCTTTTTCCCAATATACTCTGCATCCCTCCTCAGCACATGTCCAAACCAACGTAATCTTGCCTCTCTGGTTTTGTCTCCAAACCTTCCAACCTGGGCTGACCCTCTAATATACTGATTCCTAATCCTGGCCATCCTCGTCACACCCAGTGCAAATCTTAACATCTTCAACTCTGCCATGTCAAGGTCTGACTCCTGCCTTATTGTTAATGCCACTGTCTCCAACCCGTATAACATAGCTGGTCTCACTACCCTCTTGTAGACCTTCCCTTTCACTCTTACTGGTACTCGTCTGTCACAAATCACTCCTGACACTCTTCTCCACCCACTGCATCCTGCCTGTACTCTCTTCTTCACCTCTCTTCCACATTCACCATTACTCTGAACTGATGATCTCAAGTACTTAAACTCATTCACCTTCGCCACCTCTACTCCCTGCATCCTCACCATTCCTCTGTCCTCCCTCTCATTCACACACATATATTCTGTCTTAGTCCTGCTGACCTTCATTCCTCTTCTCTCTAGAGCATATCTCCACCTCTCCAGGGTCTCCTCCACCTGTTCCCTACTCTCACTGCAGATCACAATGTCATCTGCAAACATCATAGTCCACGGGGACTCCTGTCTGATCTTGTCTGTCAACCTGTCTATCACCATTGCAAATAAGAAAGGGCTCAGAGCTGATCCTTGATGTAATCCCACCTCCACCTTAAACTCATCCATCACTCCCACCACAGACCTCACCGCGGTCACACTACCCTCGTACATATCCTGTACCACTCTTACATACTTCTCTGACACTCCCGACTTCCTCATACAATACCACAACTCCTCTCTAGGCACCCTGTCATATGCCTTGTCTAAATCCACAAAGACACAATGCAACTCCTTCTGACCTTCTCTGTACTTCTCCATCAACACTTTCAGAGCAAACATCACATCTGTAGTGCTCTTTCCTGGCATGAAACCATACTGCTGATCACTAATCATCACCTCCCTTCTTAACCTAGCTTCCACTACTCTTTCCCATAACTTCATGATGTGACTGATCAGTTTAATCCCTCTGTAGTTACTACAGCTCTGCACATCACCCTTATTCTTAAAAATCGGTACCAAAACACTTTTTCTCCATTCCTCAGGCATCCTCTCACTTTCCAAGATTTCATTAAACAATCTAGTTAAAAGCTCCACTGCCATTTCACCTAAACACCTCCATGCTTCCACAGGTATGTCATCTGGACCAACAGCCTTTCCGTTCTTCATTCTCTTCATAGCTATCCTTACTTCCTCCTTGCTAATCCACTGCACTTCATGATTCACTATCCACACATCATCCAACCTTCTCTCCCTCTCATTCTCTTCATTCATCAACCCCTCAAAGTACTCTTTCCATCTCTTCAACATACTCTCCTCGCTTGTGAGTATGTTTCCCTCATTATCCTTTATCACCTTTACCTGCTGCACATCTTTCCTAGCTTGGTCCCTCTGTCTAGCCAATCGATACCGGTCCTTTTCTCCCTCCTTAGTGTACAACCTTTTATACAACTATATATATATATTACATATATATATATATATATATATATATATATATATATATATATATATATATGGGTCTACTTCTTTTGACCTGACTTTCATTTGCCTGACCCCATTTGACTGAAATTTCATTTGCCTGACACTTCATTTGCCTGACACTTCATTTGACTGACAACTATTATTAGCAAGAAAATGGAATATGCCCCCTTCCCCACTGCAATGCGACCCTGGAGTTAGAATATATAGTTAGGGGGGGTGTGCCCCCCACTTCATTTCATATGATATTGTTATCTTTTGATGTAATATTGCTTAGTAATAGAAAAGTAATTATGTATATGGGATCACTACATAATCTCGAAATGTTGGAATATCAAATTCCAAACTGTCGAGACTATATAGCCAAAACCCCTATATACCAAAAGACCAGAAGCATGAAATTCAAAATCCTGTTGTCTGGAGATCTTGAAGTAGCGCTTCTGGTGTTGCGGTTTGTTGATGGGTAGGTGGAAATTCAAGTAAGTATCCATGTGTAAGTGTGTTAGTTAGGGGCTTTAGTGTGTGTCAGTGTGTGTGTTGTGACTGTGATGTGTGTGTGTGTGAGGGACTGTAAAATGTGTGGGTGTGAGTTTCCCTTGTGTGTCTGTGCGATCTCAGAGTTAGTATATTTAAGTAGGGGGGTGTGGGGGTCACAGCCCCCCACATCCGTAGTGTAGGATGATATGTTTGATTGTGGGGTAAGTTGTGTGTATGTGTATGTGTGTGATGTATGTGTGTTGTACATTCGGGATTTTGAATTTCACGCTTCTGGTCTTTCGGCATTTAGGGGTTTTGGCTATATAGTATCGAGATTTTGAAATTCGATATTTCAAAATTTTGATATTATGTAGTGAACCCATATATATATATATATATATATATATATATATATATATATATATATATATATATATATATATATATATATAGATATACCAACGCAAAGATAATACTACAGTAGGAAAAAGGCAAATTACCCAATCCGCACTGTACAGTAATTTTGCACAAAACATCTGCTGGCATGTTCGATCAGTTGTGCTGGCAGTTTTCCAAGTTCAACAAATTGCCGTTCGACAATTTGCAGGTAACCCATATATATTAGGTACACACACACACACACACACACACACACACACACACACACACACACACACACAAACACACACATTTTACATGTGCAGGCTCTTTTAAAGATCAAATAGGAGTATACTTTTTTCTGAATTCATTCTTATTTGATAGTCTCTCTGATGTTATGCTTATTCCAGGCATTAACAGCATATCTAGAGAATAGGGTGTTACCATATGTACAGAGACTTATAGACTAATTTATCAAGTTGTTCCCACAAGATCAAAATCTGTGGAAGTTATTTAGCATTCCAAAATGTGCATAGTAAAGGCTCCTTGTTGAAATATTGGCACTTGAAATGCTGAGTTCCGAAAAGTTGAAAAAGAAGACTGAAAACACAGGAGAAGAGCGAATCCCGAAAATTGCTCTTCTCCTTAAAACGTCTTTATGCACAGGGACAAGACCCCCTGCACCCCCAACATTTGGCGGGCAAGCCACCCCCCCAAAAGTTATAGTTACCAACTATGAGTTTACCATAACTCTTAGAAAAGGGAATAGTCCAATAAAAGGCATCTTGGACTTGGTATATACAAGTGCAATCATTCAGCCACTCGGTCTCTGCGTTTCAGGATTCAGTTTAGCGGGTCCCAACATTTCAAAATGGTTACCTAATAAGGAAGGAAAGACTGAAATGAAGCAGATATAAGGAGAAGCAAAATAGTATTGTGTCCATTTCTTATGGGCATACACAGAAATTATTTTTTTTATTTTAGTACCCAGACAATGACAACAAGCTAACCCATATAATTCAGTTATGTGTCAAGTCAGTTGCAAATCTTAAGTACAACATGTGATTGCTTATGTAACTTGTGAAAAGCAAACTGAATCAATAGCCAATGAATCCTAAAACAAAGACAAAAAGATATTATATTTTTAGCCTAAAAGTGCACACTTTAGCTAACTACTTATGTGATGTTAATTTATGGTTGCTTCTAAGGTAAAAGGAGAAGAAGATTTTCCATTTTCAATATTAATCTGCAGAATACTGAAACAAATTCCTTATCTGTCACTTAGGTAACTGTAATTTTGCCTCACTACTGGACAGGTCCTGGTGGAGAGGGAAGCGTCTTTGTATATTTCAGGTGCACTCACTAAAACATTCTTTATCGTTCTGGCAGATTCTAGCATATATCTGCTTCAATAACCAAAGGGTCTGCCATGTCTTCCTTCATGTGATATAAAATAAGTGCTAGGCCTTTCATTTTCACAACAAATCTACAGTATATTGAAATTACTTATTTAGATGTCACTAATGTATGATGAGTGCTAAATTTGGCAGGGATAACTGATAAGTTTGGCCCTGATGTAAGAAATGAAGTGGGTTACAGTCCTAGTAGAACTATACCAAGATAATTCAGTGGTTATAGGAAAACATTTTTTTTTCTTTTTCAATAGTCTAAGAGAAGGTTTTATGCATGGATATCGCCAAATGGACAATACTGAAGTAATATTGACTATATAGTTTGCATACACAAATTGAAGACCTCTATACAGTCATTAAAAACTATTTCTGACTACTCTTCAGACCACTGGCTTCAAATTTCAAAGTTTAGAATCAAATTAAGAAAAAAAAACAAGAAAAGTCTCCAGGTCAACTAAATACAAGCTCAACTATATTCCACATGAGTATGTAGTAGAGGTAAAAAACAAACATAATGAATTAGTCCTGTGGCTAGAGGGTCTGAAGAACTATGCACAGAATTTCATGATGTTGTTCAAGAGGCAGGAACAAAAATATTCTAAATATAAAGAAGATTAAGAAGGCAAATGGCTGTCTGTGGAGGAGTCATTAGAAGTGGCTATGGAAAGAAGTAGAACAGAAAGAAATGGAGACAAAGAAAATATTTTAAACCAAAGGCAGAGTTCTGGAAAATATCTAGAAGAGATAAGGACATATTTAAATGACCAGTGCAAAGAGCTTGAAAAATATATTCAGATAAGAAAGACAAGAGCTCTCTTCAAGAAGACTGACAATATTAAGGGAAACTTCAATGTAAAATGGTCATGATAAAAGACAATGTTGGAATGGAAGGAACATAGCAGATGATATTAATTGGCAGGAACATACAGAGCTACATAACAAAAACTCTAATATCACTAATACATAATCCTGATTTAGAGCCAGACGTTATGGGAAATGAAATTAAAAGGGCCCTAGAATGCATTGATAAAACCAAGGTTACAGTGAGAGAAGGAATTCCAGATGAATTGTTTAATATCTTTAAAAACAATGCTGATACAAAATTATTCATTATTTGCCTGCAAATTTGGAAATACCACAGTGACCATTGGATTGGAAAAGATCAATTTATTTTCCAATCCCAAAATAGACAATGTGAAAGAGGGCTTAAATTATCAAACAATTGCACTTGCTTCACAAGCTAGCAAGGTATTGATTAAGATCCTGCAAGTAACACTCCAAAAATATATAGACTGAGAACTGCCAGATATATAAAAGAGGAAGCTGCACCAGAGGTCAAATTGACAATATCTGCTCAGTAATAGAGAAAGCAAATGAGTTACAGAAAATCATTTACTTCTCTTGATTAACCATTCTAAAGCTGTTGATTGTGTGGACCATAACAAACTGTAACAGGTTCATAGACAAATGGACATACCAGGTCATCTTTTTTTTTTGTTTCCTGAAGAATCTGTGTGCAGGCCCAGAAGCAATAGTTAGAGCCAAAACCAGAATAACTGAATGGTTCAAGGTTGGGAAAGACACAATAAAAGGTTGTATATTCTTATCTTACTTATTTAATGTATTCTATGAATGTATAATGTGAAATGGTGGGTTAGATGAATCAGATGCTGGAATCAATATTGCTGGGGAGAAATATTAACAATCTCACTAATGCTATGCAGATGATACTATTCTGATGGCTAGAAGCAAAACAAAAAGGCTGAAGAAGTTGAACGTAAAAAAGAGAAAAGGCTGGTTTGCTGCTCAGAATCAAAAAGCTAAGATTATGTCATCTAGCCTTATCAATTCTTTGCAAATAATTGGGAAGGCAGTGGATTCAATGCCACATTTTATTTCCCTGGGTTCGTAAACTCTGCAGATGGTGACTGCAGCCATGAAATTAAAAAAAGCTTGCTTCTTGGAAGGAAAAGATTTAGCAAATCTTGATAAGCTATTAAAAAAACAAAGACATCACTTTATCAAAAAAGGTCCATGCTGTTAAAGACATGATTTTTGCACTAATAACATGTGGCTATATACTTGCATATGCATATTGAAGAGCTCAACACAGTCAGCAATAACTGCTGACTACTGTTCAGACCACCAGCTATGAGAGTTTAACTATAAGTAAGGCTGTGCACCAGAATATTGAAGCTTTTGAACTGTGATATTGAAGAAGACTTTGAGAATCCTGTGGATTGCAAGAGATCAAATCAGTCAAGACTTAGTATGTGAATCCAGACCGTTCACTGTAAGATCTGATAGTACAACTAAAAGTCAAATACTTATAATGCAAATTCAGGAATTGCTGGAGAAAACCTGATGCCTGGGAAGGTCAAAGACAAAATGGGTGGCAGAGACTAAGTTGGATTAGACAGCATTGCTGGAGTAATGAATATTAATTTGCAAGAGCTTAAAAAGCAGTTTTTGACAGTCAGGCTTGGCATGCTACTATCCTTGAGGACAGCAAGAGTCTTGAGTAACTGACTAGATGACAAAATAACAACATACTTCATGGATTTGGGGGTTGAATGTGAAATTTAGGTGTAAACCGAATCTTATTGAGTCCATGGGTGTTACTGATTTTTTTTTCAGGTTACAAGGTAGTACATGACTGAATGAGAGGTGCATTGACGGGAGTTATGTTTTATTTTAAAGTGGAATATTCATTTGGAGGAAATTGCTTATGATACAAATATGTCTAATATAACCAAATAGCCAATTCTTTTAACAGTTTTTTTTCACAGAGACCATTCAATCTCTTGCTAATTAGCTATCCCCTGATACCATATCTTCTTCCTCTGATATCTCCAGCAGCCCCACACTATTTCATTTTCAACCTGTTCCTACATCCCTTGTCTGTACCCTTATTCAGAAACTTAAACCCCACCACCTTCTCTGCAGATCTACTACCTGCAGAATACCTGCAAAAAGCTGAAAAAGCTATAGCCTATCCCATATCCATCCTTATTAATAGAACTATTTCTGAAGGAACTATCACATCAATCTGGAAAATGTCACATATTATCCCCATACATAAAGGTGGTAATTCCAGAGATTTATCTAACTACAGGCCTATAGCCATGTTATCCCCATTGGCAAAAATCATGGAAAAATGCATTCATAAGCAACTGTTAAGCTACCTACTAAAAAACAACTTACTAGCCACCTGCCTACATGGCTTCAGATCATTTCATAGCACCACCTCTGCTCTCTTATCCTTTACCGACTGCTTTAATAAAAATCGAAATAACGACACTCTATCAACAGCCCTCTTTATTGATCTGTCAAAAGCCTTTGACATGGTTAACCACCAGCTCCTCATAAACATATTTAAAAACCTGTCACTGGATGCACTTGCTTTACAGTGGTTCCAGTCCTACTTAAATAACAGGCAACAGGCTGTACTATGGGAAAATAACTTGTCTTCCCACCTCCCAGTTGCCCTTGGTGTCCCTCAGAGCTCCATACTGGGTCCTCCTCTTTTTTATCTTTACAAATGACCTACATTCTGTAATACCTCAAACTGCCTGTATCCAGTATGCAGACAATTCCACGTTAATATGTTCAGCCACTTCACCATCAGAACTTCAGTCCCTAACCCAAAACGTCTTTAGCACAGTAGAGAATTGGCTTCTACACTGATGTCTTATCTTGAACCCCCAAAAAAAATCAAAAATGCTACTATTCACTCCCACCCGCAGGGCCACCCCACTGAACTTTACTGTTATATCTAGCAATGGAACTATCATATCTCCAGATCCTACCACAAAACTACTTGGGGTACTAATTGATAATAAACTTACCTTTGAGCCTCATAGTAACAACACTATAAAAACAGTAAACAAAAAATTAGGTTCCCTCTACAGGATCAAACCCTTTTTAACTCCACTAGCCAGGACCACTATTGCCTGTACCCACTTAATCTCAACCCTACTATATGCCTCCCCTATCTATATTAAACTATGTAAAAGCAATCTGAGCAAGCTGGTTATCTCCTACAACAATACTGCCAGATTTGCAGCTGGGTCAACCTATAGAACCCATCATTGTAACAATCTTAATCAACTAGGATGGTTAGAGTTGTCAAATCTAATACTATTGAACCAACTAATAATTGCCCATAAGATCCTGTATCAACCAACAAATACACCAATACTCACTAACCTTATCACTCCCTACATTAATCTCAAGACCCTACGCTCATCAAACAAACTACTGGTTTAAATAGCTAAAAACCAGCAATTTGGCTGGTGAATCATTGTTCTCTAATACATTGGGTAAAACCTGGAACACCCTCCCCAATCATTTAACCTCCCTATCCTCAGTTACCCTATTTAAAAGCAAACTGAAACCATACCTTAAATCACATTGGTTATGCCCCGTGTTAACCCAGACTAACTACTTCACTTGTCCCTAGATACTAATCCTCATACCTTGTATAAGCTAGTTATTTTTCTATTAACAATAATGTGTGTGTGACTTTACAGTTTAATAGTGTCATTGTACATATTTTGTATGAATATCCATAGCTGTTATGTACTAGGATTTTTTTTCTTATTAATAATATCATGTAATAGTATCAGAATCTTGAAAAAGCCTGGAATTGTCCAGGCGAAAGCGCTTGGTTACACTTGACTGTTTTTATCTGGTTTGTAGAATTAAAGACATACGTGGAAGCTGTGTGCGTTTGGCATTTTCAAACTGCTTTCTTGGATTTGTATTTCACAATACCATCTCTATTCGTAGCAAGAGGAGTTTCGAAGATACGCTACTAGTATTCGAAACCTTATACATCCTGTTGGTCTAAGCCTGGTGTGACTTCCTGTTCTTGGTTTATTTGACTTGTGTTGCTTCATTTGTTTCTTATTAATAAGCCAAATGCAACGAAATGTAATGATTGCCAAAACTTTGTAATGTACCTGTGTTTTTGTAAATATTTCTCTGTTTGTGGACCTTTTCTCCCAGGGCCTCCACTGAAAATGGACATGTATCCAGTTGGACCAGCCCGGTCAACAAATGTAAAATAAAAATAAAATAAATATAACCACAATTAAACTGCATTTTGATGGTGACCGTTATATTGTGCACATCATATGTTCCTGTTGGTTCATTATTTAAGGAGTTATAGTAGTTAAAGTAAGAACTACCCTAAAATTTGATGATACATTAATAATACTAAATGGCTTTTACTGTAATTGGATGTCTCTTATCTAATATACTAGAAGTGGCTGCTTGACTAGATTTATTAAAATATGTGCAAAAACCAACTGGATACTATATATCCCTAACTAACTGATTTAGCCCAGTCAAGAAATACCTTAAAAGTTCTGCAATGTGAAATAAGGTTACATATCCCTAACTAACTGATTTAGTCCAGTCAAGAAGTACCTTAAAAGTGCTGCAATGTGAAATGAGGTTATGTATCCCTAACTAACTGATTTAGTCCAGTCAAGAAGTACCTTAAAAGTGCTGCAATGTGAAATGATGTTATGTATCCCTAACTAACTGATTTAGTCCAGTCAAAAAGTACCTTAAGAGTGCTGCAATGTGAAATGAGGTTATGTATCCCTAACTAACTGATTTAGTCCAGTCAAAAAGTACCTTAAAAGTGCTGCAATGTAAAATACAGTTATATATCTGTCCAGAATTATATGTCTGTTGCCTAACTAGGACCCTAGCAAAGGTGTTACAAGAAAAGAACTGCCACCATCACTTATAGGAAAAAAAATATTTAATCCAAGCTGTTATTATTATGAAAGTTCATTCATATAGTGCTTCTAAGGCAAGCATGTTTTGTGTGGACCTAGCACAATTCTTTTATTCAAATAAGGATTATAATGTAATTTTGCAAGAGGTGGAGGTGTATTTGAGATCCTTGATATTATTAAAAGGACATCCAAAACCAAACTAGACTCAATGTACCCTTCATCAATAGAGCCATCTAGCTGGCAGAGTTTGAAGTTCAAGTATAGAACCGATGTCCAATTGTTGCTGCCACCTGATTTTTTAAAGGTTCAGGCCTCAGTCACTGAACATGCTCTGCTGATTAATGTATCTAAAAGTATATATATTTTTATGGGAAGGCTGATTTTTTTTTAGTTGGTAAATATCATTTGTTTGTTAAATTGTTGAAATGTACTTTACTTAGAACTGTATAAAATGTTTCCTGGGATTCAATAAACACCATGTAGGCTTCGCTTAGAGCCTACACACAGTTTACATGCTTGTGCAATGGTGAATGGCATGTGGCAGTGCACAATGCATATTAAAGAGGCTTACATATAGCAAAACCTTGTCAGCAAACATGGATAGCAATTCTGTGTAAGGAAGAGCAGCTACAGTGTGCAGATTTGCATCCAATGCCACAATGATCACAGGGGATTTTACAAATAGCTGTCACTGTGTTAGTGCAACACAGCTGCTCAGAGGCCAACTTAATGAGAGGACAAATAACCAGTAGTAGGGACATATTCGGCATGGATGTCACTTAGAGATGTGTTAGAATGTAACACAACCTCTTAGAGTGACAAATGTGGACAAAGCCATAGTAATGGGTGGATAAAGGGCCAGAAACAGGGATAGGTTTTTAATATTGCACTGACAAACTTAGGAAGTTGATAGACTATATAAGTTGTACATTAGCATGAACCTTCTGAAGAGCATGAAGTTTGAACTCAAATGTCAGTCATCAGTTTCTGACTGTACTCTACAATGACATGCCGAGGATTTGCCAGGAAAACTGTTGAGGAAAATATCATAAATATAAGACAAAAAATGGATATTCTGCACAGATCAGGAGAGTTGAGAGGTATGCACTCAAATGTATGTACTATTGAGTCACATCAGTCCAGATATCATCCCAATGATATGGCAGAAAGCCACATATTTGTAAAGGAAAACATCTGGATATCCTGGGAATATCTGGACAGTTAAGAGATATGAATGTGAAATACATGGTCCAAACAGAGTAAAGGACAGTGCACTTACATTGCTGAGTATTGTGGTATCCAATTTCTGGCATTCTTTACTAAGATGTGTTAATGATCTGTAACAGGACATGGACTGCCATGTAAAATGATCACTCAGGGGAAGTGTGTGTATTGAACAGGGATGACACAGATGAATTGTAGGAAGTAACACAGGGAAAGAGGACAGGTGAAACTCCGTCATGTACAGCAGAGGAGGGCATGTTAATGGAAGATGGTTGTAGCAGCAACATATCTATATGGTACAGTACTGACTGTACAGTGAAAATGTATTGTATGTGACTGTCACACAAAGTGGTGTAACAATGGGGAGGATGTCTGTGTGAGATAAGCATCCTTACATGAATAATGCAGAGGACAGCTATCATGGATCTGACATACAATTGGGGTAGGGTGCATAGCGGGAAGCTGTGCAAAATGATACACCTGAATGTGAGTGTACTCTCAGCAGAGGTCTCCAGCCAGATGGCCACAGATAAAGGATCATGGTAATCATTACAAGAACCAACCACAATCATGGACAATATCAGAATAATACCACCACTAATCCCATGCCTCTGACTTAATATATGTGATGTGGTGTGATAACAGATGAGCCTGCACACATGCATTTGACAACTATTATGATACATCCACACTCTACAAGGGTAACCATGCCCACTGCCTGGTACTGTAATGTCTGCATGAGGTGTTAGGTGGAACACCGCTATACCTGTATTTGACAGTATGGTCAATACAGGCTACTTGCTTTATGTGCATGGCATATATCTATGGCACAATCCACACTGTCATGAATGATATACATGCCATTAAATTTGTCAAACACCTATGTATGAAGTGTATACATGAGCTGAACAGGTAGCGCACATGCACCTGGTGTAACAACTCTCTAAGGCCAAGAACACTGCATCAATGGACCAGACAATATCCCAGGATGCCATCTAAATAGCATGAAACATGACCTATCAGGCTGCCTGGAATTGCTATTTAACTGCAGCCTCCAGACAGACTTCATGCCTCATGAATGCAGAACAGTAACAGTCATCCCTCTGCACAAAGGTGGTCCATCTACAGACCCTGGAAACTACAGACCCAGAAGTCTCACTAGTCTTATATGTAAAGCCATGGAAAGAATTATCACAGAAATGATCAATAGTGATATAGTAAACCTCCAGACACTGGACCCAACCCATTTTGGTTTCATCAAGAGCAGGACATGCCTACTCAACCTGGTGGACTTTGAGAAGGTCAGCAAAGTGATGGATGAGGGCAAAATGGTGCACACTGCCTACTGTCACTTGGCCAAGGCATTTGACTCAATACACCACTTGGGCATTGTTGACAAACTCAAGAGGTTAGGTACAAAGCCATATATTACTCAGTGGATAACCAACTGTCTGACAGACAGTACCCATGTAGTTAGAATTGTGGACGCCACCTCTACAAAGAGGTCAGTCAAAAGTGAAGCCCCTCTGGGATCTGACCTTGGACTACTCATTTTTGGCACTTACTTCTCTGAAATCAAGGCTAATGTCAGTGGTCCCTGACTGACTACATTTGAAGATGATTGCAAATTAGAAGCTGTCATTGATTTCCACACTGACACAACTGTTCTCCAGGAAGAGCTGACACAGACAAACAACTGGTGTTAGAGCCATGGACTAAAACTAAATGACAAGAAATGCATAATAGTATCAGTCAGGAAATCTTCCCCCCGGGTAACTATCATACTGAAAAAAACACCTCTTAGATTGACCCAGTAGTTATGGACACACATAGACAGTAATCTAGCCTTTGACCATCACATGTCTACAGTAGTGAGGAAATCATTCTATGTTGTGCAACTTATAAACAAAGGTATTGCATCTGACCTATCACTAAGTACAATGCCCTTTTGGTATGTACCTAACCAGGCATTATCCAACAATTGGAATGTCCACAGAAGTTCCACACTAAAAGAATACAGGGCATAAGTAAAATGCCATATGCAGACTGCCTCAAGGCCCTATTCCTGTATTCTGTCTCCTACAGGCTTTTGAGGAGAGATCTATGCCTTGAATACAGGGCATTGTCAGACCCCACTCTGATGGACCTCCTGCATATCCACAAAACAAACAGCACCAGGATTACCCATTCTAAAGACTTATACCTTGCCTGTGATATAAATAGGACCTGCTGGAGACATGGGTATGTATCCCAGAGACTACCCTGTCTCTGGAACAGGCTCTCCATCTTTGTGAAGTAGATTTTCTCCCTGACCCAATTGTTGCATAATGGTACAAAATATACTGAACCTACAGACATAGCCAACATCCTGGCAGACAGATTCAGCGCAAACTCCCCCCCCCCACCTTCCACCCCAAAGGAGCAAATGCCTATCCCAACTGAATGTAACCTCCCTGACATCACAGATGCACAGGTGAAAGCTGCCCCCTCCAAAGCAAAAAACACAGCATCTATGGGACCGGATGGTGTCCCAGGCTGTGTCTTACATGAGCTCCAAGAAGAACTGAACCCTCACATTAAGTCACTGTTCAAACTTAGCCTTACTACAGGATATGTTCCCAAAGAATGGCGTACAGCTACAGTGGTCCCACTCCACAAAGGTGGTGCCACATTGGACCCCGGAAACTATCGCCCCATAAGCCTGACTAGTCTAGTCTGTAAAGCTATGGAGCGTATTATCATGGAACTCATAAACAAAGACATTGGGAGCCTCCAGACACTGGACCCTACCCAATTTGGCTTTGTTAAGGGCAGATCTTGCCTCTTAAACCTAGTTGATTTCTTTGAAACAGTTACCAAAGCCATAGATGAGGGCAAGGTAGTCCACACAGCCTACCTGGACCTTGCAAAAGCCTTCGACACAATACCCCACTCGGGCATCATAAATAAGCTTACCAGCTTAAATATCGACCCCTATATCACAAGATGGGTTGCAAACTGGCTCAGAGATAGAACCCACATGGTCAGAATCGCAGGTGCCATGTCCGAATCCAAACCAGTTACAAGTGGCATCCCACAGGGCTCAGTTCTGGGACCTCTCTTGTTCGGTATATACTTCTCTGAGGTTCAGGCTAACAAAGGGGGATTATGGCTGACAAAGTTCGCAGATGACTGCAAACTGGGGGCCATAATTGAATCTCCAGCTGACACAAGCATCCTCCAAAAGGGTCTCACAGAGACGGATGCTTGGTGCCAGAGCCACGGCCTCAAGCTAAATGCTAAAAAGTGCATAGTCATCCCCTTTGGGAAAAACAAGGTGCCCACAAATTACCACATAGGTGGTAATCCATTAAGTACAGAAGTAATTAGAGATTTGGGGACCAACATAGATAGTAATCTCTCCTTTGATAATCACTTTGCCAAAGTGGTTAGAAAGACCTTCTATATAGCCCACCTTATCATGAAAGGGTTCGCATCTAGATCAAGAGAGGTCAATGTGCCCCTCTACTCGTCACTCATCAGGCCCATAATTGAATACAATGCCCCTTTTGGGATGTACCTTACCCGACACCTGCAGCAACTGGAGAGACCCCAAAAGTACCTCACCAAGAGGATCATGGGCTACAAACAGATATCCTATGCAGCTCGACTAAAGAAACTCCAGCTCTACTCAGTTGCTTACCGCCTACTCAGAGGCAATCTAAGCCTGACGTACAAAGACATGTCAAACCCAGAATTAATGGACATACTCCACCTCAAAAAATCCAAGTCCCTTAGAGCTACATGCTCCAGGGACCTAAACCTCAACACAAAAATAAATAGGACATGCTGGAGGGACAGATTCATTTCCCAGAGGCTCCCCTCACTCTGGAATAGAATCCCAGTTCATGTTAGACATAGCCCCTCGCTAACCCTCTTCAAGCTAAATCTGGACGCGTGGATGGGAAATTGCAAATTCACCCCTGGGATCTCTTCTGTGCCCCTGCTAGACAGAGGCACAGTAAACTAATCTTAAAAGGGTACCTTCTGTGACCTACTTTACAGAGGCACAGTAGACTAATCTAATAGGGAGGCGGAAGCCAAATACACTCTGGCTAGGCTTATAAATGCCCTAGGGCAGATAGCCTAGTATCTACCTATGAACCTATGAATCTATGAACCTATAAGTACAATTTGGACAAATTGGATGGGAACAAGAAATTCATCCCTGGTTTGGCACCAGTGTCTCTACTGGACACAGGCAAACTGTAAATGGTTCATCTCCCAGGCCCCTGCCTGTAAATGTTTCATCTCCCAAGCCCCTGCTTACACTTATCAAGGGTATCAGAACTTGTCGGTGATTTGGGATGCATGACTTGGTTTAAAAAGTGCCTTGTGGTTATTAGCCTAGCAAACAGATATGAACCTATTGTTTTCCATACCATCAGGCAGTCATATATATTCCCCAGAAAAAAATACTTAGGTATGGCCAATAAGCTGTGTGACAGAACACTGTGACAAATGTGGTACACTTCAGTTACACATTACTGGAAGATGTGTAGGGAGGTACACAAAGAAGGGTGCACTATACACAATTATTGGCGTGATGAAGTCTAGAAACCTTGAAGTTATTATGGCCTCTGATGTGCATGTCCTTCACATTCCCAGTACTTGTGTTACATTCAGGGGAGTAGTCAGCACTGTAACCACGTGTTGGTGGATGTACCACTTACCCTCTACCCCAGGACACAGGTCACATTCCTATAGGTCTGACTATAGGGTGTGATGTCCACATTATACTTGGATGGTTGGTGTGTCTGTTTTCTGATTCAACAAATCTCTCCATTAGTCTTGTCAATGCAAGTGTTGTCATGTCTGTGGCAGCAGTCTCTGTTATGTTTTGATACTGTCTGTATTATACTAATAACACAGTTGGAGTCAAGGACTGCACAGAAGCTGTAGTCCTTCAGGCAGCTATTTGGACATAGTATGTGTATGTCATCTGTAATGTCCATCAATGAACTAATGGGCAGGAAAGGACCTAGCAGACACCCCTGATGTAACAACCTTATCACTGGACCTGAGATACATGATACATCACACAGTTCAACATAGTGAGATGCCACATATGTCATACTCAGGTCTACCCATTTGGTAATATAGCTGTTTATGGCCACGTATGACAGTGTTGATTGAATACTTTAGTGTGAATTTTTGTCAAATGCCATGACCTGTTCAACTTTCACATGATGATACTGTTGTCATTATGCATGCCCTCAACCTCTTTGAGGACATCTATCAGATGTAACAGACCTGATGTAGCAGTAACAACTCATACAGGTCTGTTGCGCACACCTGGAATATTATTAATGTACATGTAGAGAAGGTCCATGATGACATGTTTGTCTACCTCACAGTTGAGGATAGTCAGGATGTCTCTATACATGCATGTACCAGGTGCTGTCCCTTCAACTCAGGTGGATGTATGCTGATGTACACTCTTGTATGGGAACATAGGCCATGTGGAGGGTGTGTTGAACTGTATATTCAACCATATCAGGAAGGTGTAAGTGCTGAGTCATGCCACAGTTGATCTCATCACATTGATTCCATGTGATAGGTCTGGATGAAGGTAAGATGGTGCATACTGCCTATTGTGATGTGGCATAGGATTTTGACACACTCACACATGCAGCTATCATTGAGAAAAAACACAAGCTGGCAATTAAACCTTACATCAGTTGATGGGTAAACAATTGGCTCACTGACAGAAGATATCATGTGAAATAATGGTGAATCAACCTGTACGAGTAGAGCTGTCACCACTGGCAAACCCCAAGGAACTGTGCTTTGGCCCTTCACTGTTTGAATTGTATTTCTTGACAGCTCATGCTAAAGTATGTGGCCTTTGCCTTACCAAGTTTGCTGATTTCTGTATATCGCATGAAATAGTTGAGTTCACCAATGATGATAACATAGTACAGGAGGAGCTAACACACACAACTGAATGGTGATGAAGGCACATGATCTACAAATAAATGCAGAAATTTGTGTTTGTAATGTTTTCTCTCTAAAAATTAGAGATCCATGGTAATTACAACAATAACGACAGCCCTGCTATGCAGAAACCCAGTGATGCAAGCACTGGAAAAATGTTTCGATAGCAATAGCAATCTAAACCTTGACCAACAACTGTCCACACTGTTACTGAAAGCCTATGTTGTGCACATCCTAAGTCATGCCATCATATTGATAGCTTAGGATTGCATGACAGCACTGTTGTCAAACCTCATTACAGCACGAATAGACTATAATGCTCTTTTTTACATGTACCTCACCAGACACATGTAGCAGCTAGAGAGACCACAGGGCTTTCTCATCAAGATAACAAAAGGCCTACACACCATGCCATATTGTATGTGGTTAGACTGAAAGCCATGTCACTGTAAAATTTATTATATATAAAGAAATGATTTCTGCCTGACCCCACCCTGGAGGGAGTACTGCATATCCAAAAATGTAATATAGCTAATGACATCAGCAGTGCCTGTTGAGCAGAAAATTACAGTGTCCCACATGCAGTTGTAAAATTCTCTCTGTAATGTCAAGCAACAGCTCTCACACATACACACACACACACACACACACACACACACACACTTGACTGCAGTAAGACTTGGAACCCCTAATTATCTAAATACACAGACTACTGAACACAGTACTTCAGTCAAGCACCATAGCTCAAGTCTGAGTTGGAGTGTATGTCGGACAACACTTTACAGCTGATGACTTCAGCAGTGTCTGTTGAGGAGAAGATAACAGTGTCCCACATGCTGGTGTAAAATGCTGTCTATAATGTCAAGCAACAGCTTACACAAACACACAGTTGACTGCAGTGAGACTAGAACCCCTACCCTATCTAAGTACATGGACTACAGAACACAGTATGATATGCAAACACCACAGCACAAGTCTGATTTATATAAGAGAACAGGTGAACTTATAGTAGATGACCTCAGTAGGCCATGTGGGAGACAAGAAGTTGGGAGGCCTATATGAAATGGATGTGTAGTTTTGAACAAGTATCAAAATACTGGCAATCTATGTAATTGGAGAAGTAACTGTGGGATACACATGTCTGCTCAGCTGTCTAGACACATATATACCCAGTCGACTGCAATGAGAACAGAACCCCTACTTATGTAAGTACACAAACTACATAACACAGTACTTAAAACAAGCACCACAGCTCAAGTCTGATTTATACAGGAGTGCAGGTGAATTTATATTAGATGATATCAACAGGTCATGTGGGAAACAAGAGTTTGGGAGGCCTGTATGAGATGGATGTGTAGCCTGGAGCAAGTGTCAGAATACTGGCAATCTATTTAATTGCAGAAGTAACTGTAGGATAGAGATGTCTTATCTGCTGTCTAGACACACACACACACACACACACATACACACACACAGTTGACTGCAGTGACTTAATGCAAGTACCACAGCTCAAGTCTGACTTATACAGGAGTGTAGGTGAACTTATAGTAGATGACATCAGCAGGCCATATGGGATACAAGAGGTTAAAAGGCCTGTATGAAATGAATGTGTAGGCATGAGCAAGTATCAAAATAATCTGCTAAAAATTTCACCACTGTCCTCTCTTCCTCATTTCTTTTCTTTACTGCACACCAACATGCAGCAACGGTAATACAAAAGTACTTAAATGTGTTAGATTCAGTTGTATTCAAACCCAGTACCATTTGGCCCCAAAAAGGAATGTATTATTGCATTAACTGTATTACTTTAACACATGCTACCACAGAGTCAGTGAAGTAGCAGGTGTATTCCAAAGACTCAATACTAACTGTCAGACTTTAGCATCCCCATTTCACAACTGCCCTATCATCCCCATTTCTTTTCTTTAATGCATTATTGCACAGTGGTGTGCATCTCACACCAATATGGACCAACGGCAAAGCAAAAGTAGTTAATAGTATTAGATACAGCTGTATTCAAGCCTAGTACCATATGGCCCCAAAAAGGGATGTATTACTGCATTAACATCTGCTGCCACAGAGTCAGTTAAGTAGCAGGTGTATTCCACAAACTCAATACTAACTGATAGAGTTTAGCAATGTAGCCATTGGAAGAGATACATGACATTCCCTTATGTACTAGTCATTCTTAAGGTCTCCTTTTGGCCCATTTCATAATGCCATGTAAACATGATAAGCATAGCCAAACCTTTCATTATTCCTCCTTTGTCCATGATTGCGCTAAGCACTGCATCATGCAAACAATGGCCAAAAAATAATAAAATTATAATAAAAAATGACAGAGAAAACACAGTTTGCACACAAATAAAGAGGAGGTTGGATGTTAATGAAACAGTACCTGTAAACTGTGTGCTGCTTACTTGCATTTCCAACCTTGACAGATGTACACATAACACTTTGCAAGTTTAACTTCACATACCCACCTGATATAATCATTTACAGTTGCCATCCATTAAACGCAAACACTGAGGGAGTGGCTGCACTATGTTTACATACCTACATAAATCCCATTTTTTTGGGATTCAGCAATTCAATGAGTTCAGACCTCATCTGCATCTTAGCCATACTGACATCCCTAAATCTAAACCAGAAGGCAACCGTGCAGCTAGGGCAAATAAAGTGGAGCCGAACTGTTTATGTGTTGAACACAGAGGAGTAATGATTTTAAGATGATATGCCTGCATTTCATCAGCTACATATTGTATATGTTGTCATGTAACTATGAATAGTTTGTTTAATGTTTTTTATAATTATTTTGATTAGCACACACTTTTACAGTTCTGTTTGCATTACTTACAAGCGAACTGTTCATTTCGGGGTGGGAGAGCAAAGCTGCATTTGTATTACTGCACAAAAAAGGATTTAGGTTGCTATTGTTATTCTCGTTTTGTTGCATGCAGCCTGCTGTTAAGGTAAGTTCTATACAAATCTCACACATTTTACTTTATAGGCTGTCCATGTAGACTCCTTTTGTTGGCTATATTCCAAAACCTTTGGAATTCACAGGGAACACCAGCACAGATTCTACATGGTTGCTTTATAGCGTGCTGAATAGCTCCAGTGTGTTGCCTTGGTTGATTAGCATGCAATTCAGCTGCTTATGCAGTAATTAGCATACCATGGTGTTTACCTTGTTTTCACGAGGGTATATGCCACTACTGAATTTAAAAGTTTCTGTGCCCATGTGCACATAGCTCCATGGCACGCAGACAGTGGAAAACCACTGTGTAGGTTTTAACAAATTCCACTTGTTATCATTTTATCATTGTAGCTATAACTCATCTGGTAAGGCAGCTGTTCCTTATTCTCATAAAAGTGTCTAACTTGTGATGCTAGAACTTTATTTCAGAAATGATTATTGGTGTCTGTATTTACTATATTTACTTGATTCTTCAGGATGTGGGTAGAATATTGTTGCAAACTGCCTATATTGTTCATGCTTCCCTTAGATTTATGGCAGATGTCCCATACAATACT
>NC_056744.1:1006539963-1006562463 GCF_019279795.1 Protopterus annectens | reverse complement strand
ACCACTCTATCTCCAACATACTACTAACCACCACTCCCTTCCACCATTTCCAAAGACCAACAACACAGACCTAGTCTTTATAAACTTTAACCTCCGTAGTATTGTAAATAAAGTTACTGAATTCCATGCAACATTTAACTCCTACTTACGTGACATTGCAGCAGTAACCAAAACATGGCTAAAACTCCACATCAAAGACAAGGAAATTATTACAAATGGATATAATATAATCAGATTAGACAGACCAAACAAAAGGGGTGGTGGTGTCGCTATTATGTATAAAGACACACTCAAACTGGAACTATTAAACTGTGCCCCTTCTGACCTACCTAACTCCGAAATCCTAACAACATGCCTAGTAATAAACCCTAACAAATCTATTATTATCATAACCAGCTACCTCCCCCCAGCAACAACCTACCCATAATTAAGAATCTTCTTGCCTGGGCATCAAATAATTTCAGCCAAGAAACCATTATCCCGGGTGATTTTAACCTGGATTGGCATTCCTGCAACACCAACAGCTCCTCCAATTTCCTAAATCTCTTCAATTTCACCCAAACCATATCCTGTCTGACGTAGCTAGATAAACACTCTAAAAAGCAGTCCACACTAGACTGGATAATAACTAACAAACCCAATGTAAGTTATTTAGCAGGCTGCCTTCCAGACTCCATCAGTAACCACTCACCTACGTTCCTGTACAGAAAACAAGCTCAGACACAAACCAACACAATATATAAATTTATCAGGAACAAAAAAAACTTTTCCCCCTCCACTTTCAACCATCTTCATCAGCAAAGTAACTGGTCACCTCTTAAAAACCTCCCACTTGATCAGGCAGTCCTTTACTTCACAATACTTTTCTTAAAATACTCAACAATCTAGCACCCACAAGAAAAATAAGAGCAAAAACTAGGCACATACCTTAGCTATCTAAAGATACCCTAGCACTGCTGAAGCAAAGAGACAGGGCATGGTCCACTTACCACACTGCCAAAAATAACAGAGGCCAGACAACATAACCACACTAAGAGACATATAAAAATAGACAAGCAAAACTATTTCCTTTCAGATCAGCAAATCCACCAATTTAATCCCAGAAAATTTTGGCAAAACATTAACAATCTTCTCAACCCAGGCTATACCCCCACCCCCCACCCACCAACTCCAAGGTTTTAGACCCAATAGCTACACAATTTAATACCCACTTTGCTAACTCAATCACTTCTCTTCTTGGTAATTTGACTCATCAGCCTCTCACTGTACCCCTTCCCTGTTCTGACTCCTCTGTCCCCTTCTCTTTCACCCCAGTCCAAACAAACTACATAAAATCTACCCTTTCTAAACTCAAACCCTGCTGTCTAACAGCTGATAAATTACCTAATGAATTCCTTAAAATTGCTGCCCCTGCAATCGCCTATCCCATATCTGTCCTAATTAACCATTCTATCTCTGAACAATATGTACCCCATCTATGGAAAATATCCCACATCATTCCCCTACACAAAGATGGCCCCTCTAAGGATCTAACTAACTACCGTCCCATAGCCATACTCTCCCCTCTAGCCAAAATCTTAGAAAAATGGATTTACTCCCAACTCCTTGCCCATCTCCTTAATTACAAACTCCTCTCCTCCACACAAACATGGCTTTAGGCCAAAACATAGTACCAGTACTGCCCTGCTATCTTTCATAAACTCCATTCAAGAGCTTATAAACAGAGGCCAAATGATCTCCATATTCCTTGACATGTCAAAAGCCTTTGACACCATCTCCCACCAAATCCTGCTAAATGAACTATCATTCCATGGCCTCAACACAACAGCCCTGTCCTGATTCCATAGTTATCTATCTAATCGTCAGCAAGCCCCCAAATGGGAGAACACCCTGGCCCCTTCTCTTTACAAATTTTGCTAATAACTTCAGCTCTTCAATCCAACTAGCCTCCATAGTCCAATACACCGACAACTCTACATTAATCTGCACAGCCCCCACCCCCCCCAGGACCTACAAGCAAAAATGCAAAAATCTTTCCAGGACATAGAAAACTGCCTCACTAGCCATCAACTCATACTTAACCCCAACAAAACCAAGTTAATTATCTTCAATTAGAATAAACCCAAAACATGTCTGACTCCACTTTCTATCCTTTCCACAGATGGAACCAAAATAGATCCCACCAGCCAAGCCAAACTTCTAGGTGTCACAGTCGATGATAACCTAAGGTTTGCCATCCACATCTCCACCATCAAAAAAGTCCACTCCAAACTTGGCATCCTTTACAGAATTAAACCTTACATTACAGACAACGCCAGACTAGCCACTGCCTGCACACATCTACTCTCCACCCTCCTATACGAATCCCTAGTATTTACAAACATTTATAAATCTGACCTAAATAATCTGGAATCATGCTACAACAAAATCACCAAGTTTGCCACAGGCCACCATTACAGAACCCACCACTGCTCTGTACTCTCCCAACTTAAATGGTTAGAACTACCAAACCTTCTAACATTTAACCAACTGTGTCCATAGCCCACAATATAATTCACAAACCTAACAACTGCCCAGCACTCACCAATCTATTCCAACCCAACAGCAATCCTAGAGCTCTACGATCCTCAAATAAACTATTGTTAAAGATTACCCAAGCCCACAACACACAGGGCACCGCCCTTTTTTTCCCATAAAATTGCCAAACTGTGGTACACTCTTTTTCAACCTATGGCTAAAAACCCCAACATTCATGAGTTTAAAAACCTCCTTATGGAACATCTAACAAAACACTGTCTCTGCACCTGCCATACTCCTGGTTAAGCTACCTACGACTCCCTTACATTACCTTAAACTAGCTCATTTTCACAGCTACAACTGTAAACTGCTGAAGGCTATCTTGATTCTACACTCAGTTTCACTTAGCAATATATACAGATATATTGCTTTGTCTTTAACTGTTATGTAGACTGCATTTCTCTGACTTGCAATTATTGTATCACATTGTTCTCAATATTAACTCTTGTGGCTAGTTTTTATCACTAACTGTGCCATTTTTTGTTAAATTTGTTAATTTATTTGTTAATTATTTGCTAATTATTGTTATATAACTACTTTCTTTACTGACTTGCTTTGTACATTGTTGATTAATACATGTTCAATTTGATTGTTTAATACTGTCTTTTTGTATGTATGGAGCTTTTCCCCCCGGGCCTCCATTGAAAATGGGCCTCATGCCCATTCGGACATTACCTGATAAACAAACATAATAAATAAATAAATAAAAATCTGCCACTAGCCAGATGTGTTTTCTTTGAATGTGGGTTTCAGTGCTGTTTCAGTTAATGTGAATTTCAAGGGCAGAGAAGTTTTAATGGTAAGTCTGTTTTCAGTGTGAGACTGTATTGCTTTGTTTAGCAGATGTCTATAGGTGTTTGTGATAGAACATTTTAAATAAAAGTTTTAAATGAAATCCAAATAATCAATGTAGTAATAAAGCATAAAGCAGTATGCACATTACAGTGTTTATGGTTAATGAGGAGAAATAGCCAAGCAATGGGACACTGGAATGGCTGCAGGGGGGAGGGGTGTGTATAGGGGGCCCCATTTGACCATCATTTTGTAAGGGGGGGAGGGGTGGCAAACTCAAAGACAGCCCTGGGTGGCATAAAGTCTACCTATGCCACTGCTCAAGATGCAATGATTGGAAGCTAGAAAACAGCCTACCAGAATGTTTCTAGAGGTACAGAGTTAAATCAGTTTCATTTCAGTCTTAACTTTAAAATCTCTTTAATTATCCAGTGTTTACTTTTTGCTTGCATAGTCACTTTTTTTAAAGAGAATATTGTACTCATAATTAACAACTACTGCTTATTAAATTCATCCATGTACCCACCTTCACTGTCTGTTTTGTGAATAATATTTCAGTTTGCTTTGCTTGAAGATGTTAGCAGTCTATTTTATAAACATAAACTCTTCTTATTTTGTATATAAACACTGGTACTTATAATGCACTGCTGATGGTCTTTGGAACTATCTATTAACAAACAGCAGCATCAAACTTTATCAGACTGTAAGTCAGTGGGTAAGGATTTCCATACCTTCACAATTCTTCCACTTGAACAAAAACCTTGTCAAACTGGAAAGGCTTGTGCTTTCTAATGATCATCTGAGTTTTATTGTTTGAAATCTCAAGCTCTTGGTAGGACCAACCATGAAGAACAGACTAGAGGAAGGGGCGAGTCAGGCATTAAGAGACCCCCCCCCCCCCAGCCTGCAAAATCCACTCTGGATAATAAAACAAAATAACTTATTGGGAGCTCAGCAGTTGTGAAGGCTGCAACAAGACAAAGATGTCTGCTCTGTAAAGTCCTTTCCACCAAGTTTGAGACTTCCCACTTGTCAAGTCTGTATGGTTGCTGTTAGTATGCCAGTTTTCCCAGGCCAAAAGGAAGTCGTATATATGTGTCTACCATGGAAACATCATGACCACTATACTTACAAACCTCATAGTATCAAAAAGTGTTAACTAGAGACAAGACCAATGAATATAACAGTCTCTAGCCATGGATCTGGGCAAAGACGATAGGCTGATGCTTATCCTGCACATGAACTGAGACAGTGGTGCTGTTAGTGCAGCTTTCAGCTACTACTGTAACTAAGCAGCTTATCATAGAAAACATCTCCTTAGCCACATGTGGAATACAACAAAGATGCTGAATGGATAAAGGAAGTAAAAGAAAGAATAAGAAGTTTAAAGGTACAGGATATGACATGGGATGAAGTAACAGCCAGAGAGATTGAAACAAAGTTAAGAAAAGCCTTTAACTGGAAAACCCCAGGCCCAGATGCAGTGCCTAACTTTTGGTTAAAAGTATTAACATCTTTGCATGAAGACCTAGCCAGGAGTAAGAACTATTTTTATGTGCACCCTGAACAGACACCAATCTGGCTAACAACAGATAAAACAATGCTCCTACATAAGAATGAACCTGCAAGCTACCTCCAAAATTATAGACCAATAACTTGCCTTCCGACAACGTATAAACTATACATGGGAATTGATGCTGACAGAGTTTATAGTCATTTAGAAGAAAACTCAATTATGGCAGTAGAACAAAAGGGCAATAAAATAAAGTCATATGGAACAAATGATCGTTTGTTGTTAAATAAAGTCATAGTGGAGAACTGTAAAAAGGGGAAGAATGTAAGTATGGCATGGATTGACTACAAAAAAGCATTTGATAGTATCCCACATTCATGGATAAAAGAGTGCTTAAAAATGTACAAGATACATCCTACACTGATCGAATATGTTAAAGTGACCATGAAACAATGGCAGACTACTTTGCAATTAAACCATGATAAAGGACAAATTATTATCCCAGGGATAAACATTCAAAGGGGGATATTCCAGGTTGACTCTCTGTCACCATTGCTGTTCTGCCTTGTCTTTAACCCATTAAGCTGTTTACTTAACAGCTTAGGCCCTGGCTAGAATTTGGCTCCTAGAAAACAACAAACTCTTTGTCATCTTCTATTTGTCGATGATTTAAAACTGTATAGCTCATCAAATGATCAACTGAAAGCACAGCTGTACGCTGTTAAAACTTTTTCAAATTATATTAAAATGTCATTTGGCCTTGATAAATGTGCAAAAACAAACTTTAAAGCAGGAAAACTGCAGCACCAGGAAAACATCAGTTTGGAAAAATAATGTGATATAAAAGAACTTGAGCAAGAGGGAGTATATAAATACTTTGGAATTGATGAAGGATCAGCAATAAAACATGAACAAATGCGAGTAAAACTTGGGAATATTTTAGAAGACTTAAATTAATCATGAAAACAGCATTGACATCTAGGAACAAAATACAAGCTATAAACCAATTTGCTCTTCCTGTCCTAACTTACAGTTTTGGAGTGACTGATTGGCCCCAAAACGTGTTGGATAGATTACATATTAAAACAAGAAGGATACTTCATGCTCACCAAATGATCTATGAAAATCAGTGTATACCAAGATTATATATTCCCCATTCCGAAGAAGGGATGGGCTTCCTTGAAATTGATTACATGTACAGATCTGCAATTGTGGGACTCCACACATATCTGCTGACCTCACAAGACCTAAACACAGTGAAAGTTTTGAAACATGAGGAGAATAAATCTAAGATGACTTCCCTGTTTAATCTAGCAGAAGCATATTGGCATCAAGCAGGAATGGAAATCAAGTCAGTAGATAAAAATCAGGCAGCAACTGAATGTGCCAAAAACAAAAGAAAGAATATAAGGTGAAGGATTAGACGAAAAGGCAAAACATGTGGAAAATGCATAAATATAGATGCAAGTATAGAAAACTTCTGGAAGAACCTCATGTTGATCAGGAATGAGTGCAGGAATGGTTACGGAGAGGTGAATTCAAACGAAAGGATGAAAGGTTACTATTGGTGGCTCAAGAAAGTGGGCTACGTACATGCTGGTTTACAAAGTGCATTGAACATGAGGGAGAAACAGACAAATATAGGTTTTGTAAAACCGAACTGGAAACAGTCACACACCTCGTTGCTGGTTGTGACATACTAATGGCAGAAGGACTGTATACAGAAAGGCACAATAATGTGGCAAGACTGTTGCACTGGGGATTGTGCAAACATTACAGTACTGAAGTGGCTGAAAAGCAGTGGAAACATGAGCCATAAAGCATCATAGAAAATGATGAAGTCTACATCACATGGGACCATCCATTACTAACAATTCAAAAGATAGATGCTAGAAAACTAGATATAGTGGTCCAGGAAAAGAAGACAAAAGTAGCATCGATCATTGAAATCACCACACCCAGTGACTACAGTGTCCCGTGCACAGAGAGACATAAAGTTATAAAATATTCGGATCTGCAAGCAGAAACAAGCAATGTGGAAGAAAGATACCCAAACAGTTCCAAGAGTAGCAGGAGCAATAGGTCTTATAAAAAGAGTCTATAATCTTATTTTAGTTACACCAATACATGTAATGCCTTACGAACTGCAGGAGTCATTACTGGGCACATTGTGGGTGCTGCGAAGAGCATTTTTGATTGATATCAAAGAGTGAAATAATACTAATTTCATGAAGTTTAATTGGACTTTGACTTAGGAATGGGGTCCATTCCTGTCATGGTATTAAAAACCCAAAACATTTGGAGAAATTAAAAAAGAAAGGAGATAGCAAAGGTGTCCTTCACCCAAGAAGCCTCACTTCCTCCTGTCTCTCTAGTGTCATCCAATAGTATTACTGTCTTTGAGCTGAAAATGAGAAGTAGGGGGATAATATATGCAATATCAGGCATGCTTATTGTAATGAATAACCAATAGAGGAAATGGCCAGAATGAACAACTGCTATTCATTCCTGTAGATTTGGAGGCTATACCATTCTTATTGCTGTCCTAGTTAAAACAAAAGAGGAAGGCAAAGGTCAGGTGAGAGAAAGGGATAAGCTTTCACTTTATTTTAAAAGGAATGCCTACTGAAAACAAATAGCCTTCCTATCAAAAGTAAATTTACCAAGCACTTTGAAGAGTTCCCTATTGACATCGGTTAATACCTCCTGAGCTTTTTCTTTATTTTTATTCATCTGTTAATCATATAAACACACTAACAAAATCTGCTTCTTTTCAAGGGCAAACCAGGAATGTTATCTTAGAAAGTGACTTGCTCACAATCGCACAGCAGCCAGATGGACATGGGGGGGGGGGGTTTCAAACCCAGGAATCATAGCCTTAACCCTCTTTGCTAAACTGAGGTTTTCATTTTCAGCACTGCAACAAGTGAATTATTCTATTGTCATTGTTGGAAAAGCCCCAGCACCCTAATGATAATAAGGATGTCAAAATGTATCTCCAAGAGTGATGACCAAATCCTGATTAGTACCATAAATGATATAAAGATTCTTCTTCTTGGTGATTTCAGTGTAAGCGTCAGAGGCATTCAGACCTGAAGAATAATATCATCAGAAAGGAGGAAGTAGGGAGGAGTATTATTGAACAAATATGAAAAGTATGGACTAATCATCCCAAACTTCATTTACAGAGTAGCAAGTATAAAACTACTTCAAGACACCCTTGATTCAAGCATTAGCACCACCTTGCTCACATCACTGTTAGAACTCATAACTGCAATGGAGCCCACATCCCACGTCTCATGCAAGACTCAGATAACTGCTAGAAAAGTCATTAACTCATCTGATCTAACATGAACATGGACTTCGTTCAGAAATATTTGAAGTAGCCAAATTTATACACAGGAGTATTCAACAGTAAAATTCTTAATGAGTTAGTGATTCAATATTATTCAGAAATGTCTCAAGCCAAGTCTGTGCAGCATGCCTATACCTAAGGATAAAACTGAAACATAATGAAATGAGTCTCAGGCCACTATACATAAAACACATTGGCTGTGTCACACATCATAACCACAGTTGGTTTAATGAAAGTAATACTGTGCCTGAACTCCTACTCAGATGAAAAAGCATAGGTTACTGCTCAGAATAAGATGGTATTTCATACTAGCAAAAGAAAAAGTTGCAAAAAAATTCAAAGAAATTGCTAAGACATCAAAAATTAAAAGAAATAGTAAGGAGTTCAAATGTACAGGATATGAAATGACATGAAGTGATGGCTAGAGAAATTGAAACAAAACTAAAAAAAAGCTTCTAATTGAAAACCCCAATACCCATATGCAGTACCTGACTCTCCCTAAATGTATTAACATCTTGAAAGCCGCGGTGGTGCAGCGGTAGCATTGTCGCCTCACAGCAAGAGGTTCTCCCGTTCAATTCTCGGCTGGAGCACCTTCTGTGTGGAGTCTGCATGTCTTCCCCGCGGTCGAGTAGCGTTTGAAAGACATGTGTGAATGGGCGTGTCTTTGTTGAAGGTTGGGCATTGAGCTGGCACCTCGACACCATATAAATCTACTGCCAATCATTAGCAGACCGGAGTTCCGCTGTGGTGACCCCTAACTGGGAAAAGCCAAAAGAAACAACAACAACACAAAGATTTAGCCATCAGTAAGAATTCCTTATATGTATATACTGAACAGACACCAGTCTGATTAACAACATGAAAAATTATGCTCCTCCTTAAGAGTGAGCCTGTAAGCCATCCTAAAAACTATAGACCAATAACTTGCCTTCTGATGATATACAAACCGTATGCTGGAATTGATACAGAGAGAGTCCATAGACATTTAGGAAAAAAAAACTCAATTATGGCAGTAGAATAAAAGGGTTACAAAAGAAAATCATATGAAACAAAGGATCATTTCTTCCTAAATAAAGCCATAATACAGAATTGTAAAAAGGGTCAAGAATATAAGTATGGCATGAATAGTTTACAAAAAAGCATTGGGCAGCATCCCACATTCATGGATAAAGGAGGGTTTACAGTTGTATAAGATACATCCTACATTGATCAGTTACATTAGAGTGACCATAAAATAATGGCAAACCACTTTGCAATTAAATCATGACAAAGGGGAAATTATTATCCCAAGGGTAAAAATTCACAGGGGGATATTTCACAGCGATTCTTTGAAACCACTGCTGTTATGTCTTGCCCTTAACTCATTAAGCTGTTTACTTAACAGATTAGGTCATGGTTACAATCTGGCTCCCAGAAAATTACCTTGCTTGAAGACTTCTAATTTACTTTTTGCAGATGACTTAAAACTGCATAATTCATACATCCGGAGTTGAAAGCACAAATGCAAGTGGTTAAAACTTTCTCAGATGATATAGCAACGTCATTTGGTCTTGATAAATATACAAAAGCAATATTTAAAGCAAGAAAGTTGCATTACCATGAAAATATCAGTCAAAGACAGGAATGTGATAAAAAGGAACTTGAGCAGGACAGTGTATAAATTTTTGTGACTTGATGAAGGATTAGCAATAAAACATGAAACAACACAAATAAAGTTCAGTAAGAAATACTTCAGAAAGCTAAAACTAATACTGAAAACAGTCTTTACATCTAAGAATAAATCCCAAGCTATAAACCAATTTATTTTTCCTGTTCTAACTTATAGTTTTGGTGTGACTGACTGGCTGCAAACGGTATTGGATCAGTTGGACAGGAAAATAAGAAAAGGGCTTCATGCTTATCAAATGACATATAAAAATCAGTGTATACCAGAATTATATATCCCTTGCTCTGAAGGAACTATGAGCCACTTTGAAACTGGTTATATATATAGATCTGCAGTCACGGGACTGTATACATATCAGCTGACCTCTTCAAATCCAAACATAGTGAAAGTTGTGAAATATGAGGAGCAGTGATCTAAGATGATTTCTCTGCTTAGATTAGCAGAAGCATTCCAGTGTCAAGTGGGAATGGAGATCAAACCAGAAGTAGATAAAAGGCAGAGAGCAACTGAAATAGTAAAACAAAACAAGAAAGAGGACAATGAAAATGATCAGCTGAGAAGGAAAGAAATGTGGAAAAGCCATAAATACTGTGGCAAGAATAGAGATCTCCTGGGACAACATTTGCTGATCAGAATTTGATGCAGCAATGATTAAGAAGAGGTGAGTTGAAGCCTAACCAGTATAAGAAAAGAGAAAGGGATCAGGCAATCCTAAGTGAAAGACGTGCTCTTGTAGAATTTTTAGTTGAATCGAGAACAGAAGCTGCTTTTTAAAAAGTAATAATTAGTAGGGTATATAAAATATTGCACAATAACTACAGGGATTGATCAGAGGAGGTTAGAAAAGATTGAGAAGAGAGACTGGATAAGCAATTCACAAGGAAATAATGGGAAAACAAATGTATGGCTCCCAAATATGCAGCAAAGTGCAGAGGATTTAGGATTTTTTGCTTGAAAATGATTGCATAGGTATTTTTATACCCCAAGCAGACTCCAAAGAATTTTTCCTCAGGTAGATAACAAATGTTGGAAATGTGATGGGGAAGAAAGAAGTAACTGAGAACATGTTTTGGGAGTATAATGAGTTGGCAGACTTTAAAAAGTTCCTACAGAGTACTCTGTCAGAAATATTGGGTGAGCAAATGGATGTAACTAAGAACATTATTTTTCTGAGCTGGGATACAGGATCTGAATTGCCTGGACATAATGATGCCTTATTGTGTTTAATTCTGGTGGCTGCCAAAAAACAATTACTAGAAAATGGAAATTAAAGTCTAAACTAACTGTATCTGAAGTAATGCATATTGTAATAGAGATAAAAGAACTGGAAGCTGGATCTTTAGAAAAGGGAAGGAGCAAACTACAGATAAAAATGGAAATTGTGGGAGCAATACATGCACAATAATATTTCGGAGAAGGAGTGTGGTTTAAGAGAAGGCAGAAATTAATCAATTTATGTTATGTTGTATTGATGATAATTGTATAAAAGCATATATGTGATATATAATGTTTAATTTGGGCATGCTAGCATGTTTTTTTTTCATATAAATATATGTTTGTCTATGTCTTAAGTGATAATTCAATAAAGGTGGTTAAAAAAATAATGTATTTTTAATTCAAAAATATATGTGATCTTCATTGCGGGGAAGATTCAAAAAATGTGGACAACCTCAGGAACTTGTTCATGACTCTAACTGAGCTGACACTAGCATTTGACTCCATATGTTATAGCTCAGTGGAAGATACTGGTAAAATCTGGGAAGGCCACAAAAGTACCTCGCGAAGAGGATCCTAGGGTTTAAACACATGCCCTACATGGACAGACTCAAAAAACTCCAGCTTTTCTCTGTTTCATATCATCTATTAAGAGGTGATCTCTGCTTGACTTACAAAGCCATGTCTGACCCAGCCCTGTTAGAAATGTTACACCTAAAGAAATCCGAATCCCTCCGCACCATACACTCCAGGGACCTCAACCTCATTACCATAATCAACAGAAACATGCTGGAGGGACAGGTTCATAACCCAGAGATTGCCCATGCTCTGGAATAGACTTCTCAAACATGTCAAGCAGACCACGTCACTGGTGCTTTTCAAGAGAAATCTTGATGAGTGGATGGGAAATAGAAAGTTCACCCCGGGGATCACTCCAGTGGCTCTACTTGATAGAGGCACCGGGAACTAACGGCAGCATGAAGCCAGGGCACTTCTATGGGCTAGGCTTGTAAAGACTCCAGGGCCATTAGCCTAGTACACACCTATGAACCTATTAATGGAAGGTTCCTGGATTATGGATAGGATATGGGTGACAGATTTCTTCAAATAGTTCAATGATTAGTTTATTAGTCTCCAAATAGATAAAGTAAGGTGTTCCATCAGTTCACTGTTGTTCACAATCTTTCTGTTATCTTGGTTTTTACCAATTCCAACTGAATCTGACATAGGATATGGATATAGAATGTGCAGTGGGCTCGTCTATCTTCCATATTTGTGCTCTAGTTCCTTCTTGTTGCAGTTATCCTAGTCACTACTAACAACCATCTTTCCACTGAAACTGATGAGAATGTGGCATGGATGGAGGGTTTTTACATCTTATATATCTGTGATCAAATATTAAAGTTTTCAAGGCATCACTCATTGAGCTGTAGAATATTAAAGACTGCACTATCTTTATATACACATTGTACACATAATGGCTTTCAAACTGCAGTGGGTACCTTTAGCTTAAGCCTACTGAACTTGTAATTTCCATTCAAAGTCTTAAAGACCATTATGCTTCATAAGCCTTCTGAATCCCTTCCAAATGAACCTTCACAATTCACCGTACAGGAAAAGGCCTTGCATACATGCATACATATATTTCAGGCATGGGCACTAACCCCTTCTAGCCAGCCAATATACCAAAACAGTCACTCCAATAAGAAGTGTCCAAGTTGTAATTGAAAATATCTAAACTAGTGATTGCTTTAATATAATTTGGTAATTTATTCCATGCATCACCTACTCTCTTTAAGGACCAATTAATACATCTCTCATTCCTATATAATCTTCTGCTTAGGTTGTCTGATGATTCTCTACCACTCTTTGATAACAGCAAACATTCCCTGAGGCACTTATCTCTAAATGCCCTCTATACCTGAATTAGGTCTCATCTTAAATATGTATATGAGACACTGTACATATTCAAATATTTTAATATTTCATAATAACTTAAATTTTCACATCCATGGATGCCCTTAGTATATTTCGACTGTGCTCATTTTAATTTACATGTGCTTGTTTTCTTATAAGGTTTACTTATTATTATTATTATTATTATTATTATTATTATTATTATTATTATTACATACTTTAGTTTAGGTGTAACATAACTTAGAAACAATGATTTCATCATTTTTGATTTCCTAGACTTTATTATTCTTTTTTATAAACTGGCTAATATGATCAGAAAAACTCTAAGCTGGATCTATCCATATACCCAGGTCCTTAAATGAACCTACAGTTTCAATGTGATGATTCACCCTTCAAACTAGGTCTCCCATGTGTCATATGTTTAGTTTTTCATGGATTTATCATCATATTATTCTCCTGTGCCCAAATGATCAAGTTATTAAAGTTCTTTTGTAGACATGCCCTGTCTGTAACTGATGTAATTGGTTTACCCATTTTCAAGTCATCTGCATACAGACAGTAGAACACCTCAGATGAAAAAGATAGATCTGAAAGACACAAACTAAACAAGTAAGGGCCTAGGACAGAGCCCTGTGGATACCCTGAATGTGACCTACAATTTCACCTGTCCAGCTGCTGAATAATATTTGCTGTGTCCTATTTGTAAGCCATGCAATTATCTGTCTTATCAAGATTACATCAGTACCTAGTTGTTCTAATTTATTAATCAGTGTTTTATGTATGACCCTGTCAGAGGCTGAAGTTAAATATATATAAATTACATCACGGCACATTCTTCGTTTATAGCTGTTATATTATTCTAGAACATCATGCTACAGGTGGTTATACATCCCAGTCTTTCCATTTCTGTCAACTAATTATCCAAAATAACCTTTTCCATTATTTTTCCACAACAAAACAGTAAACTTATTGGCCTATATGACTGATTTTATCCCATACCCCTTACTGTAAGTTCATGGTGAAGTGGTTCTCAGGTATTTAGTACTAATTCTGTCAACTCCCTGGGCTTTTACTCAGTTTTTTTCAATATAATCTAATTTAATTTCGGTAAGCAATATTTATCACCTGTTTTGAGGAGCCAATTTGTTTTGTATCAGATTTTGTAAATATAACTATAGCTGCTATGTTTGAGAATACATTTTAGAATCCACACACACAGTATCAATCTGGATGTCTTTACTCCTACCACATCTTTTGTATTTATAAAATGGTTTGCTATTATCTTCAGAATATTCCTGATATTGTCTCACACTATGCTTAATATGTCTTTTCAGTTTATTAATTCCAGTTTATTATCGCTTGACCTCACCCCATTTCTTATTTTTTTTAATCTCTCATCTTAAAGTCCCTTGTTCTTATGTCTTCAAAATGTTCCTGATATTGTCTCACACTATGCTTAATATGTCTTTTCAGTTCATTCATTCCAGTTTATTATAGCTTGACCTCACCCCATTTCTATTTTTTTTAATCTCTCATCTTAAAGTCCCTTGTTCTTATGGAAATATATCCTCATGACCTTGTGAGTCTAGCTCCTGATGTTACACATTGATTTTTTTTTAATTCAAACAATTTCTCTTTCAAAATTTGCCACATTCATGCAATGTTTCCACCAAATGTATCATTCCAATTAGCTTAACATTGTGACTGTTTTGTTTTTATATAGTCTGTTATTAATATTCTATGAACTGGTTTAGACTTCATTTTGGCAGAATTATCTGGCAGTCATTTAACCTTTATAACCTCATGATAACTGCACATGAAGTAACAGTCATTTCCTTAAGAACACAAACAATATCAGGTATGTTCCATTCTCTTGTAGGTCTGTTTACAATCTGCAGCAAATGTTTTTCCTGAATGTACATTATAAATAATTTCCTTAGTAATATTGCTGAATCAATAATATTCCAGCTTTGTTTCTGGCAAATTTAAGTCCCAAGATACTGCTATTTTTCTCTCATTTCACATAAGAAAGGTATGAGTTTCTCTAGGTCATCAGCAATTAGTTTTGGTGGTTTAAAAACTCCAAGAATTATCTGTTTCAGGGTTGTCCTTACTGAACCATGGGGGTATTTAGGCTACTGAATGAGAGGGCACAGAAAAGTTACATTCAAGATATAGTGTGTTAGTGTCTCCTTTGAGAAAATGACCTAGGAAAGGATACCTAGATTTGGGTCACAATTTATTATTCCTACCATTTCCTATGTATCTAACTCCTGAGACATTTACTGAGATCACCTGCAGAACTCATCTGGTCCACCAGCGTAAGTTCATGGTATATACCTACTTTGCTGGTGTTCTAGGCTACAGCCTGGATGGAAGAAGAACGCTGAGTATCTAGCAGCCTGCTCTGCTCTTCTTTGTTGAAGTCAGGACTGTAAATAGTGTCACCATATACCTGTCCACAGGTGGAAATCTGGTGGCTGTGAGTAAGGTGACAAATGTCAGCACTCATGTCAGTATTTGTCATGCATGGGTACATGGAGTCTGTGGATAATGCACCATGTGGCAGTACTAAGGGGATTACTCTAACATTTATAGTAAACCATGCACCCACTGATTTTAGATATCAGTTCCAAACTGTACTCTCTTCAGCACAAATGGTCTGGCATAGGCTGTAGTTAAAGAAGACTGTTTGCAATCAATGCATTTGTGTGGTTACTGAAATAAAGAATTTAGAAAAAAATAGGCATTGTTTATAATTTTGATTATATCTGGTAATTCTTTAAGAATAGAAAATCCTTCCTATAGCGGTAGCTGCCAGTTTTTCACAGATGTCTGCTTTCCAGGACAGATTAATAATCTGAGTGTCAAAAAGGCCATTTTACTGATTTACAGTAACTAATTGACTTTACTATGCTCCGAAGGAAAATACCATCAAAATAATTCAAATCTATGAAACATCAGCTTGCACTTTAAATACACATGAATACATAAATACACAGTGTTTCAAGCCTCATTGTACCCTGCCTGTCCAAATATAATAACCCTGATATTGTTCAACATTGAGGATAAAAGGAAAACTTTCTTACTGTTAAAGTTTTGCAGTCTCATAAACTGAAACAACCAATATTGGTTCAACTAATAAAAATATTGTTGACTCCCATCTCACACAAATTTATAGTTATTACATCATTGCAGCCTCCTTTTTACTGCAAGTCAACATATAAAGGCATCTAGCACAGCATTGCCAGAAATCATCAGCAAGCTGCATTCACAAAAAAGCATTCTCTTCCCAAACTGTTCCATATAAAATGTAATACTGTCAGTGGTTTAGTAGGATACATAGTTTTTGATACAAGAAAATCAAAATGTTGGCAGCTTAAATCAGTAAAAAGCTTAGGGATTCATATTCCACACTTGTCAATGCATCATGGAATTAGGAGATTCTGTATTTCTGATAAACATCCTCCATATAAAAGTTTAATAATACCCTAACTGCCTGTTCTGTAGCAGCTCAGGAAGTAATTAAGGGTACCACACTACACAATCAATCAATCAGTAGGTAAATAAAGTTATAAAAAAAAAACATACATACACATGCTGTATAATGAAATTAAAATGCTCTCAAATATTAAAGTGCTTATTTTTCACCATTTTCTTATTTAATTATTTCAGTTTCCTTTACTTAAACAATTCTACGTTTTAGATTCAGTTCAGTAATTATCATATATGCTGAAATTGCTATATGTTGTTGTGATGGCCTCTCTATACCCCAAGCCAGTAATCAAGGAGTCTCAGTCTTCACCACTGACACCATTGAGAGACGGTCACTAAAAACAGGAATGCATTTTCAGATGCAGCTATCTGCATCCAACATAATTCCCCCCCAAGAGCACACGAGAACATATTCCAGACCTGGGACTGGATTTTCTGTCTATCTAGATTCCAAACAAGACTCACTTTGGAGCCCTGTGTCCCAGTTCCAAATAGCTGACAAACCCACACCTGGGTATTTGATTTTCACATGCACACAATCCTGGGAAAGGCTGGTACAGATTTACTAACTGTACCCCTTCTGCCCAGACTATCAGGTAACTATGCTGCCACCAATTCACCACTCTCAGGTTCTTACAAGGGTATCCAATTATACTGAGTAAAATCAACACTAACATAAATGGTAGAGTGCAACCAAAGCAGCCCGGCTTTTCAGAGTGGCCAAGGCATCACTAAAATAAGCACAAGCACTCTCAAGACATTAAAGTATTCTCTAAAAGACCAGCCACAATGAAAGGTATAAAAATATTTAATAATAAATAATAAAATAGAAAACATGAGAATACTAAATATGTAAGTACAATAAATACCAGAAATAAAAATAACACAGTTGGACAGATTCAAACAGATGCAGAAAAAGAATGCTTAACTAATCTCACTGTATTTTCTGTCTAAAGAATAACTGTTCCCTAGCTGACTTAATTAATACACTAAGGCAAGATTAGATGCTGAAATGCTTACTTCCACAAGGCAAGGTGATGAATTCAAAATGAACTGAACTGAACAACTAACTGAACTGACTGTGATACCTGTCATAGATCTTTATATCAGGTTCCAAAGAAAAGAAAAGAAAACAAACTGCTGTGAGAGTTCCATCCTCTCAATGCTGGTTATGACATCACATTTGATCACCTGGCTCTGGTACAATACACACTCAGAACTTTGCTAAGATTTGTTGCAGTATCTAAAAGCTATAGAACAATTTCAAAGCTTCTACTCTTCCCTTCCGGAATTCTTTGTTTAAACATAGTCATTTTATAATAACACTGTTGATACATTTTTAACACAAGCATCTGTACAAGTCAATGTCCCAGTCAAATGACACAAAACCATCCACAAAACTCCAGCTAACCATGCTGGCATATGCACACATGCACTGCCCCACTCTTCCTGGCACAAATGCAACACCCCAGATCATTACATCTTTAAACAGGCCTTGCACTTTGCTTGCAGAACAAAAGCTGTTGAATATTTATGGGAACTGAACCTTTTGTTGACAAGAAAAAAAATATGGTAAAGCTGATCAAATATCGACAGGTTTTTCACTGAACTAGAGGGGATCAGGGAGATTGCTCTTTCCTCACTGTTGTGTGATCTCAGAGTTGGTATATTTATTTATTTATTTTACATTTGTTGACCTGGATTGTCCGACTGAGCTGAAGAGCCCTCTTTCTGTGGAGGCCCGGGGAGAAAAGCTCCAACATATTATACAATTTTCATTATAAATTAGCATTAAACAGCAATGTTACAGGATAATTTAAAGGCACTAAGTAGTAATACAATGTTATACAGGGTCAATAATCAGGAGTATAGCATAACTATTTCAAGATGTATAAAAAGAAATATGTCATTAAGATGAATATAGTTTTTGGGGTAAGTGGTTACAAAAACCCAGTTTTATCATAATGTAGTTGCATGAAGGCAAGACAATTGCAATAGAATGTTTCTCTGAGGTGATTTGCTTAATAGATTTTAGAAGACAGTAGAAAGAGTAGTCAAGGAAGATTAGAGAGAGCTAGTGAGATGAGTGAGTTAAGGGCAGAAAGTAGATTAAGGTATGAGAAGTAGGGGATGTTTAAGGCGGGAGAGTGCAGTGGCAGGACCAATGACTTTTAAAGTGCTCTTTGGTGGCTGTCTTAAATTGTTTAGGGTGCGTAAGGGTCCTGATTTCTAGTGGGAGCTTATTCCAGGCAATAGTGGGGTGATAGCTGTACATTTTGCATCCAAATTTAGATGTGGGTTTGTAGATTTGTAGTAGGGCTTGGTTAGAGCTTCGGAGAGGTCTGGTGGGAGAATAATGGGAGATGAGAGGGGATAGTGCTAGGCAGTAGGAAGGCTGGTATAGGATAGAATGGATGATCTGGAGTTGAGAGCGAAGAAGCTGGTGGGGTAATTCAAGCCAGTTTAGGTGTTTTAGAGAGTGACAGTGATGGGATTTGTAGGTTTGTTGGGCAGCAAATCTAGCTACCTTGTTGTAGGTAGATTTGAGTTTGGTCAGGAGTGCTGAATTAAGATTTGTGAGAATTTGAGAATTGTACATTAGACTGGGTAGAAGAGATAAGAGAGAGAGTAATCTTGGCTTCAGAGGTAAGGAATTTCTTGTTATGGTAAAGGAGCCCTAGTTTTGAATGAGTCTTTTTGATACAGTTATTAACATGCAAGTCAAATTTAAGCTGATCATCGATGGTTATGCCTAAGAGCTTAGTGCTGGATTCTACTTGAATGGGAGTGTTATTAAGGGGCTGTATGGAGAAGGAGGGTTTAATATTGTTGAACTTTTTAGATAGGAACAGTAACAGCTTTGTTTTTTTAGGGTTAAGGATGAGTTGGTTGTTGGAGAGCCATGTTTCAACTAAGTTAAAAGATGCCTGAGTAGCTGAGAAGAGCTTAGAGGGAGAGTTGGCTGTGGTGATGACTGTAGAGTCATCTGCGTATTGCACTAAAGATGACTGAGGACAGGAGGTATAGACCTGATTAGTAAAGATATTAAAAAGTAAAGGCGCAAGGATAGATCATTGAGGTACACCCATTTTTACAGGGAGAGGAGGGGAGAGTGCAGAGTGCCATCTCACTGATTGAGATCTATCAGTGAGGTAGCTGGAGAGCCATGCAAACAGTATCTGAGGCGAAGTTGAGGTTATGCAGTTTGTGAGCAGAAGAGAGTGTGAGACAGTTTCAAAAGCTTTTGAGAGGTCCAAGAATAGACAAGGAATACGTTTATGGTCATCCATGGCTATAGAGACAGTGTTGAAGGATAATAGAGCTGTAGTGGTGCTATGTTTGGGTCTGAAGCTGTGTTGAGTGAGTGTAAGCAGATTTTCCTGTATTAGATCCTGCATAACTTGTTTATGAATACATTTATCTAGTACATTAGAGAGAGGGGAGAGGATAGCAATAGGTCTAAAGTTGGAGATATCAGAGGAGTTAACTCCTTTGTGTATAGATAGTGTGTAGCATTGTTTCCAGATGGAAGAGACCTTAGATTCAGAGATTAATTAGGATAGATACAGGGAGATCAAGAGAGTCAGCTGTTAGTAGAAGAAAAGAGGAAGGAATATTGTGAGCTGATGCTGAGCATGGTTTTAAATTAGAGAGTAGAGTTTTGATGTAGCTAGTAGGTACAGGTTTGAGGGAGAAGGTATTTGAGGAGATAGTATTAGGAGTAGGTTCAGAAAAGTTGGAGATGTTAGTAGTAGAGGAGTTTTGATTAGGGTCCAGTAGTTTAGATACTGAATCGATAAAATAGGTATTGAAGATAGTGGCAGTTTCTTCAGATGTCTTGTCTGGGCATGGATTGGGGGAGCTAAGATTACCGGGATGTAATATTTGGTTAATAGAGTTCCAGAACTTTTTAGGATTAGATTTTAGGGCTGTGTATATATAATTAGTGAGGGTGTGATGGGTGCAGGGGGGCTTTGTCCACTTTGGAAAAAATATTTACTTAAAGTTTTTTCAATCCTTTATGGATTCATTGTAAGAAAACGCAAGATAATTTCTTTACAAGAAATTGCCCCCTGAAGCTCTCCTTGCTATGTTACCGGTTCATCAATTAAAAAACTGGAGTCAAAAATGTGTAATCTATTGTCTGGATATACAGTGCCTTGGAGAGAGCACGAAGTAGAAGTAATCCAATACCAGACCTTTAATTCTTTTTATTATTATAAAGAATATTCTTGTTTCAATTTCCATTAAAATATTTACTAGAAAGGAAAAGGTTGTGGTCGAAAACAACTTTATTTCATCATCTTACTTTCTTGGTAGGTGAGCGCATTTATTAACAGTCCAGTTAAAACACTCTTATTTACACGCAATTTTCAAGTAACTAATGAAGATGCATTAATTACATTGCATTTTGATTGGTTAAATGGGTTTGGGCCTGGAGTATGATTGGAACTTTCAATAGATGTTCCTGATTGGATGAGGAACTGGGGATTTCAGCCAATCTAAGGAGAGGGTGGTGTTGCCTTCATGTGGGACTAGAAAGATATATATATATATATATATATATATATATATATATATATATATATATTTTTTTTTTTTTTTTTTTAATTTTTTTTAAAAGCTTCAAGGTCATGACCAACAATGGAGCAGGCAGTTTGTGATTTTTTTTATTTATATTGACTTGGCCGCCATGGTGGTTAGAGACAGCAGTGACCATTCACAACTTGGGTGCAAATTGGAAGTAAATATAATTGTTCTGGTTAGGGGGGTCCACTGGGATACTAACTATAACACTTTCAATATTATCAACTTAATAACAGAAAGACTAGCACAGGAACGGAGTATTAAGCTATAGCCACAACCCCAAACACCATAGGCAAGAACAATAACATATCCACCAATCCATCTCCTAACACAAAAGGAGAGAGACCAAGTTCTCGTTATTTTATAAAAAGGATAAGACATGAGCCAAGTCCTGTTTGGTTTGAATTAAAGAGATCCACATACCCTGGGATCAAATTGAAATTTAAATAGAACATATGATTTAGGAATTAAGCCCCCGTTTTTAATTTATAAGTCCCTAGGTTCAGTTTTTCTTAGTGAGCATAGTACACAGTGGACAAGGAAAATGTTGGGAGTTACATTGGCAGACTTAGCCACAAAGGTTTGGCTCGGCCGCATTAGTAAAAAGTAAAACAAAGGTTTTGAGCAGTTATTCCCATTCCTATTTTTTTTTAAAGGTGTTTTTGCTCCACTTATGAATACAGTTTTTTTTCAAAAGGCAAAGACTTATTAACTAAAAAATCTCACCAGTCCGAACATTTCTAAACTAAAAATGCTGCACTACCGAAAGGCACCAACCCCCCTTCCATCCCTTAATTAGTCACTAGCAATTGCAGCCTACAACTTATACCTTCCACTTAAACACAAATAGGCTAAAACGGCATTAAATGAGATTAAAATTAAGTATAAATGGAAAAAAATTTAGGTACGCCATTTTCTTAATTTAAGCTAAAAGTTATACAGCCCACGACTCTGTTTTTTTTTTTTAAGCCACCATAATCCCCTCACAAGGAGCATTTTCATATGGCCACCCCAATAACCCTGTTACATCTTAGCAGTGTATTTTACTCTTGAGGTAGTTCTTTCACTGATTAGTACCTCTGAACCACAGCACATTCTTAGGGCCACCTCCCATCCATAATAGAGGACCCCCCCCCCAGTTTCAATATCATTTTTCATTTAATTTCACTCAGTTGGTGCCGATGTAAGTCTAGTTAGATGGATCAATGAATCAAACAAAGCTAGGAGCAATTCTATGTTTTCTTATTCTCACATCAATCAAGCACAAAGAAAAGCAGACAATTTTTATTTATTGACTTCATGATGTACGAAGCTTAAGGACAGTTTGTAAATCCTTCTACTTCCACACAAAGCAGCACCATTCTCTCCTTAGATTGGCTG
>NC_056744.1:1006489963-1006527463 GCF_019279795.1 Protopterus annectens | reverse complement strand
TGTTATGAAATTCAAAGTTATGGGTATTAGATGTTTTGGGTTTTAGATGTTCTGGTCTCAGTGTTATGAAATTAGATGTTATGGGTTTTAGATGTTTTGGATTTTAGATGTTCTGGTCTCAGTGTTATGAAATTAGATGTTATGGGTTTTAGATGTTTTGGGTTTTAGATGTTCTGGTCTCAGTGTTTTGAAATTAGATGTTATGGGGGCGGAGCCTGAATGGCTAACTGAAAGCAGCAGTATTTTACAGCTCCATATAACTAGTTAAATAAGACAGGAAAAATATTCTTTTTTTTTCTTCAAAGTATAAAATCTTATACATAAAGGACTAATTTACATAATTACAAACTTTGAAGTTTTACAAATAATTTCCTGTCAAAAAGCTTGAAGATATATTCACTTGTTAAAATGAGCAACTCAAAGAATTCTGATCAGGATGCTGCCTTAAAGAAGTAACTACAACAGATGACATCTACTCTGCAGGAGTTGTCTTTGAAGATGGATGATTTTAAAGAGAACCTAGAAAATCTTAAAACAAGCAGTCAAAAACAGATGGACACCCTCAAGGAAATGCTACAACAACACCAGACATGGAGAGGTTTCTCTAAATGACTTAGAAAGCAGACTTAAGAAGAGGAAACACAGAAAGAACTGCTTCTTAAACAAAACACTTGGTTGGTTAATAAAGTAGATGACTTGGAAAATAGGGAGAGGAGAAATAACATCAGGATTTTCAGATTACCTGAAAACACAGAAGGTGAGGATATTATTTCCTTTTTATCAAGCTGGATCCCTGACTTTTTAAATTTAAAAGAAGGACTTTCCTTTGGCATTGAAAGGGCGCACAGAGCTCTTGGGAAACCTGCCATTAACTCAAACTCTCCTCCTAGGTCAATAATTATCAAATTTCTTTCATACTTGGACAAGGAACTGATTTTAAGATCTGCTTGGAGGAAGGCACCTCTAAAATATAAACAGAACCTGATAAGATTTGATAATGACTATTCATCTAGAATAATGGAACAAAGGAAAAAATTGTGGCCAATGATAACGTTTCTGAAACAAAATAACAGCAAGGCACAACTTGCTTATCCAGCTAAGATAAGACTACTGTATGCCAATGAGATGAGGACTTTTTTGACTTAGAGGAAGCCTCTTCATTTATTAAAACTAATAATGTGATTACTTTACCAGAAGATATGGATTGGATGTCACCTTCTCTCAAGAGAACAAAAGAAACTAATGTCTGGACAGACGTCAAAAAGAAGAAGCAAAAGATTGATACTGTTACAGCCAAATCTCTCAAAGCATCTACTATGATATGAATTGTTTTAACAGTACTTTAAAGGACCAATTTTACTGCTTGGAATTTTAAAACAAAGGTAACTATCTACTGGAATCTTTATCTATATTTTTTGAAAACAGATCACACATGAGAGTTTTCACATTACCTCATGTATGTAAAACATTTTCTTTCACAGAAGGAGGGTTATATAGCACATAAAATATTTATACTGTAAATCAACATACATAGTATATGTGTATTTTCTCTTAATTTTCTCTTTTCTTTCTCTCTCTTTTCTCATTATTTATTTTAACTGCATCTTGTCTCCCTTTCGAAATTCTCTCCTATTTACTATACTAATATAGTCTGTATATATTTAATCACTCACTATCTATACATAGATAAATAATAGTCTAAAATAATCTAGTTTTAAGATAGACTAATTGGAATAGTGAAATTAATTAAGTGTTATTACAGATTAATGGTAGTCACTGTTATGCTTATTGGGATTGGGGACATGTTCGTGATTAACTCTGAAATGCTCCATTCATGTACATATGTCCTTTGAATTATTTCCTTTTAGTATTAACACACATATATATATATAAATATATATATATATATATATATATATATATATATATATATATATATATATAAAGGAGGGATAAATGTACTGTTGGTTAATAGAAGTGAAGCTTTCTTCACCTTCTATTTGCATTGCCACAGCAACAGTAAAAATTGCTGCAGTTTCTAAGGACACTGTGAACCTGCGAAGTGCATTTAGCCTCACAGATAAATAATAAGAAAAAGTAATGTTGTTTGGTTATTAAAATGAAAAACAACCCAAGCAAGGTAAAATAGGACATAATAGGACTGTTTGTAAATATTTTATGATTTATCCTCATAAGATTACATATTCCTGGAAATACAACTGAACTACATGTGCACTCAAATGTAGCTGCTTGATTAAAAAGTATTACTCAGTTTAACATGCTGATTCCACAAGCTGTCTGCACTGTAAAAGTTTCATTTTATATGTTACTTGAAATTGACAGTCACTAGAGCACATGAAAAGATACATATTACTTTTTGCAACATGTAATCTTTGCAGTTACCTCACACTCTGTCCAAGCTCACTTGGCAACTGATAGCTATTCATTTAAAATATCAGTTTAAATATTAAATGTGCCCTTGAAATGCTATTGACATTTTGACAAAATATAATCTGAACTGTAAAATGAATGACTTGAAAGAAGTGAAGTAATACATATATATCAAAGACAGTTCTTGACACTACAGTATAAGTAAAAATGTATATTCACAAGGAAGTATTGAAATGTTTTAGTCTTCCAGTTAAAATAACTTACTCTAAACATTTTGCGATATCAGAAAGTTTGAAGAGCTAGGAAAGTACTATTCTTTGTCTTTATAATGATTATTAGACAGTTGTTAGACTCTGCTTTGTTTAATCAATTGTGACACATGTTTATGAGGAAAAGTGGACTCAGATGTTATTACAATAGTTATTAGATTAATGGTGGACACTGTTATGCTTAATGGGTTATGGGGCATGTTAGCGATTAACTCTGAAATGTTTCGTTTATATACATACTGTCAGTTGAATTATTTCCTATAATATTAACATAATATATAAAAGGAGGGAAACATGTACTGTTGCTTGTGAGAAGTGAAGCTTTCTTTACATTCTATCAGCCTCGTGAACTATTTCAGTTTTTTTTGTTTTTTTTTAACACTCATTGATTAGGAGCCACTGTATTTGCACTGTCGTGGCAACAGAAAACAGCTGTGGCAGTTTCTATGGACTTTGTGAATCTGCGAAGTGCATTTAGCCTCGCAGATAAATAAATTAATGTTGTTTAGCTATTAAATTGAATTACATTCTAAGGAAGGGTAAATTAGATAACTTAATACAACAACTTGTAAATACTTTATAAATTACTCACATTGGACGACACCTTCCTGGAAACTCAGCTGAAATGTCCCTAAATTACTTGTGAACTTAAACTGCCTGATTAATAAACATAACTTACTTTAACAACCTGAATCCATAAGCTATCTGCTCTATATATGCCACATTATATATGTCACTTGCATATGACAGTCTCTAGAGCACACGAAAAAATACATATTATTTTTGCAACATGCTATATTTGCACCAACCATACATTCTAAACTAACTCAATTGGCAACTGACAAGTTATTTGAAACATCAGTCTAAATATTAATTGTGCCCTTGAAATATTGTTGCCGTTTTGACAAAACAAAACCTGAACTGAAAAAGGAATGATTTGAAGAAGTGAAGTATTGTACAAATTTCAAAGACAACTATTGACACTACAATATAAGTAGAAATGTATACATGCAAGGAAAAATTGAAATGCTTTACACTTTTAGTTAAAATAGCTTATTGTTAACTTTTTGCTTTATCAGAAAATTTAAAGAGCTAGGAAATTATTTCTAATTTGTCTTTATAATGTTTACTAAAGTGATGTTAGTCACTAACTTGTTTAATGGATTGCGAGTCATGTACAAGACCAACTACTGAATGTTATTTCTGTTTACCTGTGTTTGCTGAATTTCTTTTATTAGTATTGATTTAGAACAAGGGAAAGAAAGGGAAGGGAAATTTCTGTTTTTGGTCAAGGGAGGAGAGGCTTAAGAGTATTCTAACTGCCCCAAGAACTGTCTAAGATGCTCTAAATACTATTTGATTAATACTTACCTAAGGTAAGTCTTGATTACCATATAGGTACCTTCACATTCATTCTAGACCTGATGTGATTACCCATTCTGGAAGCAGGAGGTGCCCTATGCAGGATGGGAATTGTCAGGGTGATCATAGTTCATTCTTAGACTCTGCTTTGTAAATCTATAAATATGTAAAAGCACTGCACACTAGAATGTAGGGTACCTCTACTCAGAATCAGGATACCACTGATAAGCTGTGTCTTTTCATAAGTGTAAGTTGAAGTTGGTGAGCTGAAGAGTGGGAAAGTAAAGGAAGACAGTACACCTACAGTAAATTCATATTTCACTGGTAATCACTCATTGTCTCCTGTAGAGTCCTTTTAGTCAAAATAGTTTAGTAATAATCTATTTGTTGTTGGCTTATTTAGTGTATGCTCCTCTGTTGCATTTAATTTATCCGAAATGACATATCTGACATGTTTCAGATCTCTTAAGGGTAACTAAATATTGGATATTTTCTAAGTCAACATAATAATTGTTTACACTACTAACATTCCATCCTGATATATAAAATACTATAGAACAATAATAGAATAATATAGAATTTCATATCTCTTTTAAGAAAATTTTCCATATAATAATTTAACATACGGAGCTCAGTTGATATTGTTGGTTAAAGGTATGACTGATAATCCAATAGATCTATCTTTATCTACTGGCTGAGGAATGACTTTCATTCCATATTTAATGGGAAATTCATATTTACTTGTATTTGATACTTTAGAAGTAATGTTTTATAGAAGTACTTTTTAAAAGCCTGACCAGACTTTTACCCTACTTGTATTTAAAGAAGAAAGAACATTAAATTATACTCCCAAGTTTGCACACATAAAAATAACATTCAGTGTTATCAGGGAATATGGTATAACTACTATAATCAAAATAAAAAAAAAGAAGCAAAATGTTTCTTCCAACATTAACTTGAAATTGATTAAACATTCTTATCATGAAATAGTAATGGCTTAAATAATGCAAATAAAAGATCAAACTTACTAAAATATTTAAATCTAAATAAGGCACAAGTAATACTTCTCCAGGAAACGCATTTTAAGACTAATGATAGCTTTATTTGGAACCCTAAGGACTATACAGTCTTAGCTCAATCCTGCTATAGAACAAAGACAAAAGGAGTATCAATTCTCTGGAAGAAAAACATAATCACTCCAAAAGTTATTTATAAATATGAAGACAAAGAAGGTCTACTAATGTTTGTTATAATTAAATTTAATAGAATATGGACCTTTAGCTAATCTATATTGGTTTCTAGGAACTGGAGCAGGAATGGTTAAAAACACCTAGATTTTATTTCTGACAATTATAAAGGAAATCTTATACTGGGAGGAGACTTTAATTGTACCTTAGAAGCTTCTGAAACCACCAAGAAGTCTTTTCACATAGCAACTATTTCAAAATCCTTAAAAATATTGATTGATCATTTAATTTAATAGACACTTTTAAAGTAAAAGATGATAAATCTTTATTATTTCCCCATAAAGACCATAGATTTGGAACACAAACCAGAATAGACAAATTATTCGTAGTTCAAGATTTACAAACAAAAATCCTCAACTTCTCAATAGTTCCATGCTCCTTCTCAGATCATGACTCTCTGATAATGAAGCTCCAAATAGAGTTTAAACCTTTAATCCTCTCAACTAGAATTCCATCATATATCACGAAAATTACAGAATTCGGACCCTGGATGTTGTCAGAACTACAATTATTTCTTGAAATTAAGAATACAACAGAAATCAGTAGAGTCATGATTTGAGACCATTAAAAGTGTTTTCATTTGGTAAGACCCTTAGCTGGTACAAAAAGAAAGTTAGAGAGTGGGAATCTAAATCATTAGACCTGCAAACCAGACTCTTGACAGCAAAATCTAAAAAAAATCAGAATTGTCCAGAAGTCAAAAAAGAAATAGAGGAATTAAATAAAAAATATAATGAAATTCTAACACACAAAACTTGTCTAGCCTTGGAAAAATTAAAAATAAACTCATTAGCCACCTCCCCCCAGATATCTACATAACTTAGCTACAAGAATTAAAATACAATCTAAAGCAAATAACATTAGTAGTATATATGATGAAAAGAAAGGGAAAAAAGTACCAGATATAGGAGACATCCTTGAAGCATTTTGGTTCCATTTTATGGAACACTTCAAAAAAGAAGATTTAGATACCAACCAAATAAACTTAGATACAAACCTTATCAATATAAAAAAATTCCAGAAAACTTAAAATTAGACCTACAAAAACCCATATCCTACAAAAAACATGTTGACAAGATAAAAGAAAGTAAATCTAACAAAGCTCCAGGGATAGATGGTATAATTACTGACATTTACAAACTCTTCCCTTCAACAGTAATCTCCCTTTTTCATAAAACTTTACTAGAAGTCCAGTCAGAAGCAAAAATACCACCCTCATGGAAATATTCTCTCATAACACCAATTCTAAAAGATAATAAACCTTCAGACCTTTGCACCTCATACAGACCTATATCATTACTGAATAATGATTACAAAATATTCATGTCAATCCTAGCTAACAGAATGAAAATCCCACTTTCAAAGCCAATTAATAATGATTAAACTGGATTTTTATATAACAGGCGCACACATGATAATATTAAAAGTATACTTACTCTTATAGATTATGTGAATAAAGAAGATAGAGAAACACTTGTAATCGGATTAGACAGAGAAAAAGCCTTTGATTCACTCAACTGGGAATATCTATTTAAAACTTTAGCATTATTTGAATTTCCTCCTCTCTTCATCTTATTACTAAAAAACATATATATTAGTAACGTAGCCTACATTAAATTAAATTCTTTCACCTCAGAATCTATCCATATAACGAAATGTACTAAACAAGGATGCCCCCTTTCTCATATTTCATTTGCTTTGGCTATAGAAATATTTGCAGAAATAATATGCAATAATCCAAGAATATAAGGAATAGAAGTCCATGACTGCCCTCAAAAAAAAAAAAAAAAAAAAAAATATATATATATATATATATATATATATATATATATATATATATATATATATGACTTTACTATATTGCAATAACTTTCTCCTTTTCACTAAAGTGCCTATTGTAAATTTGGTTCCTTTTAGATGACCGAAGACACATTATATCAAATGGGTCTTGGTTAAACTTAAAACAATGGAAACCCAAAATAGCAAAGTGGCTTTTAAGCAAATTCTTTCCCAGGGAAAGAATTTGCTTGGCCGCTTCTGTTACTTTGCCATTTTTGGCACTGTAGTGCAATCTTGGAGTTGATATATTTAAGTAGGGGGTGTGGGGGTGTGGTGGGCAAAGCCCCCCACTTTATGTATTATTTCAATTTTTTTTTTGGAACAGCGATTTTTTTTTTCCCTTGGAAAAAAAATCACTGTTCTGAGCTTTCAAAAAAAAAAAAAAAAAAAAAAAATCACACACTATCCACCTGGGTTAAACCAATATGTTCCGATGGCACCCATGTTACGATAAGACCAATATAAAAGATAGACTGGTCCATATTTGCTAGTCTGTGTAGGTTGTATATGATAGTCTATAGGATGCTGACTATGTTATAGATAAGGGCTAATAACTTTTTTCATATACACATGTTTGTCTACAAGATTCATGGTGGCACTTAATGGATTACATTATATCTAAAATGGATACTATGGTGTTGGATATACAATAAACACCATCTGATTATTTGCACATTTCAACGCAACTATATGTTGATATATACAATGACATGTTTTCAATATTAGAATTTTATGATTACATATATGTATTTATGGATCTGGCAGATATGTATGGATTTGACATATATATATATGGTCTCCATACATTCCCATATGAACAGTTTCTTTTTTCTTTTCTTTTCTTATATTACCATATGGTAGAGATATAGTATAGCAATGGGTTAGTCCATATGAATTGTGTACCTAGCACTTTGTACTACATTTTGTGCTATATGGTTATTTAACTCAACAATGACAAGGGACCATGCTATATATATACTTATTTTTATTTTTATATTGTACATATATATATATATATATTTATTTAGAAGTAGTTTTTAATATATGAATATATACATGTTTCATAATAATTGAGAGATGACAACTATGATGCATGGTGCATTACATATGACCACAAGATTTGCACGAAGCACTTTATATTCCTCTCTGTTTGTATATTAGTACTTCATTAGATCTGCAAGGAGCACTTTATATGTTTTTTGGTTCATACATTCATGTGTTGTATTTTTATATCTATAGATTGTTTAATATGTGTTGACTATATATTTATCAACTAGGGACTAACACATATTTACAAGATTTGCACTATGCACTTTGTTAGCTAGAATATATAGATACATGGATATATGCACATAGATTTGTGCAGACATGAAAGGCATATATGCAATACATTCCATGTTCCATGTATTTATACTCATGGATATATAGATATAGACATACCGATATATGCATATGCATGATTCTAGAGATATACATCTATATATATTATTTTATTTCCATATATTTCTTTATTGATATATCATGATTATATATATTGGGTAGAAATGATATTTGATAAATATATACATTTTAATTACACTAAATATGGGAGAAATAGATACTAAGAAGAGGTAATTAATGAGGTATATGGCTTGGACGAATGTTTTAAGTTCTACCAATATACATTCATCTCAAGTTTTTTCTTTGGTTCTTTTTTTGATGGTTTTTGATGTCTATTTGTGATGTTTATTATATACATCTTTATTTTTATTTTTATTTTTATCTTTTGTATTTTAAGTGATTACTAATGATGTTTCACATCTATATTAAATTTTATATTGGTTTAATAAACCACGGAGATAATAGACCTAACAGTGCTCTTACAACTTTAAACAGAAAGCCATGCTGCTCAATTGGAGACAGCTGAAGTCAATTAGCAAGTTAATTGTTTTAAGTACATGAATACAGATACTATATAAACTGAGCTGCTATATTGTACGTTAAAATCTGATGAAGCGTATTTTAGATACGTGAAAGCGCTCATTTCGTGGTTCTACAATTTTATGGAATAAAGAAGAAGTTTGCTTTATTATGGACTGACTTTCTTTTTGAGGAAATAGTATTCAAGTAGCCGTTTTGCTGTGGTTCACTTGTGTTTATTATTTGCATTTGTTCTGAGCTTTCAAGATTGTAAGCTTTTGATTACATGGGTTTGATTATTCATTGTTTGCTTTTTTAAGGGTTTGATGATATAATATAGACCCTTGTATATTGTACTTTCTTTATTGTGTCTAGATATTTCTGTTAAATTCTATGTAAAACTGACAGTGTACCTGTCAATGTTGTTCTTGTTTTATTGGAGCTTTTCTCCACGGGCCTCTGCTGAAAATGGGCTCACACCCAGACAGACTATTCCGTTCAACAAATGTAAAATAAAATAAATAAATAAATGAACAACATACTAGTGACAACTATAATTTAAAGAAAGACGACAGACATCTTACAATTCCCTTTTTCTGTAGAAAAAATATTTGACCTTGTATGGTACAGTTCATTAATGTTTACATATTTTATGCTGTCTCTTTGATGACGTGTTTATACTTTTACATAATTTTTGTCACTCTCTATTTTTTAACCATGTGTTTTTGAGTTGTATCCCACATTCCCAATGGAAGTGGGAAGAGTTATTGTTCTGTTTAGTATTCAAATGCTATGCTGATTAGGTCCCAGGAATTTAGATGTATTTTCCTATTTTTCTATGGCCTTTGTTCCTGCTTTCAGTGTCTGCAGGTTAAGAGGTATGCAGTGAAGATATAGAATGGGCTTACTCTAATTTTGTTTCACCTAATAAAAACACAGGATAAGTAATGCTTAAATAATCTGAAGTAATATATATATATATATATATATATATATATATATATATATATATATATATATATATATATATATATAGGTCTGCCTGACAACGTCAACAGCTCAGAACGCCGACACCGAGAACACTGACGCCAGAAGATCGACAACTGAGAAGACCGACGGATGAAAACACCGACGCTGAGAACACCGACATGGGAAAAGGCTGTGTAAGTATGCGGTAATGATGGACGTTAGGGTGCGAGTAAGGTAAGTGTGCGATATTGACGGTCTGTAGGGATAGGGGTGGGTTAAGTGAGTTAGGGTTAGGGCGCGGGTTAGGTAAGTGTGCGGTAGTGATAGTCTTTGGGTTAGGGGCAGGTTAAGTGAGTTAGGGTTAGGGCGCGGGTTAGGTAAGTGTGCGGTAGTGATAGTCTTTGGGTTAGGGGCGGATTAAGTGAGTTAGGGTTAGGGCGCGGGTTAGGTAAGTGTGCGATAGTGACGGACCTTAGGGTTAGGGTTTGGGTTAAGGTTGTAGATAGTTGTGTATGTGAGGTTTAGTGTGGGTTAGTAAGGATTTTTGTGTGCTTGTGTTGTGTGTGTGCTTTTTGGACAGGGGATTTGTTTTGTTTGTTGATTGTCGTTATTATGGTGTGTTGGGCATGTGAGGTTTCGTGTTTGTGAACTGTCGGTTATGTGGTGTCAGTAAACTGGTTGTCGATGTTGTGGCTTGTCGACCTTGTGGTGTCGGTAAACTAGTTGTCGATGTTGTGGCTTGTCGACCTTGTCAGGTAGACCCATATATATATATATATATATATATATATATATATATATACACATAATGAGAGTACAGATGTAACTGGCTGTATATGCTTCCATTCAAGGAGGAAAGAGGGAGAGATAAAGATGTGATATAATAATTTATATATTGTTTTTTTTATAATATTACTCTAATACGTCTAAAGTTATAGCAATTTTAAATGAAAGGTAAGCTAGTCTCATCATTTTTTTCTATGAAATTAGATGCTTATTCTTAATGATATTTTATTTACATAATATGTTTTATTTACAATATACAGGTACACCTTTAAGATGTTCATTTGCACTTTTTAATATGTAAAGTTCCCTTTTTATTTTTTTATTTTATTTTTTTTTTAAACATTAGCTGTAATGTTTTCCCCATTCAAATTCTTTTAGACTTTAGTTTACCCTCTTTTGTGATTTACACTGCTTTGGAGGTTTTTGACACTCTTGTTTTCATGAAGATTTTCAGATCTTCTTGAAGGTATGTCTGCCTTCCTACTTTTGACTTCATGAGGCAGCATTTAAGATTCTAAGGTAAGAAAACTTTGAATAAATGATGTTTTGTCTTATTTTTAAGCTTCTTGATACTTTATGTTTTTAGCACTAATTATATGAATGCAGAATGAGTACCTGTCTGTCTATTCACTGGCAGAAATGAAACTAAAAGCATACTTAATAGCAGCAGAAAAAGTAGGTGTGTTGCATATTTCACTCTAACAGCATGCCTTGCATTCCTATTTTCTAACAAATGTTAGAAATTGGGAATTTCTGATTATATAGCTTAATAAAATAAGTATCATTTCTGTTTTATACCCATGGAAATATTTTGTTTTCTTATTTCTCTATAAGGATTGGCCCATAAACTTTCTTCTGGCAAGTTAATGTACTGTTTGGATGGAGTGTTACTTATTCTGATCTCTATATACTTTCCACTTTGAGGTACTGCTTTAAGTTTATGTGTAAGATATTAACTGGCAAAAGACCACAAAAGAGTGAGGGGAATCGAACATCTTAAAGGAATTATTATGTTTCTTTAGTGGCATGCAAAAAAAGCACATGAGTATATACAGCTTTTATTAAACAGGATGAGAAGGTAAGAAGAATGTAAGGTTTATTTGCATCCCTCTTTCGGGAAAGTAGAACATTGTTTTACAGATGATATGTCATGTAGTTTTAAACATGCTGTAGGTAGTATTTGAACAGATGTCAATAGCTAGAATTCAAGAGAGGGGGGACTAGATTAATGTTTGTAACTTTTTTACATTATGTTTTGAAGACTGAAACTCACTGGTCTGAATAGAGTTTAAATCCTACCTTTGTATATTTTGTACTCAAAATATAAAGTAAAGCTAATACAGAAGACATTATGGTAAGAATTTGTTATAATTTTAATATAGCTTCTAGTAGCAATTATGTAACCGATTATAGCATTTCTTACCAAAACAGTATGTCTTTTGATTATTAAATATGGAAATTTGTATTAGGAGACTACACAACAGGTCTAGAAATTTCTGTAGGTTTGCACTGTACTTTATTGTAGGTATTTGTCTTCAGTGTAAAGCAGCTTTAAAATGCTCACAGCATATCTTGGTCTGCTTATTGCTTGACATCTGCAACTTTTACATAGAGGAAATAGTTTGCATCATTGTCAAAGAGCTAAAAAGAAAAATCTTGAGCTTATTGTAAATAAGTGCAGAAAATTGGAAGTACATGTAATCAGTCTGAAGTTTAAGAAGATTAAGGAAAAGATGGTCCTCTAGCCTCTACTCATGAATCATACTCATTTGTATCTTTGGTGTGAATACTTACAATAGATGAGGAAAGACAGTATATTATATTTTCATATACTAGATAATTAGATTAGTAATACCTACAGAATGGCTTATGATTTTAGTGTGTGTGTTTGATGTATTCTTAAGTTGTCATTAGTTATTAATATGTAAAATGAGCTGAAAGAATACATGCATACTTCAACTTTCAGTATTATTTCATTTAAAATTTATTTTCAGATGCCATGGTGCACTGTCATCAGATTCAGTTACAGTTATGTTACATATTAAATTTTTTTATATAAGAATAACATAGGGTGATGAATGTTCATTCCCTCTAATAGGTCGGATTGCCTCTTATGTAAATATTTAATATGCCAAATAAATCCAGTCTGTATTTATACTAAGGTATTTAAGTGTATATTGTAGTAAAATTGTAAGAGAACCTTCAGGAGGCAAAATGGGTTCCATAAGAAGACAAAGAAATAAACGGCAAAAGAAAAGATTATAAGAATTGTTTAATTAGCTTTAACAATTTCATGAATATTCTGTATAATCAGTCATTAAGAAAAAGATGGATGCTTTGACACAGAATCAAGAAAAAAGAACCAATACAATAAGCGATGCAGCATTGAGCTATTTATTAAAAACAAATTATCTGATTAATACATTTAACCACAATGAAATGTGTACGTTAGTTCAAGACTGTGATACGTACTTTAACCTTGCTTTACAGCTCATCGGCACTAAAATGATCCCTCACTAAAGTCCTCGGGGAATGAAGTTTGAAATTATTTGTTCCTACTAACTTTATCGCCCAGTCCAGTATTTTATCTCTGTAAGCAGACTTTCAATAATATTTATATTATCTTTTACCTGGAAAGCAGCAGTCTATATTTTTTTCTAGTTTCCCTATCTACACATGTATTTTTCTAAGCCTGTTACCATCAATTCAGTTACAGTTAATAACTCAACTTTTATATGAATGTGCTCAAATGGAATTTGGGAAGATCTGTGGTATACAATAATATCAACCTTATTAGGTTGCTCTGGGTGGACATGCATGTTGGGACAATATTCTTAACCATTTTGCAATGAGCCTTTCTTCTATATCTACTAACATTTGTAAATTTACTGGATGATAACTCCATGTTCTGCTGATCAAATGCATGCTCTACCTGCTGTATTTCTTACTAGAGCCTTGACTATTTTGTCTCATATACAAATTCTGAGAGTAGAGATCTGTGATGTAGAATGTGGTCCATGTAATGCTATTGATATAGAATCATTTATTGTTTAATGCTTTGTTTTTCAGAATCAAGAGAAACCGGTCCAAAACGTTATACCATTTCTACTAGAACAATAATTATATATATGAATTTATGGCAGCAGTCAGCATATCGCATAATGTCCATTAGTGTAAATATGTTGAATACTAATACACTGCCCAGTAGTCCTGCTCTTATGCAAAAATGCAGCTGTTCTTCATCTACATTATCAGGCTGTTCCATTTCTGTCAGCAGAAATAAAAGATGTCTCTACATTATCCTGATTAGTGCAGTCTGAGGACCAAATTCCTAACACTACTTCATAAATGGAACAGTCCTAAAAGCTGGAAAGTCAGCTGAGTGACTGGTACTCCAGAGCTTGTAAGTGATATAATCACTGAATAGACCCAGATAGTTTAAAGCCTCAGACAAAATACAACTTAAATATACTATAATGGATTTCAGACAATATTGGACTCACATAGCCATAAATTCCATAGGCCTAATAAATTCTAGAAAGCCAGAAGAAAGTTAATATATAGAAATCTAAATGAGAACTACTTAAAACAGTGCCTGAATACTACTGTTGCTAAAAGACCATTCATAAGGAAAAGAACAGGTCAGTATGCTATCAGTGAAATGATAAAACAAATACATACACCATTCAAATGAGCCTTAACTCAAAAAATGTCTTGCTCCCAACCTTAGGTATATAAACATATTATTTTCTCACATTGCTTCTTTCTATGAACATAAGTAAATGTGCTTAAATGTAGCTTTCAAGTGACTTCAGATTTTAACCACATAAACCTTAGCCAATCCGCCATTAGCTAGCTAGAGGTATGCCGTAATGAGCCAAGACACCAGAGAATGCCCCTTTCCATAGGGGGAAATGGGTGATTCACCTCCATATCACTGTGACACAAACCAGAATGAACAAAATCAATCTGCAGAGCCAGAAACAAAGATAATGATAAGGATAAAATGACGCAGGAGTTGGTAGTGGAGCAGCAATGTCTCTCTCTGATAGGTTATCGCTCATCAGGTTCCCACTTAAACAACCCAACCTTACTTGTCAAGGGCTGCTTGCAAGTCAGACTCCTATACTCTCCTCCCTTTACATGATTAGTTTTAAAACTTGAACTTATCAGATTTAACTATATGAAAGCCATATGTATATATGAAACAAATTATATAAAATAATGGGGCTTCTTTCATCTTTTGTTTAGTAATTAAATAAACAACTATTGTACCACATTAATGATGTACTTCTAAGATGGAACCAAGTATAAAATGCAAATTGGCTGTTTAAGTTGATTTTATTCTGCATTTATTATTTCCTTATTTTAGATGGAACAACAATAACAAAGAATAAACTGTTTTGTGAAAGCAAATGATAATTGTTGTCCTCCTTATTGGTTAGTACAGTATTTGTGTAAATTAATTTCATCATATTATCCCATTTCTGATCAGTACATTATACCAACAGTACCTTCAATGGGCCATCACTGTCTCCTACCATTCTCTCTCGCTTCCACTCCACTTCTTCCCTCTCTCAGTACCTATTTTCAAATCCTCAGCGTACTGTCCCTGCCATACTCGCTGCAGTCTCTCAGCACCGTTTCCTGAATTGCATCCATCTTGTGTGCCACATACATAAGGACTGAGTTTTAGCTATTACTGCCTTCACATTATCCTACTGTTTATAATGCATGTCCACATTACTATACAGTTAGACTCTGTCTGTGTATTTCCTGACAATTTCTTCTGTTTTCTAGGACCTTTTTGGTTTGTAAATTTATTTTCTAATACCTTTATTGAATTATCAGTTAAGACATAGGCAAACATACATTTATAGATAAAGACAACAGACCATGTGAACATGTTCACAGTTACAAATTTTATACATCACATATATTCTTTTATACAATTATCATCAATACAATATTACATAAATTGATCAATTTCTGTCTTTCCTTAAACCTTACTCCTCCTCCTAAACATTATTCTGCATGTATCATTCCCACAATTTCCATTTTTTTCTGTGCAATTTGCTCATACCGTTTTCTAAAGATCCCACTTCGATTTCTTTTATCTGTTACAATATGTACTACTTCAAATGCAGTTGGTTTACACTTTTATTTTTATTTTCCTTTTTTTTTTTTTGGTAAAATGAAGCTTAATAAGACCTTGCTATGCATACATGATTCAGAACCTGTATCCCAGCTCAAAAAAATAATTTCCTTAGTTATATACACCTATTTGCTCACCCAATAGTTCTGACAAAGTACTCAGCAGTAAATTCTTAAAGTCTGACAATTCACTGCACTCCCAGAACATAAGTTCCCAGCTCATAGGACCATAGGAAGTTACTAGGCTACTGGCCCTGAGACCCTTTTAAGCCTAGCCAAGAGTTTAGCCCATGTTTGGACAAGTCAACACCCAATGCCCCTGTCCAGCAGAGACACGGGTGGGAATCCCAGGGATGCATTTACTGTTTCCCATCCAGTTATACAGGTTGCGCTTAAAAATGGGTAAAGAGGTACACTGCTTGACGTGGAGAGGGAGTCTGTTCCACAGATGGGGGAGTCTTTGGGACACAAATCTGTCCCACCAACAAGTCCTACTGATATCACAGACCAGGTTGAGGCCACGCGTGTGGGTTACTTGAGTGGAGCTTGACTTGCGGATATGCAGCAGTTCCATCAAGGTGGGGCCGGAGATCACATTGTATGCCAGACAGAGGTCACCTCTGAGGAGTCTGAATGAAACTGAGTACCTCTGGTGAGGAACCCCTGTGGTGTCTCCAGCTGCTGCATGTGCTTTGCGAGGTACATGCCAAACAGGGCATTGTGCTCAATAATGGACCTTATAAGGGAAGAATACGGGGATGTTATGGCCTCCTTGTCCCTGGATGAGATACCCTATCTTATGAGGTGGGCTAAGTAGAAAGCTTTCAGTACAATGGAAGCAACATGGTGGTCAAAAGTCAGGCTGCTATTAATCTGAGTGCGCAAATCTCTCACGACTGATTGTTCTTAGGATGTTGTTATTAATGTGATAATTTCTGGTGATGTCTCTCTCCCCAAAAGGGATGATGATGCATTTTTTGGTATTCAACTTGAGGTCATATTTTTGGCACCAGCCATTTGTTTGGGTGAGACCCTCTTAGAGGATGTCCACATCACTAGAGGAATTGATGGCAGTGCCCAGCTTGCAGTCATCTGCAAACTTGGTCAGCCATAGCCCACTGGTTTTGGCCTACACCTCAGAAAAGTATATTGCAAATAACAGGGGCCCCAAGACCAAACCCTGTGGTACACCGCCTGTTACGGGTCTACTGCTTGAGGTAGTTTCCCCTATTTTGACAAGCTGGGTTCTATCAGTGAGCCAGTTAGATACCCATCTAGTAACATTCAGATCAATGCCTAGTTGAGAGAGTTTATTTATTATGCCCGAGTGGGGAATAGTGTCAAAGGCTTTGGCCAGGTCAAGGTAGGCGGTGTGCACCATCTTCCTCTTGTCCATGGCGTTGAATGTATCAAAGAAGTCAACATTTAACAGACATGACCTCCCATTGATGAAGCAAAACTGTGTGGGATGGAGTCTTTGGAGGTTGACACTGTCCTTGTTAATGAGGTCCATGATAATCCATTCCATGGCCTTGCAGATCAGGGTAGTTAGGCTGATGGGTCTATAGTTTCCTGGATTGGTGGATGTTCCACCTTTGTGCAGTGAGGCGACAGTGGCTTTCCTCCACTCAGCTGGTATGAAGCCAGCACTCAGGCTTTCGTTGAATAGGGTGCCTAATGGTGCTGCAAGTTCCTGCCTGAGTTCTTATAGGATGCAGCCTGGGATGTTATCAGGTCCCATGGAGGCTGTATTTTTTGCCTTTGAGAGAGCAGTGATGACTTGCTCCCTGGAGATAAGGAGAGGGGGGAGGTGCTGGGGATGTCCTGATTTACTGATGGGGGGATAGAGGGGTGAAGTTTTCACTGAATCTGTTAGTCAGAAAGTTTGCTATATCTACGGCATTTGTGTGTGGTGTACTTGACCACCAGTTCTGAAGAGATCTGGGTGCTTCCTTTGAGATTGCGGACATATATGAAGAAGGCCATATGATTGTCTCTAAAGCTTGCTTTGGAGGATGTCACTAGTGCCCTTATTTGCTTGTTCAGGCTAAGGAGATATTGCTTCCAACTGGGCACCTGCTCCTTTTTGGTTCTGGATAGCAATTGTTTTCCTTTTGTTATAGACTTTATTTATTGCAGATGTGCACCAGACAGGTTTACTCTTTCTTGCGGAGGATGATTTGGTCCTATCAGGTATTCCTGATTCCATGCATCTATATAAATGCTCGTATATTGCTTTGGTGTAGTTTTGGATACTGGTGCCAGTTCCTAGAGAGGGGGAGGGGGCTGTGAAGCTGTTTATACCATCCCTCAGGAGGCTGTAATCACCTTTGGAGAAGTTTTTTGTTTGACCCTAGCTAGAGGGGGGTCAGGGGATTTGGTGACTTCAAAACAGACCACTTTATGATCAGATCTTACCAGGGAGGATGATACTGCAGGGATGCTGCAGTGGTTATTCATGTTGGTTAATACCAAGTCCAAGATATTATCACCTCTTGTGGGGGTATTGACTAGCTGTTCCAAGGCATTTGAATTGACAAAATTTATGAATTTCTGGGCATTTGCGTTCTGGCATGAGTAGTTCTTCCAGTCTATGTATGAGTAGTTAAAGCCACCCAGGATCAGGGTAAAGAGTTGAATCTTGACAGATTCAAAGAGATCCAGATAGGTGGATTGGGTATTTTGCATCAGATTTAGGGCCCAGTAGCTAGTTGTGATTTGTATAGGGGTCTTGTCAATAGTTAACTGCACCTGGAGTGTCTCCTGTGCTTCATATTGTTTGATCAGCCTGGAGGTGTGTATGTCTTTAATATATATTGAAACTCCACCTCCTTTGGCTTTACTTCCCATAGTTTGGGCTCTGAATGTATGATAGGTTTAATAAGCAGGCAAGGCTGGGGTGCTCTCCACAGCTTTGAACCAGGTTTCTGTGACTGCACAGATGTCAGCATTTTCCAGTGTTAAGAATGCTTGCAATGAGTGCAGTTTCATGTTTAGACTCCTAGCATTTAGCAGCATGACCTTTAATTTGTGTTTTGTTGAAATTCTTATGTTGGTAGATTTAACCTCATCACTTTTCCTAAAAAATACATTGTGGGGGAGGCAAGAGACTTTGCCAGAAGCCTGAAGCCCAAGTGAGACAGATGCAGACCTTCTCTGGCAAAACATTGTCGTCTGTCTATCATATCTTCCCAGGCCATCAGTTACTGGATGCCCCTGGAATGACACCAAAAACTAAGCTAATTGTTAAAGTCAATCATTTTTTGTTTCCACTGAGGCATCATTCTGGGTGATGGTAGAATGCTGCTTAAGGCTAGGGGCATTCCTGCCTGGGACGCATATTTAGTGAGTTCAATCATGTCTCTCTTCATATAATCCAGGAAGGTATGCCTCAAGTCATTCACGCCAACATGGACTATGACAAAGTTGTAACAGTACCTGTTGTTGAGAGACTTGAGTGCGTATGTGATATGGTGGATTCTGGCCCCTGACAGACAACTAACTGTGACTTTCTTCTTATCCAGCCTGGTGAGAGGCACATCTGTGTGTCTCACAATGGATTCTCCTATGTTGGGTTTATGGTTAAGCCTTAGTGGCTGTGAGACAGAGGTGTGTGGACTGTGCATAGTATGTAGTGTGGAGGGCTGTGAAGATCACATGCGTTTTTGCCTTGGAGGTCTCCTTTGTTTGGGTATGTTTTTGCTGAGGACCACTGCATATGTGGGTGTGTGTTGTGTAGGTGTGGGTGGTGTTTGAGGTGTAGTGACTGCGTTGGCAACCTTCTCAGTGCCAGATATACTGGCTTGTGATGGAGAGAGCATAGACTCTAAGTTCCTAATGTAATTGCATATCTCACAAATTGTGTTCCTAGGTGGTAGTAGTATATGCAGCAGTTTCTACACTGTCTCAGAATGCCCATATCAACCAGACTGGCAGGAGAAGCTGTAGTAAATTGTCCATCCATATTTGTCAGACTTTGAGGGGAAAAAGGCCAGGGAGAGCTAAGGGGTACTAAAGCCCAAGTGTTTAAACCAAAACTAAGAGGCTTAAAATAACACAATTTACCTCTTTCTTCCCCATCATACCGCTAACATTTGCCATCTACCTGAGGAAAAATTTTTTTGGTTCATAGATTCATAGGTAGGTACTAGGCTATCGGCCCAAGGGCCTATGTAAGCCAAGCCAACAAGGTTCCCTGGCTTATGCTAACCCAAGAAAGTTAATTTCCTGTGCCCTTGTCAAGCAGAGCCACAGAAGTGATCCCCGGGGTGTATTTCCTATTTCCTATCCACTCATCAAGATTTTTCTTGAAGAGTGCTAATGAGGAACTTTGCTTGCCATAGATGGGTAGCTTGTTCCAGAGTTTAGGGAGTCTCTGGGACAGGAATCTATCCCTCCAGTATGTCCTGTTTATTGTGGTGACAAAGGTTTAGATCCCTAGAACATGTAGTTCGGAGGGATTGGTATTTATTTAGGTGTAGCATGTCCAACAGCTCTAGGTTTAACATAGCTTTATATGTTAGGCAGAGATCTCCTCGGAGTAGGCAATATGCTACAGAGTAAAGCATGAGTTTTTTGAGATGGTCAGTGTAGGGCTTCTGTTTGAGGCCAGCAATTCTCTTTGTGAGGTACTTCTGTGGCCTTTCCAGCTGCTGCAGATGTCGTGTGAGGTGCATTCCAAAAGGGGCGTTGTACTCTATAATGGGTCTAATGAGTGCCAAGTAGAGGGGAACAATGACCTCTTTTTTCCTGGATGAGAATCCTTTTGTGATGAGGTGTGCCACATAGAAGGATTTCCTGACTACTGTGGCGATGTGATTATCAAAGGAGAGACTACTGTCTACTTAGGTCCCAAGGTATCTTATCACACATTCGGCATTAAGTAGACTGCCGTTTATGTGGTAGTTCATGGATACAGAGTTTTTACCAAAGGGGATGACAATGCACTTTTTGGCATTGAGCTTGAGGCCATGGCTCTGACACCAGTCATCTGTCTCAGTGAGGCCCTTCTGTAGGATGTTCACATCATTTGGGGACTCGACTATGGCTCCTAGTTTACATTCATCTTTGAACTTCATTAACCAGAGGCCTTCTGTGTTAGCCTGTACTTCAGAGAAGTAGATACCAAACAGGAGAGGTCCCAGGACTGAGCCCTGTGGTACTCCACTTGTCACTGGTTTGAAGTCAGATTTTGAGTCTGCAACTTTTACATTGTGGGCTCTGTCAGTGAGCCAGTTGTCAACCCATCTTGTGACGTAGGGATTTATACCTAGTTTAGTGAGTTTAGCTATAATTCCAGAATGGGGGATGGTGTTGAAAGCATTGGTGAGGTCAAGACAGGCTGTGTGAACTACCTTACCCTTGTCTACAGCTTTGGTGACTGCCTCAAAGAAGTTGATTAGATTCAGAAGGCATGATCTGCTTTTCACAAACCTGAACTGGGTGGTGTCCAGAGTTTGGAGGTTACCAATGTCTTTGTTTATGAGTTCCATGATGGTATGTTCCATGGCCTTGCAGACCAGGCTCGTCAGGCTAATAGAGTGATAGTTCCCTGGATCCGTGGTGGCTCCCCCTTTGTGAAGTGGGATAACTGTTGCTGTGCACCATTCAGTGGGCACAAAGCCTGATGTGAGACTATGATTGAACATGGTGCTTAGGTGGGGAGCCAGTTCATTCTGGAGTTCATGTAAAACACAGCCTGGGATGTTGTCCGGTCCCATGGATGCTGTGTATTGGTTTTAGAGAGTGCAGCTTTTTACTGCATAGATGTGATTACAGGGACTCTGCATTCTTCCTGTATAGATATGGGCCCTTTAGGGGGTGAGAGGGGGGTAAAGTAAGCACTGAACCTATCTGCCAGGATGTTGGCAATATCAGTTGGTTCTGTAATTTTCGTGCCATTGTACTGTAACTCAGAGCAGATCTGGGTGTTGCCAATGAGATTCTTGACATAGCTATAGAATGCTTTGTGGCTGCCCTTAGAATCAGTGGTGATTTTGTTTTCATAGCTAGCTTTGGAAGATCTTATAAGGGATCTCAGCTTCTTACTGAGGCTGACCAGGGAGGTCCTCCATTTATGGGATTTTACTCTCTTTTGCAACAGTTTCTTCCTTCTGTTGTAGAGTTTGTTTATGGCAGGGGACCACCAGATTGGCTTCCTTTTTTTTGGAGGATAGCATCTTGGTTCTGCTTGGGATAGCACAATGCATGCACTCGTGTAAGTGCTTATAGAGTGCATTTGTGTAGGATTCAGCAGTCATAACTGTATTGTCCATCTGAATGGGTGTCATGAAGTTCGCCACTTCTGTCTTAAAAAATGTTTTACCGTGGTTTCCTTAATGGTGGGTGGGGGCAGGATGCGGATATCTAGGGTGATTAGGTTATGGTTGGATCTGACCAACGAGGAGTTGACTTCAAGGTGGAACACCGGTTACTCATGTTAGTAATGACTAGGTCTAGAATATTGTTGCCCCTGGTGGGGGTGTGGATAAGTTGATCCAGGGCATTGGAATTTATGAATTCCAGAAAGCGTTGAGTGAAAGAGTTGGTACATGAGTAGTTTTCCCAGTTAGTGGTGGGGTAGTTGAACTCACCCATTATCAGGGTGTTTGGATGAACCCTAATATTTTACAGTATATCAAGAAAAGAGGAGTGGGAATCCTGGGGCATGGTGAGGAATCTGTAGCAAGCTACAATTTGGAATGCAGTTTTGCCCAGAGTTAGTTGCACTTGGATAACCTTCGATGCATTATGCTGCCCAACTAGCCTGGAGGTGTGGATATCCTTAATGAATATGAACACACCTCCTCTTTTGGTGTTCTGGTCCAGGTTAGATGGCTGAAAAGTATGGAAAAGTGTTATAGCCTGGTAATGCAGGAGTGCTCTCTAGAGCCTTGAACCAGGTCTCAGTCACTGCACAGATAGCAATGTTCTCCATTTTAAGGAGTGCCTCGAGTGAGTGCATTTTGAGATTTAGACTTCTAGCATTGGGTAGCATTACCCTCAGTTTTTGCTTGCCTGTTCCTGTTACAGTTGTGAATTTGTCATTTGAACCTTGCCTAAAAAGGCACTATAGGGTCGGCAAGAGCCTTAGCCAGTATCTAGAATCCCAGGGGCGACAGGTGCAGGCCATCTCTGGCAAAGCATTGTGGTCTGTTGACCATGTCATCCCAGGTAGACAGATACTGGATCCCCTTAGAATGCCACCAGAAGTTTAGCCAATTGTTGAAATCAATCATTTTGTCCTTGTAATGTGGTATCATTCTGGGTGATGGCAGGATGCTACTCAGGGCTAGGGTCATACCTGCCTGGGCTACAAGATTGGAGAGCTCTTCCATGTCTCTTTTCATGTAGTCCTGGGAGGTACATCTCAGGTCATTTACACCAACATGGAGAATGACAGAGTCATATTTCTACTTGTTGTGGAGTGACCTGAGTGCTTGGGTTATGTGGCAGATCCTGGCATCTGACAGTAACCTTCTCCTTGTTTAGCTTGGTGAGTGGGACATCACTGTACCTGACTATAGAGTCACCTATGACTAGCGTGTTAGGTACGTTGGTTTGCCTTATGGGCTGTGGTTTATTGGCACACTGAGTCTGTGGGCTGTCATTTGGGTTGTGTTGGGGGGTGGAGGTTGCTTGTGTTTCTGCTTTGGAGGTCTCTGTTGCTTAAGCAGATTATTATTGAGAGCCTCTGTGAATGTTTTTGTGTTGCTATGTGTGGATTTTGGTGGTGTAGGTTTAGTGGGACTATGTAATGAGTGTGGTGTGGTGTGGTGCAAGTGTTTACCTTCTCCTCTTGACTGTCAAGTTCAGTCTTGGTTGGAGAGAACTTTACCTCCAGTTTGGCTAGATAAGTGCACCTCTCACAGATTGTGGTGTTGGGTGATAGGAGGAGAGGTTTGTCTGTGTACATGAGGCATTTGCTACATTACCTCAAGATGCCCAGATTCATCAGATAGACAGGAGAGAACACTGGGAGCTGACCCTTGGACATGCCTCAATAAAAATAACTACTTTCCTCTAGACAAGTGAGGAAAGTGAGTATAAGAGCTGCTTTTCTCTAAGCAAGTGAGGAAAGTAAGTACAAAAAAATGTTTTCCTCTAGGTAAAGAGGAAGGTTGAGTGCTATAGTAATTTGTAGCTTATTTAGTGCTAACAACAAGTTCTGAACAAGTGCTGAGCATGAATAAGCAAATTCAAGTGCTAAAACTAAAAATCTGTACCTGGATCTTGTGGTAGATAGGCCATCTAGTGCTTACCACTCCCACCGATAAGCTAGAATGCTTCCCTCCAACACAAAAAGGCTTGGGGGCGGGGGTCTCAGAAGCTTACAAATAGTCCTAGATACAGCAAATCTGTATCTGGGCTAGACTAGTTACAGGAAAGGTGGGAAACAAGTGCAAACATGGGCTTTTAAACCAGAAAGTTGAAAGAGATGGAAAAACTGCCCAAACAGCCAATTAACTGCAATTTCTGGGCCAGAGACCACTCTTGTGGTAGATAGGCTACCTAGTGCTTACCACTCCCACTGATAAGCTAGAAGGCTTCCCTCCAACACAGAAAGGCTTGGGGGGACTCAGAAGCTTACAATCAGTCCTGGATACAGCAAATCTGTATCTGGACTAGACTAGTTATAGGAAAGTTGGGAAACAAGCACAAACACAGGCTTTTAAACCAGAAAATTGAAAGAGATGGAAAAACTGCCCAAACAGCCAATAAACTACAATTTCTGGGCCAGAAACCACTCTAGTGGTAGATAGGCTACCTAGTGCTTACCACTCCCACTGATAAGCTAGATGACTTCCCTCCAACACAGAAAGACTTTGGGGGCTCAGAAGCTTACAAACAGTCCTGGTTACAGCAAATCTGTATCTGGACTAGACTAGTTACAGGAAAGGCTGGAAACAGGCTTAGAATTTTTTTTTTTTGGAAAGTGGAAAGGCAGAAAGGAGAAACAGAAGATAATTCAAAATTAAGGACCTAAGTGGCTTGCCATTCACAACTGGTCTCTCTGTATTAAGTAAAATGAGCTAGTGACACTAGACTGGAATAGAGCTGGGATAGAGCTGAACAGATGGAGCTGGTAGGTGTGTCTGAAGTCAAAATATGATCTCACTGTACTTGGTTGAGTGAGCAAATGAGATAGACTCAGGAGGAGTGTTCAAACACAAATTTACAGGAGGGGCGGGCAATTCCAAAGCCACCAAGATTAATACCAAAACAAGAACAAAGAGGGCGGGAAGGAAACTAACTGCAGAGACAGAGAGAGAGAGAGACCACAGAATTCTATGAAACAATTAAATACACAGAAAAATAAAATGCAGTACAATCTTTAACACTGCAAGTTTGTACTTAACTCAGCTAGTAATACAGTTGATTTATAGGTATGTAGCAGAAGTCAAACAACTCAGATATTGAGCAGTAATAAATTCAAAGATATGTGACTAACACTTATAAATACAGAGAAACCCTCTAGGCTAAGAGGTTAACACTGAATATCAATGAAGTGAACACAATAGCCCCCAAAGCTGCAGAGACAGAGAGAGACCACAGTATTCTATGAAACAATTAAATAGAAAAATAAATAACTACAGAGAGACACAAACCACATTATTCAATGAAACAATTACATACACAAAAAAATAAAATGCAGTACAATTTTTAACACTGCAAGTTTGTACTGAATTCAGCTAGTAATGCAGTTGATTGTAGGTATGTAGCAGAAGCCAAACAACCCAGGTATTGAGCAGTAATAAATTCAAAGATATGTGACAAACACTTATAAATATGGAGAAACCCTCTAGGCTAAGAGTTTAACATTGAATATCAATGAAGTGAAACACAATAGCCCCCACTAACTGCAGAGAGAGAGACCACAGTATTCTATGAAACAGTTAAATAAAAAAATAAATAACTACAGAGAGACACAGACCACAGTATTCAATGAAACAATTAAATACACAGAAAAATAAAATGCAGTACAATCTTTAACACTGCAAGTTTGTACTTAACTCAGCTAGTAATGCAGTTGATTGTAGGTATGTAGCAGAAGCCAAACAACTCAGATATTGAGCAGTAATAAATTCAAAGATATGTGACTAACACTTATACATACAGAGTCTATGCTAATAGTTTAACACTGAATATCAATGAAGTGAAACACAATAGCCCCCACTAACTGCAGAGACAGAGAGAGACCACAGTATTCTATGAAACAATTGAATAGAAAAATAAATAACTGCAGAGACATACCACATTATTCAATGAAACAATTAAATACACAGAAAAATAAAATGCAGTACAATCTTTAACACTGAAAGTTTGTATTTAACTCAGCTAGTAATGCAGTTGATTGTAGGTATGTAGCAGAAGCCAAACAACTCAGATATTGAGCAGTAATAAATTCAAAGATATGTGACTAACACTTATAAATACAGAGAAACAGTGTAAGCTAAGAGTTTAACACTGAATATCAATGAAGTGAAACACAATAGCCACCACTAACTGCAGAGACAGAGAGAGACTACAGTATTCTATGAAACGATTAAATAGAAAAATAAATAACTATAGAGAGGCACAGACCACAATATTCAATGAAACAATTACATACACAGAAAAATAAAATGCAGTACAATCTTTAACACTGCAAGTTTGTACTTAACTCAGCTAGTAATGCAGTTGATTGTAGGTATGTAGCAGAAGCCAAACAATTCAGATATTGAGCAGTAATAAAATGGAGTCTCCTTGAGGTGTAAAAAAAAAAAAAAAATAGGTTCATAAATTTATTAAAGCAGTTTGGGCAGGGTGGAGGTTAGCATAATGGTAAATATGTTTCCCACATATACAAGACGTACAGGGTTTGATTATAACTAAGGGAAATTGCCTGGGCTTGAAATGGTCCACAAGGGCAGCTAGCTTAATACTTACCTATGAAGCGTAACTGAGGATACATGTTCAGCTTCCCTACAAGATGAAACTGACTAATTTTTACAAGGTATGCAGCACAACAGATCAATGCATACAATTATCCTGAGAATATGGGATTGAAGTTGTCACCTAAGCTAGAGACAGCAGTTTTACTGTACTCCATATTCAGAGGACTGATTGCATTCAAATCCATTCCCCATCCATCACCTTTCATAATAAAATATCTTGCTGTCACGGAATTGTTTTTATTTCCCCTTATTCCATGTTATCCAGTTCTTCTCCAGCTTCAACCCAGAATTGAGTAAACACTGCTAAATAGATTTATTTATTATTTATTTATTTATTTATTTATTGACATTTGTTAACTGGGTTAGTCCAACTGAGCCAAGGGCCCATTTTCAGTAGAGATCCAAGGAGAAAAGCTCCAGAAAAGTAACACTTTTACAAAAGATAAACAACAGATACATAGGCTAAGTTAACTACAGTTTACAGCTCTGAAGTCATTAAAGCAGTGAACATATTATTACAAAGGAAAATCATACATGAAATACATTCTCAGTATGTCTGTATTTAACCAAACAGGCAAAAGTAGTAGGAAAACATTTTTTAGTTAATGAAGAATAGAGTAGAATTTTGAGATAGAGAGAAGTGGACAGAAAAAAAGGTGATATATAAATGAGGAATAATAGTTGTATAAATAAGAAGAAAATAAGTGTCAAGTGTCAATTTGAAAGGGGCAGGTTCAGGTCTTTAGTAGATAGTGTTTAAGTTCTTGTTTAAACTCGTACTTTTGGGGAATGCTTCTTATATTGAGAGGCAGCGTGTTCCAAGCATGAGCTGCGAAGTATTTATAAAGGAACTTTCCAATATTTTTGTAGGGTTTGTAGATATTCAGGAGGTATTTGTCAGTTGTACAAAGGAGACGGTGGGGGTTATAGTAAGACACTAGATTAGAGATGGAGGGGCAAGAAGAGGTATCATTCAAGATAGAATGTGTAATACGTAATTGAAGAAGAAGTAGTTGTTTAGAGAATTCAGGCCATTGAAGTGTCCTAAGGACGAGGCACTGATGGGATTTGTAAGGCAGATTAGAGGCAAATCTGGTTATTTTGTTATATGTTTGCTCTAGTTTGGAAAGTAGAGATGACTGAACATTAGTAAGGGACAGGAGCTGTGTACAGTAGACGGTAAAAAAAAGCGGTTTGAGCTAGGGAAGATTTAGAGAAGGATGTAAGAAATTTTTTGATTGCGATAGAGTAGATCAAGTTTCTGTTTTTTTTTTTTTATATACATTGTTGGATATTTATGTCGAATTTTAGTTCATCATCGAAATGACACCAAATTGTTTGGTATGGGGTTCGGGTTTAATAATAGTATTGTTACGGGAGGTGATGGAGAAGGAGGGTTTGTGATCTGCAAGTGTTCTAGGAAGGAAGAGAACGAGTTTAGTTTTTTAGGATTTAGTATGAGTTGATTATCTGAGAGCCAGGTTTCAGCTGATGAGAATGTGTCTTGACTGAAAGCTAGAAGTTCAGGAATGCTATGGGCAGTGGTGATAAGAGTGGAGTCATCGGCATATTGCAGAAGCATTGAGTGGTTACTAGCAGAATGTAGTTTGTTAGTGAAAATATTGAATAGGAGGGGGCCCAATATAGATCCTTGAGGAACACCGGTGTTAACTGGAAGGAAGGGGGACAGAGCAGTTTGCCGGTGAATGGGTTGTTGCCTGCTGATTAGATAACTAGAAAACCAGTTTACAGTGGTGGTAGAGAGATATAGGTCAGAAAATTTAGTTAGAAGTTTAGAGTGAGAGACATTGTCAAAGGCCTTAGAGAGAGTGAGGAAGAGACAGGAGACAAGCATGTTATTATCATGGGCCTTTGTTATTGTCTGGGTGAAAGAAAGCACTGTAGTGGATGTGCTGTGGTGGAGTCTAAAGCCATGTCGGGTGGGAGTTAGAATGTTATTATCATGAAGATGTCTGAGTAACTGAGAATGGACACACTTTCCCAGAAGGGGGACAGGATAGCAATGAGTCTATATTTAGAAGGATTGGTAGAGTTTCTACCTTTGTGAACAGGGATTGTGTAAAAGCATTTCCAAATATCTGGGACATGGGCTTCAGAAATGGAACAACTGATCAGTATAGAGATATTCAGCAGCAACTTTAAGAAAATAGGATGGTAGTTTATCAGCAGGGGGGGAGCAAGGCTTAAGTTTATTTAGGAGAGATTTAATGATGGTGGTGGGAAATGGTTGGAAAGAGAATGTATTGGAGGGAGTTATGCTGTGGGGTGAAGGAAGGGTAATGGAAGGTAGTACTACATTGCTAAGTTTTTGGATTGTTTCTATCAAATAGTTATTTAGGAGAGTGGTAGTTTCAGTGTCTGTGTTGTGTGGGAAGGGGTTGGGAGTAGAAGGGTGGCCAGGGTAAAGAAGATTATTGATGCTAGACCATACTTTTTTGGATGTTTATGTGGGCTACATTGGTTGGAGCAGAAAAAAAAAATTTCTTATCTTTGTTAACTAGTTTTTTAGACATGTTTCTGAAATTATTTATCTTAAGCTTCCTTTAACACTCACTGACTCTAATAATCTGATTGTTTATTATAAGTGTTTTGATTTTTTTGCTCTTCAAATCAATACAATGGAGAATAATTTTGAATATCTATCCATCCATCCATCCCATCTGTCTATCCATCCAAAACCCCTTTTTCACATTTTTAAACATGGAGCCAGGGTGTTACATTAACAGTGGCAATTATCTAGCGTCAATGTTCATACCACTGGATGGCTAACCCTGTCAGGGTTGTATTTCCATACATCACACATGCATGCATACTCACATCTACAGCTGACTTATCCTTTTTTTAATCAGTTGCAAGCTCACTCAACTGGCATTTATTTAGACATTAAAGTAATTAATTTGTACCAGTGCTGATTGCCCCAAAGGTAGCAACCCTAGCTTGAGATAAAAACATTATGGTACTGACAGTGTATTTCCCCACTCACAAACATGGTACAACATTCAACTTTAAACTATATTACATTAAGTATAGATGACACACACACCCAGGTAAAGGGGCTTTAAAATGAGGCAGTATTACTTACAAATAAAGAGACAAGTGGTAGAAATGCACCATTGTATCTATCATAACTGCAAAATACTCTGTTTCTGCATTAGAAAGTACTTGAAACTCATGAAATGGTCACTGATACAGAGATATGCCCACCATAATCTGTCCCGGACAATCTTGTGTGTCTAAAGATAACTCTAGTTGTTAAGTGACTGCAAAATGATTTTTTCAACAAAAACACTATCTGTGCAAGATCCTTTTATTCTGATCTGTAATAGCCTATGTATGTAAACGCTGTGGTCAGACATTTACAGTTACTGATTACCTCTGAATTTACAAACTCCCTGAACTTGTTATTATACTGCAGGATCCAGCAAAGCAATACTTCCAATACTTAAGCATTCTAAGTACTGCCTTTGAAAGCAATCATTCAGACGTACAAAAAGCACAGCAGGTGGCAGGCATCTCAGCAGTCAGCTGAATTATTTCTTAATTAAAGGGCAGCCCTGTTTTACTGAAAACTGCCACAGCTGCACATTACACCAATGCATAAAGAACAGCAGCAAACCATCACACATACATATTTATACCTGTGAATGTCTGTCTTTAAAGGAGATTGTTCTATCTGAAGTACTTTTGGTACAACAGGTGTACCTCTTAAAATAACTACTTTATTCCTTAATTTAAGTGCACTATATTTTGCAGAACTCAGATATCAATTTTAATTTTAAGTGAGGTATTGACCTTCTGTATCGTCTCTGCAACATGTCAAGGACAAAAAGAATCTGATCTGAAATTTACCAGTTTTTCTCTATCTCTTTTTCTGTCTCTCGCTCTGTCCCCAGCCGCCCCCAATGTATTCTTTCTTCAACATTGTAGATGCATTCATTTACCATGTTCTTCTTATCATCACCACATAATAGGTTCATAGGTTCATAGATTAGTACTAGGCTAATTGCCCTTATGGGCCATTTTAAGCCTAGCCAATTACCCCCTGTGAGAATCAAACCCCATACCTTGTGTTTGTAAGGCAAACACCTTAACCATTATGCCAACCTCCCACTTCTGTTACTCTTTTCTTTCATCCTTTGCTCCAACTGTGAAGTGACAAGCAAACCTGGCACTTGACTGCCTTTCACTCCACTAGTGACTATGGCAGAGTTCTTTAAATCTCTGCTATTCACCATTCATTTCTCATGTTCTTCTGAAACTCTGTTCTATTCCTTCTCACGCTCATTTGTTTTCTGCATCCTATTCCCTTTTATTCAGTGCTGCAGATTAAAATACTCCTGCCTTGGCTATAGTCACACTTTCAGAGAACTCCCTTCCTTTCCTTGTCATTAGCCTATGTATTCAGTATGCAGTCAACATATATTTATATCCTAAATCATGCAAGGACAATCCCTTACCTAGCCTTTTCTTACCATTTTGTTTCAGCTTGGTTCTCCCTCTACCCACTTTAGCTTTTATACCAACAGGTCATACACCGCTGTACCCCCAGAACATCCCAGGGGTAGATAAGTGCACTTGGCACAGCACTCATTCTTTTTAATGATCCCTAAATACCTATTCAGTTCCCCTTTGTAATCATATTCCCTTACCCTCTTTTCTTTTGTATTCACTCTAGCTGTATCTGTATGCTCGTCTTTTTGAGTCATACTGCAGTCACCTAATCGGGTTATTATGGGGTTCATCTTATTTAATATTTTATCTGCCTTAATGGGGAAGTTTGTTCCATTGCCATAATTGATCTTTCTTCTAACTGACTATAAACTCTGTTGGCATCAATTCCAGTGTATAGTTTATATGTCGTCCGAAGGCAAGTTATTGGTCTATAATTTTTAGGGTAACTTGCAGGTTCACTCTTAAGTAGGAGCATTGTTTTTCCTGTTGTTAGCCAGGATGATGTCTGTTCAGGGTGTGCACATAAATAATTTTTACTCATGTCTAAATCTTCATGCAAAGATGTTAATACTTTTAACCAGAAGTTAGGTACTGCATCTGGGCCTGGGGTTTTCCAAATAGAGGCTTTTCTTAACTTTGTTTCAGTCTTTCTGGCTGTTACTTCATCCCATTTCATGTCCTGTATCTTTAAACTTCTTATTTTTTCTTTTACTTCTTCTATCGATTTAGCATCTTTATGTTTCACAGAATCTTCATAAATACTTCTCCAAAATATATCTATTTCTTCTTTTTTTGGTGGTCTTTTGGTTCCTTTTAAATTGTTTCTCAATTCTCTATAAAACTTTTTTGGGTCAGCAATAAATTGCTTATTTTGTAGTTTTTTTCCACCTGTGCTGAGATTTTTATTTTGTTATTTGCGATAGTGGGTGATAGATCTTGATCTGTTCTAATACTGCACGTTGCTTTTATCACATCTGTCTTTCTAAGTATTTTTGTTGATCTGCTCCCTCTTCTATACTCTTCTAACAGTGACACTTCTTGTCTTAACTGCTTTATAGTTTTCTCTATTCGTTACTTCCATGATAGTATTTGATTTCTCCCCTTCCTTTCCCTCACTATGCTGTATTCTTGTGGTATAACTTTTATCAGTTAATAATTTAGCTGCACAGTAATATATCCTGTTTACTTCTGGTATATCGCATGGATCTCTATGGACATTTCTAATTACTGTGTTCATTTGTTTTATCAAACATCTGACTTTTTGGGTTTTATTGACCTTCTGTAGTCTATTTCTTTCATTGATCTTAATAATTTGGCTCCTACAAAACAAGAAAGTGTAAAGAATTCTCATCTTCTCTTTGTCGATGATTTAGCTCATCAGATGAGGAACTCAAAGCACAATTGCAAGTTGTCAAAACTTTTTCAGATGCTACAAGAATGTAATTTGGTCTTGATAAGTGTGCAAAAGCAACCTTTAAAGCAGGAAAACTGCAGCACCAAGAAAACATCAGTCTGGGACAAGAATGTGATATAAAAGAACTTGAGCAAGAGGGAGTGTATAAATATTTGGAAAATGATGAAGGATCAACAATAAAGCATGAACAAATTTGAATGAAACTTAGTATGGAATACTTTAGAAAACTTAAATTAATCCTGAAAACAGCATTGATATCTAGGAACAAAATTAACGTTATAACCCAATTTGATCTTCCTGTTCTAACTTACTGTTTTGGAGTGATTGAGTGGCCCCAAAACATGTTGGATAGATTAGACAGGAAAACAAGAAGGATGTTTCATGCTCACCAAATGATTTATAAAAAAACAGTGCATCCCAAGATTATATATTCCCCATTCCGAAGGAAGGCTGGACCTCCTTGAAATTGATTACATGTATAGATCTGCAATAGTGGGACTGCACACATATCTGCTGACCTCACAAGACCTAAATGTAGTGAACGTTTTGAAACATGAGGAGAATAAATCTAAGATGACTTCTCTGCTTAATCTAGCTGAACCATATCAGCATCAAGCAGGAAAGGAAATCAGACCAGAAGTAGATAAAAACCAGGCAGCAACTGAGTGTGCCAGAAACAAAAGAAAGAATATAAGGTGAAGGGCCCGATGAGAAGGCAAGGAATGTGGAATATGCATAAATATAGATGCAAATATGGAAAACTTCTGGAAGACCCGCAGGTTGATCAGGATCGAATGCAGGAATGGTTAAGGAGAGGCAAACTCAAACCAAGAGATGAAAGGTTAATACTGGTGTCCAAAGATAGTCGGCTACTTACACACTGGTTTACAAAGTCCATTTGTCCATGTAGGAGAAACAGACAAATGTAGGATTTGTCAAACAGAATTGGAAACAGTTGCACACCTCATTGCTGGTTTTGACATACCAATGGCAGAAGGACTGTTTACTGAAAGGCATAATAATGGGGCAAGGCTATTGCACTGGGGATTGTGCAAACATTATGGTACTGAAGTGGCTGAAAAACACTGGAAACATGAGCCACAAAGCATCATAGAAAATGATGAAGTCTACATCACATGGGATCACCCATTACCAACAGTTCAAAAGATAGATGCTAGAAAACCAGATATAGTGGTCCATGAAAAGAAGACAAAAGTAGCATTGGTCATTGAAATTGCCACACCCAGTAACTACATTGTCTTACATACAGGGAGACACAAAGTCATAAAATATCAGGATTTGCAGGCAGAAAAGAGACCAATGTGGAATAAAGATACTCAGACGGTTCCAATAGTAGCATGAGCAATGGGTCTTATAAAAAAGAAGAAAAGAAGAAGAAATAGCCAGGGAATTGTTATGGCTAGGCTTGTATAGGCCCTAGGGCCAATAGCCTAGTACCAACCTATGAACTTATGAATCTACAATCATATTTATATATGTTACCAATACATGTAACCCCATACAAATTGCAGAAAGAGTCATTACTGGGCACATTGCAGGTGCTGCAAAGAGCACTTCTGGCTAACATCAACGATTGAAACAATTAGAATTTCACAAACTTTAATTGTACTTTGACTTAGGAATGGAGTTCATTCCCGTCATGGTATTACAAACCCAAAAGACTTGAAGAAATTAAATAAGGGAAGTTCATCCAAAGCCAAATATCACTTCTACTAATATTATTTTATCTTACTCACTGAAGTCTGCTTGGCCTGTTTCAATTAGTCTTCAGTTTTATTGTAGAATGCAATGCCAGCTACACATGGAAGAAGCTGCAGTGACAACATCCATACTCAGTATCTCCCTATTGACACTGATTACATGAGCTACGTTTTGACATTTTTCCAGCCCATTCATTAATAGGGAAATTAGTAACTATATGTCCTCTCTCTGTTTGCCTGGCTTTTCTCTGGGTAGTTCGGTCTCCACCCACATTCCAAAGATGTGCTATAACATCGATTGGGGACTCTAAATTTCCTGTAGATGTGACTATGTTCATGTGAGATAGAAAAAGACTTGGCAGCCCACTTCCATTTCCTTTTTGCCTTGTACACTCCATTACTTGTGGTAGTGGTCTGAGAGATCATTCTAGGAGTCAGATGCAACTCATAAGAGAGTGAGATGCCAGAATGATCACGCCCTAGAATATGGTAGGACTTCATAGTTGGTGTCATAATATTGCTTTTTCACTCTGCAAAGGATGTGTTGTGTCTGTTCTCCTGTTCAGTGATTTTCATGGACATTCTATAAAGACCCAACCAAGATTTGGAAACTATTCATTTTGGGTATGTGAGGGTTGCATCTTTGCTGTTTGCAGACAGAGATGTCCTCTCAGCATCCAGTGTACAATGTATTGATTAATTGCTGAATGTAAACCAAATTAAATGCAAATCAGCACCTTCAAATCAAATCTCCAAAAATCAATGTAGATGAGAAGAGAGTAGCTACCTCAAGTGAAGAGGTTTATATCTAGACATTCTGTTCATGAGTGAGAACAGAGGGAGGCTGATAAGTGGACAGGTGTAACTGTGACAGTGGTGCAGGGGTCACACCAGACTGTGGTCAGCTGAGTCACAAATAAGCCATCAATATACTGGTCAGTCTCTATCTCCATCCTCACCCAAGGTCACATGCCTTAGATAGTGACCATAAGGATGAGTATACACACATAATCAGTGGAAATTAGGCTCATGTATGGTGTTGTTGGGCTTATTCTTTATGATAATGTAAGGAGTTCGGTGATACCGGAGGATCCCAGAGTAATGCAACTACTATTTCCTGTTACAAATAATTCAGGTGATCAGGGTCTTCAATTTTCTGGTCCCGTCACAATTTAGTCTTGTTGGGGGTTACCACACTTCTAGACTTCAGGGGCAACTCAACATCATAGACTGTCATATGCTAAAGAGGAACTCTGTAAATATGAGTGTTCATTTCTGTGCCATTTGCATGAGAAGGACAGTGTACGTGATGTCTAGCTGCATTTTTACATACAGGGAAAAGGTGCTGCCATGCAGATAAATATACTGTACAGTGTCAGCTGCAGGCTATATAGTACTGGAATACCTGAGGATCTCACACTGTGACCTGGGAATGAGTGCTGCAAACTGCCCTAATAAGCTTAGACCATCACCAGGATATGTAGTTCAATGGATGGCTGGATGGGTGAATTATTCTGACAATCAAAAATAAGCATATATGGTAAAGGCAGACTTGTGAGAACTGAGGAAATCAGGGCCTTGGTTCCCTTTATTATTTAATTAGGCACTCTTAAGTTTGCATAAATACCTACCCATGATGTCAGAATTTGAGGAAAAATAATGAATGAGAGTGAATATTTTACTGAAAAAATAATAGGTTGAAGTAAATATTTAGTGAACCTAAACCAAATATAGATATTGGATCATGTTCATGGAATAAATGGACTAAGCTTGAACTAAGTTTGTACATTTACACAATGTGAAGTTCTCTTAGATGAATTATTGCAATAAGTACAAGGTTACAAACTAAAATCTGGCAAGTTTAATATGCAGAACTACATACAGAGATTTAATATGGTGTAATATTTTTGCAAAGGAGAAAACAAAACTAACCAATACAAAAAGAGCAGCACCAAAGATAATTGAAGAGAAATACAGGCAAAGGAATCCAGACCTGGAAAACTTTACAATACAAAAAATAAGAAGACAAAGAGGAAAAGTAGAAAAGGAGATTAGTAATGGAGGAGTTAAAGAAATAGAAACTGAGGTTATGGATTACCTGCAAAGTGAAGGATTCAGTGTAGAAAATCTAATTCAGAAAGCACCACAACAGGATAGAGCAACGGATATCCAAATTAAGGGTAAACCAGTGGAACAGGAAACAATTGGTCAGGTGCCATATCAAGATATTTTGGAGTCTTCCACAGGAAACCAGTATAAACCTTCACTTGAAGCTAGACAGGAAGGAAAGGAACAGGGAACTGTGGAAACTTTGATGCAGTCAGTGTTGAGGAGTGATAGGCCAGTGAGTTGCCATATGACAGAGCAATGGACGGTACAGGATGAAATTGAAGAGAAGGTGCCTCAGGAAGATGTTATATAACTTTCTATAGAATGCCCGCAGGAAATGGAAAACAAGGGATGTGCCCTCAGTTTGGAAGAAAATGAGCTAAGAGAAGAGTTGCTTGATTTAATAGACATGGCTGCATATATTAAGATCAATGAGAAAAACAGACTGCAGAAGGCCAATAAAACCCCAAAAGTCAGAAGTCTGATACAACAAATGAATACAATAATTAGGACTGTCCATAGAGATCCATGCGATATAACAGAAGTAAACAGGATATATTGCTGTGATGCTAAATTAATAACTGATAAAGTTCTACCACAATAACACAGGGTAGCGAGGGAAAGGAAGGGGAGAAATCGAATACCATCATGGAAATATCGAATAGAAAAAACTCTAAAGCAATTAAGACAAGAAGTGTCACTGTTAGAAGACTATAGAAGAGGGAATAGATCAACAAAATACTAAGAAGGATAGATGTGATAAAAGCAATGTGCATTATTAGAACAGACTAGGATCTATCGTACACTATCGCAAATAACAAACTAAAAATTTCAGTACAGGCAGAAAAACTTAGAAGATACACACATAAATATAAAGGAAAAGTACAAAATTAAAAATTTATTGATGACCCAAAAAGGTTTTATAGAGAA
>NC_056744.1:1006422463-1006484963 GCF_019279795.1 Protopterus annectens | reverse complement strand
AAGACCAGCAACACTGAAATTAGTGAATAAATGTGAGACTATTACACATCAATCACATTTGTGAAATATGTCTTTACAAGAAAAAGAGGCTGAAAAAGATAGGATTTTTTGTTGACTTTGTTAAGCTTGTGGGGAGACTAACAGGCATATACCTCACTTCATGTCATTAATGTTTGGAAGAACATAAAAGGAAAAAAGAGAAAAAAAGAGAAAGTAATTGTAAGTAAAAATGTTTTGTTCTTAATATTTGTATAAAACATTTCATGATATAAAGTGCATGTTATATAGTAAAGTATTTTCAGGGATTGTATATGATAATATAAGTAAAGAAGTACTTTTTTTCTTTTTTAGTTTTAAGAAATGCAGGCATTATAATGAAAAAGAGAGAAAAGACTTGACAAAAGCACATTTAAGTTAATAGACTGTAATCTTGGGCTGTTGTGGTGGGGGTGGGGTGTAAAAGTACATTGATTATAAAATATGTAGAACTGAACTATGTTCTTTTATTTAGCATAGGTAAATATCTGCATTAATGCCCTTGGCTTAATCTAATGACAATTTTTTTGTTTAAGCAAGTTTTTTTTTAAGTGAGAGCCTGCAATGTAATGAATAGTTTTCCACCGGCAAATAAATGTTCAGTGCTAGTTGAGAAGTACATTTTGTTCTTATGTTTCCATGGAAATAAGCTGACTAAAGGTGAAGGCAATAAATTGAGAGATCTGAACATTGTTTACTGAGATAAACCTAAAATTAAAAGGTACAGGGACAAGCAATTTGGTAAAAATATAAAGTTTGAAATTTCTTGAAGTGAATAAAAGCAGCTTTTCTGGTAACTAAGTACTGTACTGCATATACTAAAACAATGTATAATATATTGTTATTTAAATATATCAGGTGCACTTTTTCTTAAGGTTAAAAGCATATAAGCTGTTTTTCAATTCACAAGAACAGACAGCAATTAGTGTAAGTACATAGGTTGTAACATGTGCTTTAACATGGATAACCTTAATTTTAGGTTAGTTAATGCTTGTGGGTGCACCTGTTAATGTGGGACAATCATTCCAATTAGGAGGGTTAAACTTCATTATTTGAAGATGCACATAGTTTTGTGGGTTTGTTGTAAGTTAATAGGTTATAGGAGTGTTGTGGGGGTGTATTTGTTTTTTTTGTTTTGTTTTTAGGGTTTTCATTAAAACAAAATATCTTATAAAATGTGACATAAGATCAAATGTTCTTAGAAAGTCCTTCTATATTGCAACAAGAAATAACTGTACAGAGGAACAACCTGCAAACACTAGTGAACGCATGCAACACAAAAGCTGAAAACAGACATTTAAAAAAGCTGCCATATATAATAGGTTGGAATAATCATTTATTATCATAATGGCTACACAAAACATATTATTTTTGAATGTGAATGGCCTCATGCATAAACAAAAAGGCAAGAGTGTTGAATTATATTAAGAAATGCAGTGTATAAATAACAGTGCTATACAAGGCACATTTGGAAAGAAGTTAACATGTGAATTTGATAAAGAAAGTATTTCAAGATATATCTTCAGCAGAATATCAGGGACAAAAGAAAAGGGGAGTACATATAGTGATTGCTAGAAGAGCTCAAATAGTGATGGAAGAGGGGAAAAGGTAGTAATGGTAGATTTGGCATAGTAAGGGGCTACTGGCAAGGTAGGAGGATTATGCTGGTATGTATTAATATTAAAACCTAAAACTGCTATTATGGATCTTAATACATTTTTGGGAGAAATAATCAGCTTTCAGCAGGAAATATTCCTTATAGGTGGGGGCTAGAACTTAATTTGCAACAGTGAGAATGTATCTGGAGGAATCTGGAAGGGAAACTATAACAAAAGAGGGTAGATTGCTGAAGGAATTTATGAAAGTATTTGGTGTGGAAGATGTGAATTCAGTAGTAGGAACTTGGAGAGAATTTGCATATTATTTCCCAAGGTACAATAATTGGGCTAGACTAGACAAAATATCTTTCACAAGAACATGTGCATTTAATGGAAAGCTGCAACTCACATCCAATAACTATTTCAGATCATGCTCTAATAACAACTAAAATAAAAATGCAGGATAGTGAAGTACAAATTACAAAGATTACAAATAAATAACTAAATAAAAGGTACAAAAAATGCATTAGTGTATCCCTTTGGAAGTCATCTACACCAGAGATCTACCACACTGCCAATCCTCGTTAAGAGTTGACCCAGTTGTTTGGTTGTTTGGGAGTTGGGAACTTATGTGGACAGTGACCTAACTTTTGACCAATATGTATCTATTGCTCTAAGAAATTCCTTCTATATTGCACAGCTTATAAACAAAGGGAGTGTGTCTAGATCTAGGGATGTCATTGGTCCCCTTTACACAGCCTTCATTAGACCAGCCACGGAATATAATACCCCATTTGGCATGCACCTGTCCAGATACATGCAACAACTGGAACACCCACAGACATAACTTACTAAAAGGATACAAGACCTAAACAACATGTCCTACATGGACCATCTCAAAGCCATGTCACTATACTCAGTATCCTACAGACTGCTAAGAACCGACCTGTGCCTGTCATGCAAGACATCTTCTGACCCATTACTGGTGGATTTACTGCACATAAGCAAGTCAAATGGCATCAGAAATACTTGATCTAGGTATCTAAACCTCTTCTGCAACATCAACAGAATGGTTTTGGAGGGACAGGTATATTTCACACAGGATACTGCTGCTATGTAACAGATTCTCCATCCACATAAAACAAAGTTCATCCCTGTCCATTTTCAAATGAAACTAAGCTCTAGCTGTGGATGAGAAACAGAAAATGTACCCAGGACTGCCTCCCTTTACTATTACTAGGCAGATGCAGCTCCTAAATGCTTTCTCCCATGCGTGTATCCCCTCAAATTATCTATAGTATAATCTCAGTAATTCTCATCAGGGGTAATACATATTTTTTACCATGGGATACGTAAGACCAATCTATAACCAAATGGGATAGAGTATTTCAAACACAAAATGGGAACTTGGCTAGGCTTGAAATGGCCCACAAGGGCAGCTAGCCTAGTACTTACCTATGAACCTAAATGAGACACTTAGCACTTCTCCACTTACTTGTTTAAAAGAGAGGAATTTAAGGAATGGGCAGTGGAAATTATTTGAGAGTTATTAGGGATGATAGGAATTTTTTCGGAAGTTATAGCTAGTGAGTAGGATAAAATGAAAGCAGTGTTTAAAAATATGGTATAGATAAATGAAAAAAGAGATATGGTTAAGAAGTAATAAGAATTCATTAGAGGGGCTGACAAAGGTTAAAGTATTGCAGAAAAAGGGGATCTAAAAGAACAAGAAGAGATACAAATGTGGTTCCCTATTACAAGAGCGAAAGTCTGTTTAAGTGAATCCTTAAACGTCAACACGTATTGCGCGAACCGGCATTACAGCAAACGTCCAAAACCGCAAATTTGGAAATGTCGAATTACCATGGTTGACCTGTTTGTGGTATAGCTCCATAAGGTAAGTGTGCGATAGTTACAAACCTTAGGGTTAGGGTGTGGGTTAAGGTAAGTGCATAGATAGTTTATGTATGTAAGATTTAGTGTAGGGTTAGGCATAGGGTTTTGGTAAATGTATGTATGTGGATTATTTATTTTGTTTGTATATATTTTCGTAGTGGAAGTGTCTGGTAGTTACGGACCTTAGGGTTAGGGAGGGGTTAAGGATAGTGCATAGATAGTTGTGTATGTGGGGTTTAGTGTAGGGTTAGAAGTAGGGTTTTGGTGCTTTACTTTAGGGTAGAAGTAGGGTTTGGTTAGGGTGTGTATGTGGTTTATTTTGTTTGGATAGGTAGTATGTAGCAGGTGGTGGGGTTGGCCGTCTATGACAGTTTGAGATTTAAAATTTTGCGGTTTAGTGCGTTCGGTATTCTTGCAGTTCGCGCAATTCATATCAGTGTTTTGGTATTCTCTCAAAAGGAGTTTCGCTCTGGTAATGTAGACCCTGCAAATGTAGAGTACTAAAGAGAAAAGAAGGGACTATACGGATAATATGCATGGGTTTAGAAAGGCTGCTGTTAAGCAACTCTTTTTTGACAATAACTTCAGAACACAAAAAAAGTTTTAGTCCAACAACTTAGGCAACAGAAAATAGAAAGGGCTGTTGCCAGACTTAGGGAGCATGTAACAAGAAAAATGACCAGAGATACCATAGAGGTATTAGCAATATCACCAAAATTTTATAAAAATTTGTATACAGCAGAAGAATGTGGAAATCAAGAAAAAGCACAAATGGACATTTTATGTGGAAGGCCAAGGTTAGAGGCAGATGAGACTCAACAATTAACAGTTAAGATTAGAAGAGATGAGATAAAATGGTGATGTATAATCAATCTGAAGGAAAGTCTCCAGGAATAGATGGTATTCCTGCGGAGGTTTGGAAGGAGAGAGGAAAGGGATAAAGATCTGGAAGTTTTTTTTGTTCACAGCATTTTAAAAGGAGGGGAAGCACCAACATGTTAGAAGAAAGCTGTTGTGTCTGTAATACCTAAAGATAGTAAAGACTCATTAGACCCAGCTTCATATAGGCCCATTTCAACTTTAAATCATGATTATTAAGTGTTTATGTCTACAATAGCTAAAATAATGGCAACAGTGTTGCCAAAATTTATAAATATGGATCAATGGAGTTTTGTGGAGTGAAGGCAAAAATATGACAAAATTAATAAAACAATGATGATCCAGAGGGAAACACAGTGTAAGAAAATACCATTGCTGTTCATGGGTCTTAATGCAGAGAAAGCATTCGAGAGTAAGCCAAGATTGTTTGAGTAGGGCAATGGAAGCATTTGCATTTCCTGATACAATAATAAGGTTAATTTTGAGAACATATGAGGAATCAGAGGCAAAAATTAAAGTGGGAGGGTTCCTCTCTCATACAGTGTGTCTGAACAAAGGAACCAGTGATGGGTGTCCTCCTTCTCTTTATTTGTTTTATATCTAGAGCCACTGGCAAAGAAAATAAGGCACTCACAAATGAAAGGATATAATTGGTATGGTAATCAGGAAAAGTTGGGTTTATTTGCAGACAATACTATTTTGTACCTGGTAAAACCAGAAAAGGACATCTCAGTATTGTGAAAAATTCTGAGACAGTTTTAAGTCTTTTCAGGCTATAAAATCAATAACGACAAAACAAAGCCTATAGCTGTAAACTATGTATGTACCCACATAGGAATTGGTTCAGCAATAAAATGGAGTCTTTAGGAGTATGGCTTAAAAAGGATTCTCTTATGACAGTTAAGGATGTGTGAGAAGAGACTAAATAAAAAATAATACAAAAACTGAGAAAATGGAAGCTCTTGTTTATGGATATGGATAGCAAGATACAAGCAGTGAAAATGTTTTTAGTCCCTTTAGTTCTATATACAGATCAGGCATATTTTTATCAACCAAAGGAGAAGTTGTGGACAGTAATAGATAAAGAGTTGTAGGATTTTTCTGGGAGGGGAAAAGGGCAAGACTCAAGTGGGATATGTTGATCCTTCCATACAACAAGGTGGTTTAGGATTACTGCATTTAAATGGATATTCTAGAGCTACACAATTAAGGCTCATATACATAACAAGCAGAAAGCTATAATTCAAAGTGGAAAGGGATGATGATAAAGTGAGGGGGAGATTCAAAAAGTAAGGAAAGAGGGGGATTTTGGATGCAGATCCTTAAGGAGAATAGCAACAGCTATACAGAATATTATATTTATAAAGTAGCAGAAAGTATTCTAAGAACTAAGCCAACATGAGAATGGAGTAAGGAAATTTTGTCAAGAGGGATGACTGCAATGAGAGGTACAAAGAATAGGCAAGATGGGGAAAACTGGTAAAGGAACCAAGATAATGGGATCAAATAACTAAAGAGGGAAAGTTAACAGAATGGAAGAGAGTTAGAAGACATTTGGACTGCAGACTAGAGACTGCCTTACCTATCGGGGATTGATATCAGAATATAGGCAAAGAAAAAGAGGTAGGGGAATCCTAAGTGGAAGACGTGTTCTTGTAGAGCTTTTAGTTGAATCTAATTAGTACAACATATACAATATTGCACAATAACTACAGGGATTGATCAGAGGAGGTTAGAAAAGATTGGGAAGAGAGATCGGATAAGCAATCCACAATGAATCAGTGGGAAGACGTATATGGCTCCCAAATATGCAACAAAGTCTAGAAGATTTAGGATTTTTGCTAGGAAGTGTTTGTATAGGTATTTTTATACCCCAAGTAGACTCCAAAGAATTTTAACTAGGTAGATGGCAAATGTTGGAGGTGTGATGGAGAAGAAAGAGGTAACAGGGAACATATGGTTTGGGGGTGTAATGAGTTGGCAAACTTTAAAAATTCCTGCAGAGAACTCTGCCAGAAATATTGGGTGAGCAAATGGGTGTGATTAAGGAAATTATTTTTTGAACTGGAATACAGGATCTGTATTGTCTACACATAGTAAGGCCTTGTTAAGTGTAATTCTGGTGGCTGCCAAAAAAGAAATTGTATTAAGTGGAAATCAAAGTCTAAACCAACAGTATTTGAAAATAGTGAATATTGTAACAAAGATGAAAGAACTGGAAGTAGGTTCCTTAGAAAAGGGTAGAAAGAAATTGCATTGAAAAAAATGGAAACTGTGGGAACAATACATGCCCAATAATGTTTTGGAGGAGGAGGAGTGAGGTTTAAGAGAAATCAGGAATTGATCGGTTTATGTAATGTTGAATTGATAATTGTATAAAAGAATATATGTGATGCATAATTTTTTTATATAAATGTATAACCAGTAAAATGAAGTAACACCACCACAAAATAAATGTTCCTGCGATGCAGAAAACAAAAATAGTAATGTAGAAGGTATGAAACCTCCACAGGAACAAACCACAGCTGACAAAAAGTCTTTATGTAGTAAGAAGTCTCTCCACTGTTGTCGTAGAAATCTCCTGGTGCAGACACAGTTCTGTTAATCACACCATGTAGTCGAATAAAACACTTTTATTGACAAAAATGGTAAGCACTTTTTTAACATGGAAGAATTTTGTAAGAACGTGAATTACTATAGAAGCACTTCAAGTAGCTATATATTTAGTCATACATTTTTATAGCCCAGGAAATGATGTCAGCATGAGTAATTTTACTGAATTAATGAATAATACATGAGGAGGCCTATATAAGAAAGGCTGAATGTTTGTATATATTTGTTTGGTCTGAAGAAGCCTTATAGGTGAAAGCGCTTACCATTTTTGTCAATAAAAGTGTTTTATTCGACTACATGGTGTGATTAACAGAACTGTGTCTGCACCAGGAGATTTATACGACAACAGTGGAGAGACTTCTTACTACATAAAGACTTTTTGTCAGCTGTGGTTTGTTCCTGTGGAGGTTTCATACCTTCTACATTATTATATGAATGTATGTTTGCCTATGTCTCAAGTGATAATTCAATAAAGGTGTTGAAAAATACATGACAATTTGAAAAAAAAAGCCTTAAATCCTTTAACTATTCAGAGAGATTAGCACAACCCTCTTTATACTCAGTAGCCTTAAATCCTTCAACTATTCAGAAAGATTAGTACAACCCTCTTCATATTCAGTAGTCAGTTGGCTGCTCTGTGGTGACCTGTGTCCCGCTTTTTGATCCATGACAGACCCAGTCCTAGCTGACCTCCTATTTTTTTGCAAAACCAGTGGCTGTACAAACATCCATACTAGGGTACGCCAACAAATAATCAAGATGCACTAGAGGGATATAGGTTCCTGACTCAACATATTGCCAGCCTAAGGACTAATTTACCACTACAGATCAAGCAAAGTGCTACTTCATCTGCCTTTAAGACAGTCTTGATGATTGTATGAATAGACATAAATTTACACCAAGGGTATCATGCATAGCCCTCCTCAATTTGTGTGATTGGCATAATGGTTAAGTTGTTTACCTTACAGACATAAGGTGCAGGGTTTGATTCTCACATGCGATAATTGGCTAGGCTTAAAATGCTCCACAAGAGCAGTTAGCCTAGTACTAACTTATGAACCACTTTAAGTGCTTGTATAGGATGGAAAGACCTTTTCTGTGTCTAGTTAAAGGTGTATGTATGGATAAGAACCTTTTGGTTCCTATGATCAATTGCCTAGTATTGGTCATATGTTCTATTGTTTATTTTATATCTGATAACCTGAAAGGTACAATGGTCCAAGGAACCTTTTAAGGTACAACCCAGGCCTTTAAGGTGGATTATAACTTAAAAACATAGCAACGTTTACAGTATAGTAACACAGCAATAAAAGGACATAATCAAGAGATATGACAGTACAGCTGGAAGTAATTTCCAAATTTATAAATGATTTTACATACCTGTGGTAGAAAAAATTGGAGTGGAATAATTTCACAGTGGAATACTCATTTTAAAACAGAAGTGAAAAATCAATACATGCAGCTATATCAAGAGAAGTGGGAAAACAATGCACTGGTTAGTTTAGGACACAAAAGGCTACTAGGTTACACTTGTTATAAGAGGCTACCAGACCATGGGAAGCAGAACACTGCATAGTATTGCCCTAGGAACTATCTACAACTTAGTACTAAAATACACTGGATACAAGATTTATTTTGGTTGCTTTCACCCTGAAATTATTTTGCATGTATGACCACATATAGCATGTAACACAGCATAGTAATATATGTTAACTGAAGTAAAACAGTGTGGGCAAAGAGTAGTACTGAACAAGCATAAACTGGACTTAACATGAAGGAAAACAGCTTTTCACAGCAATTAATGTATTAATATAGATGTACTCTAACTACTATTTTTTGCAGGTAATCAGTCACAGTCGCATTGTCATGGAAACATAACTAGGTCTGAACAGATTCTAAAATAATCTTGTTTTTGACTACAAATTCTTTGTTTCCTCATGGTTACAATATTTAGGTTGGAGAAGGTGAGAGAAGGGTACCTTATACAACAATGGATATTCATTTCAGTTCCATAAATCAGATGCAGTCATTGTACATTTTCCTGAACAAGTTTCAAAGAGTACTAAAACATAGCATTAGTAAGTTTGAATAGAAACATTATCTTCTTTATAATGCTATTCAGGTTTTCACTTTTGGCCTTGCTTCACTCGAGCTTGTTTCATTTGGAAAACATCTGCAGATTCTATGGACAGTAGTTAAAACAGTTAATAAATAAATAAACAGAGACACGGTGGTAAATGATCTTTGCATTACATGAAGTGAAGAATAATAATCTGCTATAGGAAATAATAAAATAAATAAGAACTGTTTCCCAGAATTTTATTTCATTCATTTATTTAACATTTGTTTACTGGGAAAGTCTAACTGGAACAGACACCATTTTCAGCAGAGGTCCAGGGAGAAATGCTGCAGATGCACATCTTTGGCAGGTGAGAGGAAACTGGAGCACCCAGAGGAAACCCACACAAATGCTGGGAGGACATGCAGACTCCACACAGAAAGCACTTCAGCCGAGAACTGAACCAGAGAACTTCTTGCTGTGAGGACAATGCTAACTCCTGCACCACTGCACCCCCCCCCCCCCGATGGACAAATGATGCAGGATCACACATATGCAGAGTTGTTGTTATATAGACAAATAGGAGTGTAGCTGAACGCTGAATGTTAGATGCAAGCAGAAGAGTCATTATACAATACATGATGTGAATGTTCTAATTACAAAAGAAACATCCTTAAGTGAACTAGAACCCAAGATGTAGCAGAACTTTAACTGCCAATAAAGGATCCTTAACATACTATGACACCTCATCTGGTTTGCATTATTGTAATTATTTTATGGGCATTTTTTTCCCAAAATGTGCTCATTTTTTACAAATATAATTCAGCTGTATGTTGTGCTTGAATAAAGTATGATTAAGCTGTATCAGATGAAGTACAGTGGTCTTTTAATCTTTGCATAGCAAAGCCTATGAAGTTTATGATCCTGTGCTTCTTATATGTTGCACACTGATCAACATGTTGATTTCAGCTCCTCTAGTGTAAAACCAGAAAATGAGAAAAGGGGCCACTGAAACTATCAGTCTGAGTGAAATTCCGTCACTGGCTATTAATTACACCGCCTGGATACTAGAAAATAAGATAATCGGAGAACCTGAAACAAACTCATTGGGAAGCATGGCTACGCTTAAAAATGCCACTTAGGTCAATACCCTAGAATTCAACTATGATACTATGAAATCAATTAGAGAAGGAAACAAGAACACTCTGACTTGGATGAATCCTGCAGCTGTTAAGAAAAAAAGCAGTTCAAGTTTCAGCTTTGGTATACGGGATTGGGAGGGTGGCTTAATGGCTAAGGTGTTTGCCTTACAAACACAAGGTGCAGGGTTTGAATCTCACAAGGGGTAATTGGCTAGGCTTAAAATGGCTCGCAAGGGCAGTTAGCTTAGTACTAAACTATGAACCTATGAACTATGGATAGCTTTGAATAATTTAGAGCTAAAAATCAATCTGATGTAATTAAAATAAATGCAATACTGATTACAAAAGGCTGCAGGTGAACTGATAAAACTGCAAAAATCAGAGATTGAAATGAAGAAAAGGCTGTCTGAGTATGAAACTTCTCAGGAAGAGTTGTTTCAAAAAAAGTAGTCAGAAGACAGAGAAAATCTAAGGAACAGATAATATTACATTTATAAAAGTTCAAATAAACAAAAGTACATAGGTTCATAGGTAAGTACGAGGCTATCTGCCCGAGGGCATCTGTAAGCCTAGCCAGAATGTGTTGGCTTTCACCACCCCCTTAGATTAGTTCCCTGAGCCTCTGTCCAGCAGAGCCATTAGTTCCCTGTGCCTTTGTCCGGCAGAGACACTGCAGTGATCCCTGGGGTAAATTTTCTGTTTCCCATACACTCGTCAAGGTTTCTCTTGAAGAGCGTTAGTGAGGGGCTCTGCCTAATGTAGATTGGAATCCTGTTCCAAAGCATGGGGAGTCTCTGGGACAGGAATCTATCCCTCCAGTAAGTCCTTTTTATCATTATGGTGAGGTTTAGATCCCTAGAGCGTGTGGCTCTCAGGGATTTGTTTTTTTTTTTAGGTGGAGCATGTCCATCAATTCTGGGTTGGACATGGCCTTGTATGTCAGGCAGAGATCACCTCTGAGTAGGCAGTATGCAACCGAGTACAGCTGGAGTTTCTTCTGTCCGGCTGCACAGGGCATCTGTTTGAGGCCAGTAATCCTCTTGGTGAGGTACTTCTGTGGTCTTTCCAGCTGTTGCAGGTGTCTTGTAAGGTACATCCCAAAAGGGGTGTTGTACTCTATGATGGGTCTGATGAGTGATGAGTAGATGGGCACAATAACTTCTTTTGTTCTAGATGCGAACCCTTTTGAGATTAGGTGGGCTACATAGAAGGATTTTCTAACCACCTTGGCAATATGATTATCAAAGAAGAGATTACTATCTACTTGGGTTCCCAGATCCCTTATTACATTTTCTGTATTTACGGGACTACCACAAATGTGGTAGTTCGCGGGTAGTTTGTTTTTTCCAAAGGGGATGACTGTGCACTTTTTGGCTCAGTTAAAAGGAAATTTAAATAATAACACAGCCAATCAGAATGAAGCTGATTGTTTGAGGTGATTGGCTGTGCTATTATTTAAATTGCCTTTAACTGAGCTGTTGAATTTTATACATTGATAAAGAGCTCTACTTGAAAGCTTTGTTATTTATTAAATTTAGTCACTGAGCATTGGACATTTCAGTTAAAGAAAAAACTGTATGCTGTCTTTAATGGTGTGCTTCCATTCATTCCTATGACAGTAGTGAGGATGTTAGACCCATGGAGGGGGTGAATGGATGTAGGTGTGCATGCAGGTGTGAGCGCACGTGCATGTGTGTGTATGTGTTTTGTGTTTGTATGTGTACGTATGTGTGCAGATTTGTAGGATTATGATTACAGATGCCTTGTCTGTGTGTGTGTGTGTGTGTGTGTGTGTGTGTGTGTGTGTGTGTGTGTGTGTGTGTGTGTGCGCGCGCACGTCTGCATGTCTGTGTATGTCTAAATGTGTTCACATGTGCACACATACATGCATGCATATGTACATGTGTTGGCAAGTACCTGTGTAGCTGCTTTTCATCGTTGTGCAAAAGAAACACACATGTGGTTACCTGTGATAGCACAGTGTTTGATTCAGAGACATGATAATGAGCTGCTAATTAGATATTGCTCCATGCAACTTTATTGTGCCTCAATATTGCAGTATATTGCTCTCTCACCACTGGACACTGTGACACTGCTCACATAACATTGGTGGTGATATGCTTTCTGAATTCCAGGGATAGTCTCCTTCTGCAGAGTTATGTTATATTAGGTTATGATATGCCATGTTATGTTACATTATATTGCATTATATTATGTTATGTTATGTAAATGGTGAAGGCTGCAAGTATTTTTCTGCACGTTATCATTAGCAATACCAGAAAGATTGCAAACATTTCTAAATGCAGTAATTGCACACAAAAATGCAGAAAAATCTATGCTTAACCATCTAGATTATTAGGATGTGAGGAAGATTTTGAAGTGTTATTGCAATTTAAAATGATGTTTATGCATGTACCATAATATAATATTGCTTACAAAATGTATAGAAATATTGCACTCTTACAACAGATTAGTGCTACAGCAATACACATGAAAGACTAGGAGCCATTGTATAATAAGACCATAAATAAACCTTAACAGTCATGCACATCATTTTATAATGCTATGATCTCTATAAATAAGAACCATCTAGTCCATTCTCATTTCATAGCTGGAAATCATCCTCAGATCTCATCTTTGTTGAAACAGATAGCAAACAATTAGAACTAACAAGTAATGCCAACTGTGATGATGTGAGGTAGTGCCAGCTGTGCCAGGGAGAGTAGGGCAGTGTATGGTAACATATGCCAGCATAGCTAGCAGGAGTTTGTGTAAAGAATGATGTCATTTGAATATCAAGCTGATTTGTACAGATGCTTGTGTTAAAAATATATTTGTAAATTTGCTTGTGTTAAAAATGTATCAACAGTGGGTCCTACTGGACAGAAAAGAAATATACATGTATGTCAGAGTGTATTGTTGTAACTGATGAAATGTATATATTTTAACTGAGGATACCAGAAGGGAAAGGGTTAAGCTCAGTGCAGATAACCTTAAAAAAAGTAGCCTGAAAGTAAATGACTTGGTTTAAGACATAAAGATTTTATCTCACAAGTCTAAATGCAGTCAGATACACAATGTCTGGCAAAAACCTGGGCTGGAATCCTGCTCTGTTGTCCTTAGTGGTGAACTAATTGCTTCCCTGGGGTGCCAGAGAATAGCTTGATAGTTTCTGCAAGAATGGTGGAAGTGTTGGAATTGTTTTGCAGTTTCCAGATGCTGTAATCAACCTAAGATAAAGGTCTATGTTGACCTTGCAAAGGCTTTCGACACAATACCCCACTCGGGTATTGTAGAAAAACTTACCAGCTTAAATGTAAACCCATATGTCACAAGATGGGTTGCAAACTGGCTTAAGGACAGAACCCACAGGGTTAGAGTTGCTGGCGCTGTGTCAGACTCCAAGCCGGTCACAAGTGGTGTCCCACAGGGCTCGGTCCTTGGCCCCCTATTGTTTGGCATCTACTTCTCAGAAGTACAGGCCAACATGGGAGGACTTTGGCTGACAAAGTTTGCAGATGACTGCAAACTGGGCGCCATAGTGGAAAGTGCATCGGACACGGATATCCTTCAGAAGGGACTCACTGAAACAGATAGCTGGTGCCAGAGCCATGGCCTGAAGTTAAACGCCAAAAATGTATAGTCATACCCTTCGGGAAAAACAAGGTAACCCCAAGCTACCATATAGGTGGCAATCCACTAAGCACAGAAGAGGTTATCAGGGACCTGGGGACCCAGGTTGACAGTGGCCTTTCTTTGACACTCACATTGCTAAAGTGGTTAGAAAGACCTTCTACATTGCCCACCTGATCATGAAGGGATTCACATCCAGATCTAGTGAGGTCATTGTTCCCCTGTACTCTTCACTTATCAGACCAATGATCGAGTACAATGCCCCATTCAGGATGTATCTCACCCGACATCTGCAGCAATTGGAGAGACCCCAAAAGTTCCTCACCAAAAGGATAAAGGGACTCCAAAATCTGTCATATGCTGCCAGATTGAAGAAACTCCAGCTCTATTCAGTCGCATACCGTCTGCTCAGAGGTGACATGTGCCTGACATACAAGGCCATGTCCAACCCGAATTAATGGACATGCTCCACCTCAAAAATCCAAATCCACCAAAACCACTAGAGCAAGCGACTTAAACCTTAGCACGGATATAAATAGGACGTGCTGGAGGGATAGATTTATCACTCAGAGACTCCCTATGCTGTGGAATAAAATCCCGGTCCATGTGAGGCAGAGCACCTCGCTGACTCTGTTCAAGAGAAATCTAGACCTGTGGATGGGAGATCGTAGGTTTACCCCGGGAATCATCTCTGGGTCACTGCTGGACAGAGGCACAACAAACTAATGGGCACAGTATTTTTTCATATAAGGGGTGGCGTAAGCCACAATAATTTGGGCTAGGCTTATAAATGCCTTAGGGCAGATAGCCTAGTATAAACCTATGAACCTATGAACAGTGTCAGATCCTGGCTCAGTTTCTAGTGAGAGGGTAGTGTGGGAACCACAGAGTCAGGTGACGAGATGTGATGTCATTCTGTAGCCAGCACTGAAATTTTATTTGAATACTAATCAGAGATGTGAGGTATGCACTCTGTTTTGGACCTGACAAGATACTCATCCACTTTCATCTTGCCTTACTTTAGTAAGTATACTGCTAGGGAACAGTAATGCTTCAGTCAGTTAAAAAATATAGTGAAATTTGTTAAATGTTGTTTTTCTTCTGTATATAAAAAAAACAACGAACGATCAGGTATAAGCTAGGAAAATAAATTTAATAAAATGTACTTCTACTAATAACACCAAAAACAGCACTCTAGCACCTCGGCTTAACATAAGCCTTCAAGGAGTACTAACTTACAAAAAAGCAAGGTCTTAAATACTCACATAAAGGAGATAAACATCAGGGACAATGGAGAAATAACAAAAGAACTAAATGGTATTAATTTAAATTGTAATGTGCTGGATGATTATTTGTACACAGCTTTACAATGTGGTCTTAAATTTATTTCCACAATGTTGCCTAGAATACAATGTTTTAAAATTAAAATTTTTAAATTGATTAGAAAAATGCATCTGTGGTATTATTTCCATGTTTATAACTTGGAACTGATAATTGTATGAGAACTTTAGTTAATGAAACATATGATACAACTGATGAAATAATAAGTAGCAGTGAAATGTCTGATGACTCTTTTGTTTCTTGTATGAGTGAATGTAATGCTTATTGTCCAATAGATACAACAGATGTCAGAGTGTCTAGTAAGTTTATACCACCATTTATACATGAAGGTATAAAAAAGTTTCATTCTATGTTGGACTTTGAAATTGAAATGTTATGTAAAAATTTTGATAAAAAGAATATCCACTATTATCTAACTAAAAATGAATGGTTGGCAGTTAAACAATTTTCTCAACAAAATAATTTTGTGATCAAACCCTCTGACAAGGGTAATAAAATAGTTGTAATGCACCATTCCCAGTATAGTAAAATGTGCTATGAGCTGTTACGAGATAATGCAGTGTATAAAATTGTGACTTATTCTGATATAGAGGAAGCAAAAATAGAATATACTAATTTGATTAATAAAGGGCTGAGACTGGGATACTGGACAGAACATGATGTTGAAAAGAAATCGTTAAGTGAAGATACTGAGTTAGCGAACTTCTATTGTTTGCCGAAAGTACACAAAAGTTTGATAGATCCACCTGGGGGCCAATTGTGTCGGCTAGGAAATATTTTTTGCACAACTTAGGATTAGTACTGCATAAATGTTTATTAAAAGAAGTTGTTAACCTTCCTTCTTATATCTTAGACTCAGAGACTCATTTGGTTTTCTTCAAAAAATTAAAGGGATTAGATGGAAAAAAAGAATGTATTGGATAACAATTGATGTGAAGAGTTTATATACTAATATAAAACATGTTCATGGGTTAGAAGCTCTTAGCAGCTTCTTGGGTGACAGCCCATTAGCACATTATACTATGGATTTAGTGAAATTTAGTTTGGAAAATAATTTTTTTCTGCTTCCAAGATACTCTGTACCATCAATTACAAGGCACAGTGATGGGTGCCTCATTTGCACCTATGTATGCAAATAGCTGAATAGATCTTATTTTAGATACATAGATTACTTGATTTTCCTCTGTGAGGGTGGTATAGATTTAGTGACAGATTTTATAGCACTATTACAAATTAACAGGGTCTCTATACAATTTGATGGACTAAGCTGTGGAAGAAACATTTCATTTCTTGATATCTCTTTAGAAGGTGTAGTGGATGAGGAGATTAGGACAAGTTTATATAGGAAATTTGGGGTTGTTAATCAATACATGATGGGCAACAGTTGTCACCCCAAACATACCTTGGATTTCTTATCTTAAGGAGAATTCCTAAGGATTTCCAGAATTTGCAACATGGATCATAATTTTGAAGAAGAGTTACAAAGTACTATAAAAATGTTTGAGGAAAGGAAATATTACAGCCAAATAATTGAAAATAGTGTAAGGTGAATTAAAAAAAAGTAAGATATGGTAGTAGAAATGAAAATTATGGATTAGCCCCTTATGGAGATAATAGAGATTTTGTAAAGGGAATAGAGAAAAATAACTTTTTTATAATTATGACCTATAATATTTTGAGTGAGAATGCTAGAGAAGTAATTCAATATTATTGGAAGTGTTTGTCTAGATTTTATGAGCTTAATGGATTGGTTAAACAAAATCTAGTTGTTTTCATTTTATAAAGGAAAGAGTTTAAAAGATATGCTAGCACACACAAAGTTTAAAAAACCTGAAGAAAATGTATTATTACAAATTCACTCGAAAGGGATGAGACCATGTGGGAAGTGTATAGGATGTGAATTTATAGTATCCACTTTTCCTAGAATAAATCAAATTAATTTTCAAACTACAGGTAATTATCGGTGCACTACTGAGAGGGTGATCTATACAATTAAGTGCAATTGTGACAAATATTATATAGGTCAAACTAAACGGATGTTAAAAAATAGGTTAACAGAACACTTAAGAGACATAAGGCAGGCTAAAATGGAAAGTCCTTTGGCTCAACATTTTAAACAATTTCATAACAGCAATCCTGTTGGTCTAAAAGCCACTATCTTGGAACAAATAATGGGAGATAGAAATAGTGAATCAGTTAGAAAGATGCTACTTTATAAGGAAACATTATTTATTTTAAAATATGGTACTTTGATTCCACAGGGTCTGAATACAGACTGCTGTTGGAAATGTGTAATTTAAATGAGTGTATTGTATCTTTAAAAGCTTTTATATTAATTGATGTTAATTGATTAATTAATGTTTTGATTGGCAACTGTGAGTATTTAAGACCTTGATTTTTTGCAAGTTAGTACTCCTTGAAGGCTTATGTTAAGCTGAGGTGCTAGAGTGCTGTTTTTGGTGTTATTGGTAGAATCAGGTTTTATGAAATTTATTTTCCTGACTTATACCCGATCCTTCATTATTTTTTTACATTCATCTCAAGTGTTGTTTGAATTTTTTCTGTATATGTCTGAGTCTTTCCATCTGTGTTGTTTTTTATATTTCCTGTGATTGAAACTCTGATGTTTATTGTAAATAGATATTCAGCATTTCCTGTTTTTTTATTATGCACAATGTTGTCAGTATATTGGTTTTCACTACTGCTTAATACTCTTCTATCAAAGCTGTTAATATTGCATTTCACTACTGTCTAATATTGTTATATCAATTCTGTTGATGTCATTTTTCTCTACTGTCTTTAAATTGCTTGCAATTACTGTTCCTGTTGTTGATGCTGTTAATTTTGTTGTTGTTGTATATTACCGCTTTATTACTGTTTTGAAATCACTGTCATAGAGGATCTTTTTCCCCTAGATTTCTGCTGAGGAGGTGTACTGTTCCCTGATGTACTTTCCTGGTAAACAACCAACCAAACAAACAAATAATTATATAAATGAGGGAATTATTCTAAATAGCTCTAAAAACCGACTTTTTTCTACTTATAAACCATAACAAAAAATTAAATTATGTAATGTAGCAAGGCTCCTGATTTGATTTTCATGGGAAATTAACTCATTCTAGAAATACTAATTGTAGGTTTAAGTGTTGCAGCTACCCAGAGGTCTGACCAAAGCCATAACTAGGGTGGGGCAAAGGGGGTGGCTGTCTCAGGTGCAAGCTGTGAGTTGGCATAATGGGCCTGTGCCAATGGTGTGAGAATGTAATACCATATTCATAAATAAATGACAACTGTATTTTTGGTCAAGGGTCAGTGTGGTGGAAAAGCTGTTTTGTTGTCTGCCTGCTTTTCCTGTGTTAACTAGTTTGTTCCAAACTGCTTACCAGAATGGTTTGACTAAGCCCAAAAGAGCCTATTTTCAGCAGAGGCCCAGGGAGAAAAGCTGCAGATCAAAAATGACAAATGATACAAATAAAAATGTACATACATAAAAATACAAAATGTACAATAGGAATATATACAAACATAAAATTATATAGAAAAAATGTGCAGAAAATACTTTCAAGATGAAACATGAACAACCAGACTGCATACCATTAAATGTCAGTCAGATAGCACAGAGTTAAAACAGAGTATATGTTAAGAGGTTAGTAGTAAGTAATAGTAGGATTTTTGTGTTGTGTGTCATGGTGGCAGAGCTCAGCAGAACAGATAGCAGTTAGTAGTGTCTGACACAGATACTAGCTAGTAGTGTCTGACGCAGATACTAGTTAGTAGTGTCTGACACAGATACCAATTAGTGACTGATGCAGATACTAGTTAGCAATGTCTGACACAGATGCTAGTTAGCAGTGTCTCATGCAGATACTAGTTAGCAGTGTCTGATGCAGATACTAGTTAGTAGTGTCCGATGCAGATACTAGTTAGTAGTGTCTGGCACAGATACTAGTTAGTAATGTCTGACACAGACAGTAGTTAGTGTCTGACGCAGATACTAGTTAGTAATGTCTGATGCAGATACTAGTTAGTAATGTCTGATGCAGATACTAGTTAGCGATGTCCGACACCGATACTAGTTAGTAGTGTCTGACAAATCACTCGCCTATGTCTTGAATGGTACTAGCTCTTCCACACAATCAATGGTTTATCAAACAGATGAAGACCCAATGAGTCTGACAATGGATGAACAATGCAAAAGGTGCATAACAGGTGAAAAGTCAGTTCTCAAAAATGCTCTAAAATCTGTAATAGACTAGAAATGAGTTCTGTTCCTTAAGACAAAAGAAAGGGAGACGGTGCAGGTAGAACCACTGCTGCTATAACTGCAAAAAGTCTAGAATGTCAGAAATGAAAGAGCTACTCAATAAATCTTAGTATAATATCTTCTTGTCTATCGATTTTTTAACTTTCACTATGAAAACTGGAAATCAAACTCAGCTCCTACGTTCAAAGAATTTTTAAATTTAACAGCAATGCTATGTAAAACTGAAAAAAGAATGGTTGGAATAAGGTCTGTAAATTATACTAAGACTTTTAGTTGTTGGGATAACGAACTGTTGCTATTGAAATATCAATTTTTTTTATTTGTTAATTGTATTAGATTATTATGATGATTCAATATATTTCTAGCATAATGCCACAGTATGTGATATTGACTTTCTTTTGTTCTGTGTATATATTGTCTATATGTTAAATCAATAAAAATGTTCTTAACAAAAAGCCCAGTAAAGACAGAAAAAACATCTAGCTCTACAGTGTAGCTTTTTCCCAAGCCATACCCCAGATGACCCAGGAATAACTGGAATACCGCATTCTGAATGAGCCATCTGAGGAGAGAAATCCTGAAAGTACTATTAAAGCGCTACAAATATAAAGGGGATGTAAGTCCACAAAGGCAATGTCTAAGTCTGTACTAAAAAGAAGTAGAAAAGCTCGTCTTCTGAGGAGTAAGTGAAACAAACAAAAAAAGCACTGAGGTATAACCTTAAACTTGACTGGTATACATGTGAACTTGCCATGGGAAGTAAGTGACTGGTTTAAAAAAAGTCAATACACTACTTATGGCAGACTACTTATGGCAGAAATGTCTGAAATATTTATAAATGCAAAAGAGAGTGGCTATAAAATATGATGATGTTCACGTTTATTAGAGTTTCTTTCATCAAGCATTATTTATTTATTATTTTATTTTACATTTGTTAACCAGGATAGTCCGACTGGATGCATGTCCATTTTCAGCAGAGGCCCGGGGAGAAAAGCTCCAAGGGTAAGCAGATACAGCATTACATAATACCAGCATTACATATTACAAACAGACTATTTACAGTGATTACATAAGTAAGCAAGTTAAACAAGTTCCACAGGTTAGAGTTAATCCCGGCGTAAATCAGGATTAAATTAAATTACACAGTAAACTGGTTAACAGATTTTTACACATTCTAGAGAGAGTTAACCAGGCTTGATACATTGACATAACCAGTTAAGTGCCAAATGTTGTTTGAGTCTAGTTTTACATTGACCTAAGGTAGAAAGTAAGGTAATATCAGTTGGAAGAGAGTTCCAGGGTCTACTTACAGAGTTTGCAAAGAGAGAGTCACTGTCTGTGTTATTAATTTTGTTAGTCTGAATTAGTAGTTTGTTAGAGGATCGAAGCGGTCTAGGATTGTTATAGGGGGTGATAATATTTTTAAGTGCAGGAGTATTGTCCGGATTCTAGAGGATTTTATAGGCCATAATCAGTTGGTTATACTGGATTAGTATGGGTAGTTCAAGCCACCCAAGCTGATTTAGATTGATGCAATGATGTGCCCTAAAAGGCAGTCCAGTGGCAAACCTGGCAATGTGGTTGTAGCAAATTGAGAGTTTGTTAAGGACAGTCTTGTTTAAATTCAAGAGTAGAGGGGATGCATACAGAAGGGTTGAAAGAAGGTGAGAATGATCTATGGCAATTTTAGCTGGAGGGCTTAGGAAGGCTTTTATTCTGTAAAGTGACCCTAGTTTTTTATTGATGGTTTTGATAGTTTGGTTAACATGTAGGTCGAATTTTAGATTATTATCTATGATGACACCTAATAGTTTTGTAGAGGGGTCAGGGGAGATTATTGTGCCATAATTTGAATTTATGGTAAAGGTGAAAGCGGTAGACCTACGTGTTGGTGAAAATAACAGCATTTTCGTTTTATTGGGATTTAGGATCAGACGACGTTTAGAAAGCCAGTTTTCTATTGTATTAAAGGTGGTCTAGGTAGCTGCCCATAACTCTATTGGAGATGTGGCCGAACAAATCAGAGTAGAGTCATCAGCATATTGGATACAGCTGACTTTTGGGATGACAGTATAAAGGTTATTAATGAAGATGGAGAACAGCAAGGGCCCTAGTATAGAGCCTTGTGGTACTCCAAGGGTGTTAGGTAGAAGATTAGAGAGTTTGTTCTGCCAGAGGACAGCCTGCTGTTGACCATTCAGATAGGATTGAAACCACTGAAGGGCTCTAGTATCTAGACAGAATGTTTGCAGGGTGTGGATTAAAGGTTGGTGATCAACCATATCGAATGCCTTGGAAAGATTCAAGAAGAGGGCTGAGGATATATAATTATTGTTGCAATTATGGTTTATGGTGTTGGTAAAGGCTAGGAGGGCTGAAGTAGTGCTGTGATGAGGACGGAAGCCATGCTGAGTGTCTGCCATAAGGTGATTCTGGATTAGGTGGTGCATGAGTTGTCTATGAATACATTTTTCCATAATCTTTGCAAGTGGAGAGAGTATAGCTATTGGCCTATAACTGAAGAATTCAGTAGAGCTGCCTCCTTTGTGAAGTGGGATTACATAGGATATTTTCCAGATGGTGGGAATTTTAGCTTCTACTATGGTTCAATTGATTGGTATTGAGACGGGGTAAGCAATAGCATCAGCTGATTTTTTTAGGTACTCGGCAGGGAGTTATTCAGCAGAAAGTGTAGTGGGTTTTAATTTTTTGATCAAGGTACGGATACGTGAAGTGGTGACTGGTTGGAAGCTGAACGCGAGTAGGTTTCTAGGGGTGGTACTTTCAGGACCAGGGGAGCTAGGAGGTAGTTAGCTAGGTAGGGCTTGAATTGTCTCAGTAAAGAATCGATTATCATGATAAAATAAGTAAAGCAATAAAACAAAGTAAATAAATACTAAAATTTAAGGTATGAATAAATAATTAAAAAACGATAATGGATACTAAGGCAGTAAGTGATGGTAGCTTATATGCCAATATAAACAATAAATGTAATCCAAGACTTTTTAAAGCTGGCTAAAGTAAAGGGCAATCTTACCTGTTGAGGAAGGAAGTTCCAGAGATGCACTACCTGACGAAAAACAAAATAAGCAACAGTTGTCCCCATTCACACTCTTGGAACATCCAACAGCCCAAGGGCTGGACTACAGAGGTTAATAGTGGAGTTCCAATATAGAAAACTAGATGATTAGTAATTAAGTTACACACACACACAAACACACCCACACACACACACACCCAAAAAAACATACTGCATGCAACAGAATTTCTAGCCAACAGAAGACCTACTTAATTCCAGCCATCAAGGTAAAACATTATGTAGATAAACATTATGTAGTTGTGTATTGGGCTAAGGCTCTTGCCACCCCTATAGTGCCTTTTTTAGGCACGGCTCAAAGGACAAAACCACCACTGTAACAGATACAAGCATGCAAAATCTGAAGGGAATGCTATTCAGTGCTAGAAGTCTAAACCTCAAAATGCACACTCTCGAGGCACTCCTAAAAATGGAGGACATTGATATCTGTGCAGTAACTGAGACCTGGTTCAAGGCTCCAAAGAGCACCCTTGCAATACCAGGCTACAACTCTTATCACACTTTTCGGCCACCAAACCAAGACCGAAACACTAAAGGTGGAGGAGTGTCCATATTCACCAAGGATATTCACACCTCCAGGCTAGTTGCCCAACACAATGCATACGAAATTCTCCAGGTGCAACTAACACTAGGTAAGACTGCAATCCAAATTGTAGCTTGCTACAGATCCCCCACCATGCCCCAAGATTCTCACTACACCATTCTAAACATACTGGAAAATATTAAGATACAACCAAACACTCTAATACTGGGTGATTTCAACTACCCTGCTATTAACTAGGAAAACTACTTGTGTACCAACACTTTTGCCCAACGGTTCTTGGAATTCATAAATTCCAATGCCCTGGATCAACTAATCCATAGTCCCACCAGGGGCTCCAATATCCTGGACCTCATCATTACCAACATGAGAAATCGATGCTCCACACCAGTGGTCACCCCCCCCCCCCCCGTTGGTTAGGTCTGACCATAAGCTAATCACCTTTGACATCCACATCCCACCCCCACCCCCACCCCCAGTAAGTAAACATCCGTAAAAAACTTCTCCAAGGCCAACTTCATGCTGCTCAAGTCAGAAGTGACAAACTTCATGACACCCATGTAGACAGTAACTGAAACTTTGACTGCCGAATCCTACACTAAAGCACTGTACGAGCACTCATGCATGAATTGTGCCATCTCAAATAGAACCAAGATGCTCTCCTCCAAAAAAAGGAAGCCAATCTGGTGGTCCCCTGTCATAAACAAACTATATAACTGCTGCAGAAAAGAGGAAAATCCCAGGATGCAAAAAACTCCCTCACCAGCCTCATAAAAGTTTCCAAAGCTAGTTACGAAAATAAAATTGCCAAAGATTCCAGACAACCACAAGGCATTGTATAGCTATGTCAAGAATTTAAATGGCAATGCTCGGATCTGCTCTGAGCTACAACAGCATGGCATTAAATATACTGATCCCAAGGGCATTGTCAATATCCTGGCAGATCGATTTAGTGCCAACTTCACCCCCCTCACCCCCTAAAGGGCCTATCTCAATACAGAAAGATTGCCAAATTCCAGTAATCATGGCCACACAGGTAAAAAATGCACTCTCCAAAGCTAAGAATACAGCATCCATGGGACCAGATGACATTCTGGGCTGTGTACTACATGAACTACAAAATGAAGTGGCACCCCACCTAAGTGTCATGTTTAATCATAGCCTCACCTCAGGCTTCATGCCCACTGAGTGGCACACAGCTACAGTTATCCCACTAAACAAGGGGATCCACCTTGTATCCTGGGAACTATCGTCCCATCAGTCTGACGAGCCTGATCTGCAAGGCCATGGAATGTATTATCATGGAACTTATAAACAAAGACATTGGCAACCTTCAAACACTGGACCCCACCCAGTTTGGGTTCTTGAAGGGTCGATCATGTCTCCTGAACCTGACTGACTTCTTCGAATCAGTCTCCAGAGCCATGGATGAGGGTAAGGCAGTGCACACAGCCTATCTGGACCTCGCCAAGGACTTTGACACCATCCCGCCTCTGGAATCATAGATAAACTTACTAAGCTGGCCATAAATCCCTACATCACTCGATGGGTTGCCAACTGGCTTACTGACAGAACCCACACTGTAAAAGTAGTCGACTCCAAATCCAGCTCCAAACATGTGACAAGTGGAGTACATCAGGGTTCAGTCCTGGGACTGCTCTTGTTTGGTATCTACTTCTCTGAAGTACAGGCCAACACTGAGGGACTCTGGTTAACAAAGTTTGCAGATGACTGCAAACTGGGAGCCATTATTGAATCCCCAAATGATGTGGCTATTCCACAAAAGGGCCTTACAGAAACAGATGCTTGGTGCCAGAGCCATGGGCTCAAGCTCAATGCCAAGAAGTGTATAGTTATCCCCTTTGGGAAAAAACATGTACCCATGAATTACCACATAGGTGGCAGTACACTAAACACTGAAAGTTTGATAAGAGACTTAGGGACACAGATGGACAGTGGTCTCACCTTCGATAACCACATTGCCACAACAGTCAGGAAATCCTTCTATATGGCACACCTCATCACTAAGGGCTTTTCATCCAGAAAAAAAGAGGTCAATGTCCCACTGTACTCATCCCTCATTAGACCCATCATAGAGTACAATGCCCCGTTTGATATGTACCTCACAAGACATCTGCAACAACTGGAAAGGCTGCAGAAACACCTCACTAAAAGAATCACAGGCCTAAAGCAGATGCTCTATGCTGACCGACTAAAGAAACTCCAGCTATACTCTGTCACATATCGTCTACTCAGAGGCGATCTCTGCTTAACATACAAGGCCATGTCAAACCCTGAGCTGTTGGACATGCTCCACTTAAAGAAAACTTAATCCATCAGAGCAGGGACCTAAACCTTGTCATCACAATGAACAAAACATGCAGGAGAGATAGGATCCTGTCCCAGAGACTCCCCATACTCTGGAATGGACTGCCCATACATGTCAAGCAGAGTGCCTCCTTGGCCCTCTTCAAAATGAACCTTGACAACTGGATGGGAGATAGGAAATTTACCCCAGGGATCATGTCAGTCGCCCTGCTAGACAGGGGTCCAGGGAAGTAAATATTGTGGGAAGAAATAGCCAGTGAATTGTTATGGCTAGGCTTGGATAAGCCCTATGGCCGATAGCCTAGTACCAACCTATGAACCTAGATGAATTGGCCACTGATGAAATACTGCAAACAATATCTTTAGCTTTACACTTCCCATAAAATGCTTTATAAATGTACTTGAACACATGCCTGTCAGCTAGTATGATTTAAGTACAGCACCATAAATGTTGTTATTATATTTAGCCTTTTTCTTCCTTGACTGAATGAATTATCTTTTAAAGTTAGATTGGTATAATGGTTCATGCCTTATTAAATAAAATATGCATATTCAAAGATTCTTTAGCATCAAATGTATGTGGAGTAGTGTCTGACATCCTCATATTCTAAAACATAAGGAAGTACTCTTTCTTACCCTCTGCCATTGTTTTAAAGCTCAGGCTATTGTTTTTATACTCGGAGTTTGAGAGTTATTGTTATTTCAAGTGTTTTCAAAGGTGTCATTTTAAAAAGAGAGCCTGTGTCATCTTATCATATGCTTTTAGATTCCCTGAACCAAATTATCAGTACTTCAAAGAGATTTGTCTTGTAGTGCTTTACTTATGGCACAGTTTCTCAAAGCACATACAAAACTCTCAACTTCTGAGTTCTTTTAAGACTAAATTAAAATTGTGTCACATCCCATTTATCATACAGAACGAGTGCCTTCTCAGGCACAATAAAACCTGGTAATGTAGGGTAAAATTTTCTGCTTTATTTAGAAAGTGGTGTAATTATATACATACACATCAGTGTCCAATCTACTCTTTCTCAAAAAAGTAACTTAACAAAAAGTTGCGAATATTGAAATGAAGGAGAATGGTTGATCACAGCACCTCCTACAAAGATAAAAGACAGCTATAGCAACAGGAGACTACTCAGATCTCCATGCTGGTCTACTATTGTGTCTTTTGAAGACCACATCAAAAATATTGACTGGTCTCTGAGCAATTCACATTTCTGAGGTAAATACTTGTGGTATATCTCTTAACAGTTATCTCACTCCAGGGCAAGCATGAATATTTCTTAAACATTTTTCTGGTCATATAATTTCTCTTCCCATCTTCTGTATTTCAAGTTTAAAAGGGAAAAAAACAAACGTAAAATAATCAGAAGAATGGGATACTTTTTAATAAGTTAACCTCATATGCTACATATTGAAGAAAGGCTAATTTATCTCATTTTTGGAACTTTGCTAGCATTATAGTTAGTATTTAGTTCTGATATTATTTATGCTAATGCCTTTCTGCAGTTCCTTACTGCTCAGTCATATTTTCACATTTCCATATTCATTGTAAACAAATATACCTCTGCAAGGCAGAAATAAGTAAAACAAATTTTACTCAGTAAAGGCCTAATCAGTTTAAATATGGCCCTCTAATACCCTGTCGTAAAACATCTGCACCTTCTACGCCACATGACTATAGACCCATCATTAACCTATGCCCCATAACCAAATTATTGGAAAAACTGGTCTATACTCAAATAGTAAATGACAAACAGGATGTATAGTCTATTTTGTGACTCACAGAATGGCCTTAGTGAATTACAAAGTTCTCTAACTGCTATACTAGGAGGCCACATATCTGTAGGCCTTAGAAGAGTCCCTGGATGTGCAGCTCATCACCTTCTGATTCAGAAACTACTCATGATGGGATCTGGTGATAGTGTCATAAAATGGACAGCTAACTACCTAAGTAATAGAATCTCTAAATTAGTCAGGTAATCAACTCTGTACCTAAGGAGTTTTCAAAACATTTCTCTCTCAGTAGTCTGTTCTGAGGCCTTTCCTGTTTTTCTGTCTTTATAAATGAAATTACTCAAATATTTCCTATCTCAACAATCACATTATGCAAAAAAAAAAAGTAATCCAGAGGGCTTGAGTAAAGTCTGGTATCCCAACTGTGACCTAGAGAGTGACAGAACTAACAAGAAACAGTATATAAAGGATAAGTCCAGATAAAATCACTTTAGCTAGCAGATCTAGGAGACTCTGTCTCTGATACCCTCTCTGTGGGAGGTATAAAGACACCTTGTTGAAGTTTCTTGTAGTTTGTTCAGTTAAGCAAGCAGATGGGTGAGTGTTCTTGTTCTAATGACTTATCCTTTATACTCTGTAACAATGACATTATGCAGAGATGATACCCTTATCCTCACATCTGGGCCAGCACAACACTCAAGTAGAACTAGATTTTAAACCCTGCCTGGAAGGGTTGATAGAAATAAGCTCTCAATAAACACCAAGAAAACTGGATAAGATGTGAAACCAATAAAAAGTTAAAACCCATAGATATTAAAATAATTGATCCAGTAGGAAACCAACAGTCCACTATTCAAAATCAATTTCTATCATTTAAAGAACATACAGAATTAATGGTGGACAAAATAACAACTCCTCTTCTTGCAAAATGGATTGCACTTAATTTACTCACTTCAGAATCCAGAAGAGCAATAGCAAGAAATGCATTAGTGGCTAAAATTAAGTATTGTCTTCCAATAATCATACTAAATTGCACTCAAAGCCCTCAGCTAATCAAGATTACAATTAACAAAATATTTTGATTTTCCACTTTAGCTCCAAAAGTGAAGGTCAGTGCCTTGGTTTTTGAAACTGGAAGCCAACCACACTTTGTACAGCTCTCATGTTATGAACTCTGATCCATAATCTGCTACACAACAAGAACTGCTCACTCTAAGACACAAAGTAAATATAATGACTTCTCTCTATGATCTAACTAACTAATATAGAGGAATCCCTGACACTGCAGAGATCACTTTATACTCTAGAAAAAGCAGAGGAGAGCTTTAGGAAAGTACTCCAGGAAACGAAAATAACTTAATCGAAACTGTCACAAATTAAACAGACTAAACTAACTTTTATAGCAGTTCAACAGAATACCTAAATGAGGCTAAAAAATAACACTGTTTTAGAGATGTTGGTTAGTAAGGGAATAACTACTAAATATTCTACAATGAATATTTTATGTAATGCTCTCCCATCTTATACTTAATTAATGAACAAAATAGTTGACATTGTAAAGTAGCCCTTTTGATGTCCCTTACTAAACTTATCCATAATAAACACATCCCTCATACTAAATTTCCGCCCTATCACAAGTGATCCAACAGTACTACCTACTAACACTTCGACTTTCCTCTACTATAACTTTTCTAAATCATCATCTCTATTATTAGCCTAAAACCTGATGTAATTTTTAAGCCATATTAACTTCTTCCATCCATCCATCCATAATCTCTTTTCCCATATTTTTGCACATGGGGTTGGGGTGTCACTTCACCAGTGACACTCATCTAGAGCCGAGGTTTACACCACTGAGTGGCTAGCCCTGCCATCTGAAATATAAAGCTTAACTACAGTTATATATGTTGAAATGAGGGGCTATATAACTATGTGTAAAAACTAGAATGAAAAAAATGTAAATATGGAGGGACGGAGCCTAGATGGCCAACTGAGAGCAGTGAATTTTGAGAACTCCATAAACTAGTATAATAATATAGTAAAATTTTATTATTTTCAAGTTTAAAACATCAGAAATCTATAGATAAACTACTAAACTACATATATATCAATTTTGGTGGAGATATACAAAAATTTTCCTGTCAAGTAACTTGGAGATATATTGAGTCACTGAAAATGAACTCAAGGAATTCTCAAGAAAAACACACACTACTGGATCCAAAAATCCAACGAAATCTCCACAAAAAATGAAAGAAGCAGCACACACTGGATAAGGAATAATTTTTTACTGGATTCTGGTACCTCGGCCTTCGCCTTCACATGGAATAATGTTGTAAAATACAAACCAGTATAAATACACAACTTGCACAATCAATCATGTCAATTAAATAATTAATCAATCAAAGTAAATACTTCACTAGTTAAAGAAATATACATACATATAAATAATTGAAGAAACTCCAGCTCTATTCAGTCGCATACCGTCTGCTCAGAGGTGACATGTGCCTGACATACAAGGCCATGTCCAACCCGGAATTAATGGACATGCTCCACCTCAAAAAATCCAAATCCACCAAAACCACTAGAGCAAGCGACTTAAACCTTAGCACGGATATAAATAGGACGTGCTGGAGGGATAGATTTATCACTCAGAGACTCCCTATGCTGTGGAATAAAATCCCGGTCCATGTGAGGCAGAGCACCTCGCTGACTCTGTTCAAGAGAAATCTAGACCTGTGGATGGGAGATCGTAGGTTTACCCCGGGAATCATCTCTGGGTCACTGCTGGACAGAGGCACAACAAACTAATGGGCACAGTATTTTTTCATATAAGGGGTGGCGTAAGCCACAATAATTTGGGCTAGGCTTATAAATGCCTTAGGGCAGATAGCCTAGTATAAACCTATGAACCTATGAACAGTGTCAGATCCTGGCTCAGTTTCTAGTGAGAGGGTAGTGTGGGAACCACAGAGTCAGGTGACGAGATGTGATGTCATTCTGTAGCCAGCACTGAAATTTTATTTGAATACTAATCAGAGATGTGAGGTATGCACTCTGTTTTTGGACCTGACAAGATACTCATCCACTTTCATCTTGCCTTACTTTAGTAAGTATACTGCTAGGGAACAGTAATGCTTCAGTCAGTTAAAAAATATAGTGAAATTTGTTAAATGTTGTTTTTCTTCTGTATATAAAAAAAACAACGAACGATCAGGTATAAGCTAGGAAAATAAATTTAATAAAATGTACTTCTACTAATAACACCAAAAACAGCACTCTAGCACCTCGGCTTAACATAAGCCTTCAAGGAGTACTAACTTACAAAAAAGCAAGGTCTTAAATACTCACATAAAGGAGATAAACATCAGGGACAATGGAGAAATAACAAAAGAACTAAATGGTATTAATTTAAATTGTAATGTGCTGGATGATTATTTGTACACAGCTTTACAATGTGGTCTTAAATTTATTTCCACAATGTTGCCTAGAATACAATGTTTTAAAATTAAAATTTTTAAATTGATTAGAAAAATGCATCTGTGGTATTATTTCCATGTTTATAACTTGGAACTGATAATTGTATGAGAACTTTAGTTAATGAAACATATGATACAACTGATGAAATAATAAGTAGCAGTGAAATGTCTGATGACTCTTTTGTTTCTTGTATGAGTGAATGTAATGCTTATTGTCCAATAGATACAACAGATGTCAGAGTGTCTAGTAAGTTTATACCACCATTTATACATGAAGGTATAAAAAAGTTTCATTCTATGTTGGACTTTGAAATTGAAATGTTATGTAAAAATTTTGATAAAAAGAATATCCACTATTATCTAACTAAAAATGAATGGTTGGCAGTTAAACAATTTTCTCAACAAAATAATTTTGTGATCAAACCCTCTGACAAGGGTAATAAAATAGTTGTAATGCACCATTCCCAGTATAGTAAAATGTGCTATGAGCTGTTACGAGATAATGCAGTGTATAAAATTGTGACTTATTCTGATATAGAGGAAGCAAAAATAGAATATACTAATTTGATTAATAAAGGGCTGAGACTGGGATACTGGACAGAACATGATGTTGAAAAGAAATCGTTAAGTGAAGATACTGAGTTAGCGAACTTCTATTGTTTGCCGAAAGTACACAAAAGTTTGATAGATCCACCTGGGGGCCAATTGTGTCGGCTAGGAAATATTTTTTGCACAACTTAGGATTAGTACTGCATAAATGTTTATTAAAAGAAGTTGTTAACCTTCCTTCTTATATCTTAGACTCAGAGACTCATTTGGTTTTCTTCAAAAAATTAAAGGGATTAGATGGAAAAAAAGAATGTATTGGATAACAATTGATGTGAAGAGTTTATATACTAATATAAAACATGTTCATGGGTTAGAAGCTCTTAGCAGCTTCTTGGGTGACAGCCCATTAGCACATTATACTATGGATTTAGTGAAATTTAGTTTGGAAAATAATTTTTTTCTGCTTCCAAGATACTCTGTACCATCAATTACAAGGCACAGTGATGGGTGCCTCATTTGCACCTATGTATGCAAATAGCTGAATAGATCTTATTTTAGATACATAGATTACTTGATTTTCCTCTGTGAGGGTGGTATAGATTTAGTGACAGATTTTATAGCACTATTACAAATTAACAGGGTCTCTATACAATTTGATGGACTAAGCTGTGGAAGAAACATTTCATTTCTTGATATCTCTTTAGAAGGTGTAGTGGATGAGGAGATTAGGACAAGTTTATATAGGAAATTTGGGGTTGTTAATCAATACATGATGGGCAACAGTTGTCACCCCAAACATACCTTGGATTTCTTATCTTAAGGAGAATTCCTAAGGATTTCCAGAATTTGCAACATGGATCATAATTTTGAAGAAGAGTTACAAAGTACTATAAAAATGTTTGAGGAAAGGAAATATTACAGCCAAATAATTGAAAATAGTGTAAGGTGAATTAAAAAAAAGTAAGATATGGTAGTAGAAATGAAAATTATGGATTAGCCCCTTATGGAGATAATAGAGATTTTGTAAAGGGAATAGAGAAAAATAACTTTTTTATAATTATGACCTATAATATTTTGAGTGAGAATGCTAGAGAAGTAATTCAATATTATTGGAAGTGTTTGTCTAGATTTTATGAGCTTAATGGATTGGTTAAACAAAATCTAGTTGTTTTCATTTTATAAAGGAAAGAGTTTAAAAGATATGCTAGCACACACAAAGTTTAAAAAACCTGAAGAAAATGTATTATTACAAATTCACTCGAAAGGGATGAGACCATGTGGGAAGTGTATAGGATGTGAATTTATAGTATCCACTTTTCCTAGAATAAATCAAATTAATTTTCAAACTACAGGTAATTATCGGTGCACTACTGAGAGGGTGATCTATACAATTAAGTGCAATTGTGACAAATATTATATAGGTCAAACTAAACGGATGTTAAAAATAGGTTAACAGAACACTTAAGAGACATAAGGCAGGCTAAAATGGAAAGTCCTTTGGCTCAACATTTTAAACAATTTCATAACAGCAATCCTGTTGGTCTAAAAGCCACTATCTTGGAACAAATAATGGGAGATAGAAATAGTGAATCAGTTAGAAAGATGCTACTTTATAAGGAAACATTATTTATTTTAAAATATGGTACTTTGATTCCACAGGGTCTGAATACAGACTGCTGTTGGAAATGTGTAATTTAAATGAGTGTATTGTATCTTTAAAAGCTTTTATATTAATTGATGTTAATTGATTAATTAATGTTTTGATTGGCAACTGTGAGTATTTAAGACCTTGATTTTTTGCAAGTTAGTACTCCTTGAAGGCTTATGTTAAGCTGAGGTGCTAGAGTGCTGTTTTTGGTGTTATTGGTAGAATCAGGTTTTATGAAATTTATTTTCCTGACTTATACCCGATCCTTCATTATTTTTTTACATTCATCTCAAGTGTTGTTTGAATTTTTTCTGTATATGTCTGAGTCTTTCCATCTGTGTTGTTTTTTATATTTCCTGTGATTGAAACTCTGATGTTTATTGTAAATAGATATTCAGCATTTCCTGTTTTTTTATTATGCACAATGTTGTCAGTATATTGGTTTTCACTACTGCTTAATACTCTTCTATCAAAGCTGTTAATATTGCATTTCACTACTGTCTAATATTGTTATATCAATTCTGTTGATGTCATTTTTCTCTACTGTCTTTAAATTGCTTGCAATTACTGTTCCTGTTGTTGATGCTGTTAATTTTGTTGTTGTTGTATATTACCGCTTTATTACTGTTTTGAAATCACTGTCATAGAGGATCTTTTCCCTAGATTTCTGCTGAGGAGGTGTACTGTTCCCTGATGTACTTTCCTGGTAAACAACCAACCAAACAAACAAATAATTATATAAATGAGGGAATTATTCTAAATAGCTCTAAAAACCGACTTTTTTCTACTTATAAACCATAACAAAAAATTAAATTATGTAATGTAGCAAGGCTCCTGATTTGATTTTCATGGGAAATTAACTCATTCTAGAAATACTAATTGTAGGTTTAAGTGTTGCAGCTACCCAGAGGTCTGACCAAAGCCATAACTAGGGTGGGGCAAAGGGGGTGGCTGTCTCAGGTGCAAGCTGTGAGTTGGCATAATGGGCCTGTGCCAATGGTGTGAGAATGTAATACCATATTCATAAATAAATGACAACTGTATTTTTGGTCAAGGGTCAGTGTGGTGGAAAAAGCTGTTTTTGTTGTCTGCCTGCTTTTCCTGTGTTAACTAGTTTGTTCCAAACTGCTTACCAGAATGGTTTGACTAAGCCCAAAAGAGCCTATTTTCAGCAGAGGCCCAGGGAGAAAAGCTGCAGATCAAAAATGACAAATGATACAAATAAAAATGTACATACATAAAAATACAAAATGTACAATAGGAATATATACAAACATAAAATTATATAGAAAAAATGTGCAGAAAATACTTTCAAGATGAAACATGAACAACCAGACTGCATACCATTAAATGTCAGTCAGATAGCACAGAGTTAAAACAGAGTATATGTTAAGAGGTTAGTAGTAAGTAATAGTAGGATTTTTGTGTTGTGTGTCATGGTGGCAGAGCTCAGCAGAACAGATAGCAGTTAGTAGTGTCTGACACAGATACTAGCTAGTAGTGTCTGACGCAGATACTAGTTAGTAGTGTCTGACACAGATACCAATTAGTGACTGATGCAGATACTAGTTAGCAATGTCTGACACAGATGCTAGTTAGCAGTGTCTCATGCAGATACTAGTTAGCAGTGTCTGATGCAGATACTAGTTAGTAGTGTCCGATGCAGATACTAGTTAGTAGTGTCTGGCACAGATACTAGTTAGTAATGTCTGACACAGACAGTAGTTAGTGTCTGACGCAGATACTAGTTAGTAATGTCTGATGCAGATACTAGTTAGTAATGTCTGATGCAGATACTAGTTAGCGATGTCCGACACCGATACTAGTTAGTAGTGTCTGACAAATCACTCGCCTATGTCTTGAATGGTACTAGCTCTTCCACACAATCAATGGTTTATCAAACAGATGAAGACCCAATGAGTCTGACAATGGATGAACAATGCAAAAGGTGCATAACAGGTGAAAAAGTCAGTTCTCAAAAATGCTCTAAAATCTGTAATAGACTAGAAATGAGTTCTGTTCCTTAAGACAAAAGAAAGGGAGACGGTGCAGGTAGAACCACTGCTGCTATAACTGCAAAAGTCTAGAATGTCAGAAATGAAAGAGCTACTCAATAAATCTTAGTATAATATCTTCTTGTCTATCGATTTTTTTTAACTTTCACTATGAAAAACTGGAAATCAAACTCAGCTCCTACGTTCAAAGAATTTTTAAATTTAACAGCAATGCTATGTAAAACTGAAAAAAGAATGGTTGGAATAAGGTCTGTAAATTATACTAAGACTTTTAGTTGTTGGGATAACGAACTGTTGCTATTGAAATATCAATTTTTTTTATTTGTTAATTGTATTAGATTATTATGATGATTCAATATATTTCTAGCATAATGCCACAGTATGTGATATTGACTTTCTTTTGTTCTGTGTATATATTGTCTATATGTTAAATCAATAAAAATGTTCTTAACAAAAAGCCCAGTAAAGACAGAAAAAACATCTAGCTCTACAGTGTAGCTTTTTCCCAAGCCATACCCCAGATGACCCAGGAATAACTGGAATACCGCATTCTGAATGAGCCATCTGAGGAGAGAAATCCTGAAAGTACTATTAAAGCGCTACAAATATAAAGGGGATGTAAGTCCACAAAGGCAATGTCTAAGTCTGTACTAAAAAGAAGTAGAAAAGCTCGTCTTCTGAGGAGTAAGTGAAACAAACAAAAAAAGCACTGAGGTATAACCTTAAACTTGACTGGTATACATGTGAACTTGCCATGGGAAGTAAGTGACTGGTTTAAAAAAAGTCAATACACTACTTATGGCAGACTACTTATGGCAGAAATGTCTGAAATATTTATAAATGCAAAAGAGAGTGGCTATAAAATATGATGATGTTCACGTTTATTAGAGTTTCTTTCATCAAGCATTATTTATTTATTATTTTATTTTACATTTGTTAACCAGGATAGTCCGACTGGATGCATGTCCATTTTCAGCAGAGGCCCGGGGAGAAAAGCTCCAAGGGTAAGCAGATACAGCATTACATAATACCAGCATTACATATTACAAACAGACTATTTACAGTGATTACATAAGTAAGCAAGTTAAACAAGTTCCACAGGTTAGAGTTAATCCCGAGCGTAAATCAGGATTAAATTAAATTACACAGTAAACTGGTTAACAGATTTTTACACATTCTAGAGAGAGTTAACCAGGCTTGATACATTGACATAACCAGTTAAGTGCCAAATGTTGTTTGAGTCTAGTTTTACATTGACCTAAGGTAGAAAGTAAGGTAATATCAGTTGGAAGAGAGTTCCAGGGTCTACTTACAGAGTTTGCAAAGAGAGAGTCACTGTCTGTGTTATTAATTTTGTTAGTCTGAATTAGTAGTTTGTTAGAGGATCGAAGCGGTCTAGGATTGTTATAGGGGGTGATAATATTTTTAAGTGCAGGAGTATTGTCCGGATTCTAGAGGATTTTATAGGCCATAATCAGTTGGTTATACTGGATTAGTATGGGTAGTTCAAGCCACCCAAGCTGATTTAGATTGATGCAATGATGTGCCCTAAAAGGCAGTCCAGTGGCAAACCTGGCAATGTGGTTGTAGCAAATTGAGAGTTTGTTAAGGACAGTCTTGTTTAAATTCAAGAGTAGAGGGGATGCATACAGAAGGGTTGAAAGAAGGTGAGAATGATCTATGGCAATTTTAGCTGGAGGGCTTAGGAAGGCTTTTATTCTGTAAAGTGACCCTAGTTTTTATTGATGGTTTTGATAGTTTGGTTAACATGTAGGTCGAATTTTAGATTATTATCTATGATGACACCTAATAGTTTTGTAGAGGGGTCAGGGGAGATTATTGTGCCATAATTTGAATTTATGGTAAAGGTGAAAGCGGTAGACCTACGTGTTGGTGAAAATAACAGCATTTTCGTTTTATTGGGATTTAGGATCAGGCGACGTTTAGAAAGCCAGTTTTCTATTGTATTAAAGGTGGTCTAGGTAGCTGCCCATAACTCTATTGGAGATGTGGCCGAACAAATCAGAGTAGAGTCATCAGCATATTGGATACAGCTGACTTTTGGGATGACAGTATAAAGGTTATTAATGAAGATGGAGAACAGCAAGGGCCCTAGTATAGAGCCTTGTGGTACTCCAAGGGTGTTAGGTAGAAGATTAGAGAGTTTGTTCTGCCAGAGGACAGCCTGCTGTTGACCATTCAGATAGGATTGAAACCACTGAAGGGCTCTAGTATCTAGACAGAATGTTTGCAGGGTGTGGATTAAAGGTTGGTGATCAACCATATCGAATGCCTTGGAAAGATTCAAGAAGAGGGCTGAGGATATATAATTATTGTTGCAATTATGGTTTATGGTGTTGGTAAAGGCTAGGAGGGCTGAAGTAGTGCTGTGATGAGGACGGAAGCCATGCTGAGTGTCTGCCATAAGGTGATTCTGGATTAGGTGGTGCATGAGTTGTCTATGAATACATTTTTCCATAATCTTTGCAAGTGGAGAGAGTATAGCTATTGGCCTATAACTGAAGAATTCAGTAGAGCTGCCTCCTTTGTGAAGTGGGATTACATAGGATATTTTCCAGATGGTGGGAATTTTAGCTTCTACTATGGTTCAATTGATTGGTATTGAGACGGGGTAAGCAATAGCATCAGCTGATTTTTAGGTACTCGGCAGGGAGTTATTCAGCAGAAAGTGTAGTGGGTTTTAATTTTTGATCAAGGTGCGGATACGTGAAGTGGTGACTGGTTGGAAGCTGAATGCAGTAGGTTTCTAGGGGTGGTACTTTCAGGACCAGGGGAGCTAGGAGGTAGTTAGCTAGGTAGGGCTTGAATTGTCTCAGTAAAGAATCGATTATCATGATAAAATAAGTAAAGCAATAAAACAAAGTAAATAAATACTAAAATTTAAGGTATGAATAAATAATTAAAAAACGATAATGGATACTAAGGCAGTAAGTGATGGTAGCTTATATGCCAATATAAACAATAAATGTAATCCAAGACTTTTTAAAGCTGGCTAAAGTAAAGGGCAATCTTACCTGTTGAGGAAGGAAGTTCCAGAGATGCACTACCTGACGAAAAACAAAATAAGCAACAGTTGTCCCCATTCACACTCTTGGAACATCCAACAGCCCAAGGGCTGGACTACAGAGGTTAATAGTGGAGTTCCAATATAGAAAACTAGATGATTAGTAATTAAGTTACACACACACACAAACACACCCACACACACACACACCCAAAAAAACATACTGCATGCAACAGAATTTCTAGCCAACAGAAGACCTACTTAATTCCAGCCATCAAGGTAAAACATTATGTAGATAAACATTATGTAGTTGTGTATTGGGCTAAGGCTCTTGCCACCCCTATAGTGCCTTTTTTAGGCACGGCTCAAAGGACAAAACCACCACTGTAACAGATACAAGCATGCAAAATCTGAAGGGAATGCTATTCAGTGCTAGAAGTCTAAACCTCAAAATGCACACTCTCGAGGCACTCCTAAAAATGGAGGACATTGATATCTGTGCAGTAACTGAGACCTGGTTCAAGGCTCCAAAGAGCACCCTTGCAATACCAGGCTACAACTCTTATCACACTTTTCGGCCACCAAACCAAGACCGAAACACTAAAGGTGGAGGAGTGTCCATATTCACCAAGGATATTCACACCTCCAGGCTAGTTGCCCAACACAATGCATACGAAATTCTCCAGGTGCAACTAACACTAGGTAAGACTGCAATCCAAATTGTAGCTTGCTACAGATCCCCCACCATGCCCCAAGATTCTCACTACACCATTCTAAACATACTGGAAAATATTAAGATACAACCAAACACTCTAATACTGGGTGATTTCAACTACCCTGCTATTAACTAGGAAAACTACTTGTGTACCAACACTTTTGCCCAACGGTTCTTGGAATTCATAAATTCCAATGCCCTGGATCAACTAATCCATAGTCCCACCAGGGGCTCCAATATCCTGGACCTCATCATTACCAACATGAGAAATCGATGCTCCACACCAGTGGTCACCCCCCCCCCCCCCGTTGGTTAGGTCTGACCATAAGCTAATCACCTTTGACATCCACATCCCACCCCACCCCACCCCAGTAAGTAAACATCCGTAAAAGACTTCTCCAAGGCCAACTTCATGCTGCCCAAGTCAGAAGTGACAAACTTCATGACACCCATGTAGACAGTAACTGAAACTTTGACTGCGAATCCTACACTAAAGCACTGTACGAGCACTCATGCATGAATTGTGCCATCTCAAATAGAACCAAGATGCTCTCCTCCAAAAAAAGGAAGCCAATCTGGTGGTCCCCTGTCATAAACAAACTATATAACTGCTGCAGAAAAGAGGAAAATCCCAGGATGCAAAAACTCCCTCACCAGCCTCATAAAAGTTTCCAAAGCTAGTTACGAAAATAAAATTGCCAAAGATTCCAGACAACCACAAGGCATTGTATAGCTATGTCAAGAATTTAAATGGCAATGCTCGGATCTGCTCTGAGCTACAACAGCATGGCATTAAATATACTGATCCCAAGGGCATTGTCAATATCCTGGCAGATCGATTTAGTGCCAACTTCACCCCCCTCACCCCCTAAAGGGCCTATCTCAATACAGAAAGATTGCCAAATTCCAGTAATCATGGCCACACAGGTAAAAAATGCACTCTCCAAAGCTAAGAATACAGCATCCATGGGACCAGATGACATTCTGGGCTGTGTACTACATGAACTACAAAATGAAGTGGCACCCCACCTAAGTGTCATGTTTAATCATAGCCTCACCTCAGGCTTCATGCCCACTGAGTGGCACACAGCTACAGTTATCCCACTAAACAAGGGGATCCACCTTGTATCCTGGGAACTATCGTCCCATCAGTCTGACGAGCCTGATCTGCAAGGCCATGGAATGTATTATCATGGAACTTATAAACAAAGACATTGGCAACCTTCAAACACTGGACCCCACCCAGTTTGGGTTCTTGAAGGGTCGATCATGTCTCCTGAACCTGACTGACTTCTTGAATCAGTCTCCAGAGCCATGGATGAGGGTAAGGCAGTGCACACAGCCTATCTGGACCTCGCCAAGGACTTTGACACCATCCGCCTCTGGAATCATAGATAAACTTACTAAGCTGGCCATAAATCCCTACATCACTCGATGGGTTGCCAACTGGCTTACTGACAGAACCCACACTGTAAAAGTAGTCGACTCCAAATCCAGCTCCAAACATGTGACAAGTGGAGTACATCAGGGTTCAGTCCTGGGACTGCTCTTGTTTGGTATCTACTTCTCTGAAGTACAGGCCAACACTGAGGGACTCTGGTTAACAAAGTTTGCAGATGACTGCAAACTGGGAGCCATTATTGAATCCCCAAATGATGTGGCTATTCCACAAAAGGGCCTTACAGAAACAGATGCTTGGTGCCAGAGCCATGGGCTCAAGCTCAATGCCAAGAAGTGTATAGTTATCCCTTTGGGAAAAAACATGTACCCATGAATTACCACATAGGTGGCAGTACACTAAACACTGAAAGTTTGATAAGAGACTTAGGGACACAGATGGACAGTGGTCTCACCTTCGATAACCACATTGCCACAACAGTCAGGAAATCCTTCTATATGGCACACCTCATCACTAAGGGCTTTTCATCCAGAAAAAAAGAGGTCAATGTCCCACTGTACTCATCCCTCATTAGACCCATCATAGAGTACAATGCCCGTTTGATATGTACCTCACAAGACATCTGCAACAACTGGAAAGGCTGCAGAAACACCTCACTAAAAGAATCACAGGCCTAAAGCAGATGCTCTATGCTGACCGACTAAAGAAACTCCAGCTATACTCTGTCACATATCGTCTACTCAGAGGCGATCTCTGCTTAACATACAAGGCCATGTCAAACCCTGAGCTGTTGGACATGCTCCACTTAAAGAAAACTTAATCCATCAGAGCAGGGACCTAAACCTTGTCATCACAATGAACAAAACATGCAGGAGAGATAGGATCCTGTCCCAGAGACTCCCCATACTCTGGAATGGACTGCCCATACATGTCAAGCAGAGTGCCTCCTTGGCCCTCTTCAAAATGAACCTTGACAACTGGATGGGAGATAGGAAATTTACCCCAGGGATCATGTCAGTCGCCCTGCTAGACAGGGGTCCAGGGAAGTAAATATTGTGGGAAGAAATAGCCAGTGAATTGTTATGGCTAGGCTTGGATAAGCCCTATGGCCGATAGCCTAGTACCAACCTATGAACCTAGATGAATTGGCCACTGATGAAATACTGCAAACAATATCTTTAGCTTTACACTTCCCATAAAATGCTTTATAAATGTACTTGAACACATGCCTGTCAGCTAGTATGATTTAAGTACAGCACCATAAATGTTGTTATTATATTTAGCCTTTTTCTTCCTTGACTGAATGAATTATCTTTTAAAGTTAGATTGGTATAATGGTTCATGCCTTATTAAATAAAATATGCATATTCAAAGATTCTTTAGCATCAAATGTATGTGGAGTAGTGTCTGACATCCTCATATTCTAAAACATAAGGAAGTACTCTTTCTTACCCTCTGCCATTGTTTTAAAGCTCAGGCTATTGTTTTTATACTCGGAGTTTGAGAGTTATTGTTATTTCAAGTGTTTTCAAAGGTGTCATTTTAAAAAGAGAGCCTGTGTCATCTTATCATATGCTTTTAGATTCCCTGAACCAAATTATCAGTACTTCAAAGAGATTTGTCTTGTAGTGCTTTACTTATGGCACAGTTTCTCAAAGCACATACAAAACTCTCAACTTCTGAGTTCTTTTAAGACTAAATTAAAATTGTGTCACATCCCATTTATCATACAGAACGAGTGCCTTCTCAGGCACAATAAAACCTGGTAATGTAGGGTAAAATTTTCTGCTTTATTTAGAAAGTGGTGTAATTATATACATACACATCAGTGTCCAATCTACTCTTTCTCAAAAAAGTAACTTAACAAAAAGTTGCGAATATTGAAATGAAGGAGAATGGTTGATCACAGCACCTCCTACAAAGATAAAAGACAGCTATAGCAACAGGAGACTACTCAGATCTCCATGCTGGTCTACTATTGTGTCTTTTGAAGACCACATCAAAAATATTGACTGGTCTCTGAGCAATTCACATTTCTGAGGTAAATACTTGTGGTATATCTCTTAACAGTTATCTCACTCCAGGGCAAGCATGAATATTTCTTAAACATTTTTCTGGTCATATAATTTCTCTTCCCATCTTCTGTATTTCAAGTTTAAAAGGGAAAAAAACAAACGTAAAATAATCAGAAGAATGGGATACTTTAATAAGTTAACCTCATATGCTACATATTGAAGAAAGGCTAATTTATCTCATTTTTGGAACTTTGCTAGCATTATAGTTAGTATTTAGTTCTGATATTATTTATGCTAATGCCTTTCTGCAGTTCCTTACTGCTCAGTCATATTTTCACATTTCCATATTCATTGTAAACAAATATACCTCTGCAAGGCAGAAATAAGTAAAACAAATTTTACTCAGTAAAGGCCTAATCAGTTTAAATATGGCCCTCTAATACCCTGTCGTAAAACATCTGCACCTTCTACGCCACATGACTATAGACCCATCATTAACCTATGCCCCATAACCAAATTATTGGAAAAACTGGTCTATACTCAAATAGTAAATGACAAACAGGATGTATAGTCTATTTTGTGACTCACAGAATGGCCTTAGTGAATTACAAAGTTCTCTAACTGCTATACTAGGAGGCCACATATCTGTAGGCCTTAGAAGAGTCCCTGGATGTGCAGCTCATCACCTTCTGATTCAGAAACTACTCATGATGGGATCTGGTGATAGTGTCATAAAATGGACAGCTAACTACCTAAGTAATAGAATCTCTAAATTAGTCAGGTAATCAACTCTGTACCTAAGGAGTTTTCAAAACATTTCTCTCTCAGTAGTCTGTTCTGAGGCCTTTCCTGTTTTTCTGTCTTTATAAATGAAATTACTCAAATATTTCCTATCTCAACAATCACATTATGCAAAAAAAAAAAAAAAGTAATCCAGAGGGCTTGAGTAAAGTCTGGTATCCCAACTGTGACCTAGAGAGTGACAGAACTAACAAGAAACAGTATATAAAGGATAAGTCCAGATAAAATCACTTTAGCTAGCAGATCTAGGAGACTCTGTCTCTGATACCCTCTCTGTGGGAGGTATAAAGACACCTTGTTGAAGTTTCTTGTAGTTTGTTCAGTTAAGCAAGCAGATGGGTGAGTGTTCTTGTTCTAATGACTTATCCTTTATACTCTGTAACAATGACATTATGCAGAGATGATACCCTTATCCTCACATCTGGGCCAGCACAACACTCAAGTAGAACTAGATTTTAAACCCTGCCTGGAAGGGTTGATAGAAATAAGCTCTCAATAAACACCAAGAAAACTGGATAAGATGTGAAACCAATAAAAAGTTAAAACCCATAGATATTAAAATAATTGATCCAGTAGGAAACCAACAGTCCACTATTCAAAATCAATTTCTATCATTTAAAGAACATACAGAATTAATGGTGGACAAAATAACAACTCCTCTTCTTGCAAAATGGATTGCACTTAATTTACTCACTTCAGAATCCAGAAGAGCAATAGCAAGAAATGCATTAGTGGCTAAAATTAAGTATTGTCTTCCAATAATCATACTAAATTGCACTCAAAGCCCTCAGCTAATCAAGATTACAATTAACAAAATATTTTGATTTTCCACTTTAGCTCCAAAAGTGAAGGTCAGTGCCTTGGTTTTTGAAACTGGAAGCCAACCACACTTTGTACAGCTCTCATGTTATGAACTCTGATCCATAATCTGCTACACAACAAGAACTGCTCACTCTAAGACACAAAGTAAATATAATGACTTCTCTCTATGATCTAACTAACTAATATAGAGGAATCCCTGACACTGCAGAGATCACTTTATACTCTAGAAAAAGCAGAGGAGAGCTTTAGGAAAGTACTCCAGGAAACGAAAATAACTTAATCGAAACTGTCACAAATTAAACAGACTAAACTAACTTTTATAGCAGTTCAACAGAATACCTAAATGAGGCTAAAAAATAACACTGTTTTAGAGATGTTGGTTAGTAAGGGAATAACTACTAAATATTCTACAATGAATATTTTATGTAATGCTCTCCCATCTTATACTTAATTAATGAACAAAATAGTTGACATTGTAAAGTAGCCCTTTTGATGTCCCTTACTAAACTTATCCATAATAAACACATCCCTCATACTAAATTTCCGCCCTATCACAAGTGATCCAACAGTACTACCTACTAACACTTCGACTTTCCTCTACTATAACTTTTCTAAATCATCATCTCTATTATTAGCCTAAAACCTGATGTAATTTTTAAGCCATATTAACTTCTTCCATCCATCCATCCATAATCTCTTTTCCCATATTTTTGCACATGGGGTTGGGGTGTCACTTCACCAGTGACACTCATCTAGAGCCGAGGTTTACACCACTGAGTGGCTAGCCCTGCCATCTGAAATATAAAGCTTAACTACAGTTATATATGTTGAAATGAGGGCTATATAACTATGTGTAAAACTAGAATGAAAAAAATGTAAATATGGAGGGACGGAGCCTAGATGGCCAACTGAGAGCAGTGAATTTTGAGAACTCCATAAACTAGTATAATAATATAGTAAAATTTTATTATTTTCAAGTTTAAAACATCAGAAATCTATAGATAAACTACTAAACTACATATATATCAATTTTGGTGGAGATATACAAAAATTTTCCTGTCAAGTAACTTGGAGATATATTGAGTCACTGAAAATGAACTCAAGGAATTCTCAAGAAAAACACACACTACTGGATCCAAAAATCCAACGAAATCTCCACAAAAAATGAAAGAAGCAGCACACACTGGATAAGGAATAATTTTTTACTGGATTCTGGTACCTCGGCCTTCGCCTTCACATGGAATAATGTTGTAAAATACAAACCAGTATAAATACACAACTTGCACAATCAATCATGTCAATTAAATAATTAATCAATCAAAGTAAATACTTCACTAGTTAAAGAAATATACATACATATAAATAAACTCACATATAAATATATAAATATATATATATATATATATATATATATATATATATATATATACACAATACCTATGTATTCTAAAGAATAAATATTATTTTATTTTTTTATTTTATATATTATGATTCTAAATTCATACCATTGGGAAATAATGTTCCAAAATTTACAATAAACCTGGATTCCATATTCAATAGTTTATTCTGAAAATTAACATTACTTTCTCCCATTCCCCATGGTTTTGCCAAAATGCTGAATTTGAAACCAGAATGATCCCCCCCATGAAAATGGTGGAAGTGGCAAGCAACTGGACTATCAAGTCTGTTGTTCCTAATATCCCCCAGATGTTCCAAGATTCTTAACTTAACCCTGCGTTTTGTTGGTCCTATATACCATTTTTGTTCTATGCAGTTACAACCTATAATATATATTACCCCTGAGGAGTTACAGTTGAAATGATCTAAAGCATGGTATGTCACCCCATTAATATTATGACCATCTAAATTAATAATTTTGTCACAGGTTTTACATTTCTTGCATGCAAAAGAGCCTGCATTAGATGCCCTATCCTTATTTCATTATTTCCCAATGGTATGAATTTAGAATCATAATATATAAAATAAAAAAATAAAATAATATTTATTCTTTAGAATACATAGGTATTGTGTGTGTATATATATATATATATATATATATATATATATATATATATATATATATATATATATATATATATTTATATATGAGTTTATTTATATGTATGTATATTTCTTTAACTAGTGAAGTATTTACTTTGATTGATTAATTATTTAATTGACATGATTGATTGTGCAAGATGTGTATTTATACTGGTTTGTATTTTACAACATTATTCCATGTGAAGGCGAAGGCCGAGGTACCAGAATCCAGTAAAAAATTATTCCTTACCCAGTGTGTGCTGCTTCTTTCGTTTTTCAAGGAATTCTCATCCAGATGCTGCTTTGAAAAAAGAACTGCAATTGATGACATCTACCTTACAGAAACTATCTTTGAAGATGGATGGCTTTAAAATGACTTAGAAAACCTCAAATTAAATTCTCAAAAATAGAATGATACTCTTAAGGAACTATTACAGCAACACCACACAAAAATAACAAATACAGAGACTTCTCTAAATCACATTGCTTAAATAGAATACATGGCTGCTTAACAAACTAGATGACTTAGAAAACAGGGAAAGGAGAAACAATATAAGGATCTTTGGTCTGCCTGAAAATACTGAAGGAGAATACATTATTTCATTCTTAACAACCTGGATTCCTGAATTTTTAGACATGAAAGAGGGATTTTCATTTGGAATTGAAAGGGCGCATAGAGCACTGAGGAAACCTGCTTCTAACTCAAAAAAATACTCCACCTAGATCCATAGTTATAACATTTCTTTCATTTCTGGACAAGGAACTAATATTAAAATCTGCTTGGAGGAAAATCACCCTTAAACTACAATCAAAGCCTGATGATGATTGACAATGATTATTCTTCCAGAATACTAGAACAAAGGAAAACAATTCTGGCCAATAATAAAACTGTTGAAACAAAACAACATTAAAGCACAGCTGACCTTTCCAGCCAAGATAAAAATATTTTTTTGCCAGAGAGATGAGAACCTTTAATGACTTAGAAGAAGCTACTATAGTCATCAAAAACAACAACATAGTGTCTATCCCAGAAGAAATAGAATGCATGGCCCTTACTCTTAAAAGAATAAAAGAAACAAATCATTGGACTGATGCTAGAAAGAAGAAACAAAAAATTGATTCCAAGATAGCTGTCCCAAAAAAATAACTTTTACAACTACATCTCTCAAAGTATCAACTGATATAGTACATCACTTGTCATCTGTTTTTATTTTAAAAAAGGAGGGTTTCTTAAACAACTGAGAAACAGTAATGATTTATTCAGAATGTTCAAAGAGTCCAGTAATTCTTCACAAACAAAGGTAGGTCAAAACTATTTACATTATATATAAGCCAAACAAAGCAACATATAATATAAACATAGAAGTTTATATTCCCCTACTTGAACTCAGTGAATACTTATCTTGTTCATTTTTCATTCTTTTTACTTATAATTTAAGAAATTAATTAACTAATTCAACAAGGTACCATTCATCAGAGTTCAGACTCAAATGTAACAAATTAACATCATATATAATAGCAGTAACTGTAGAGTGTTTGGAAAAAAAATGCTGTCATGGAGCCTAATGCCTTCTTCAGTTAAAGTATGATTTAGAAATGTCATGCATATCCTGGTTGAATAATAGTAGCAAGTTCTTAGTACAAATGTCATCATTATTCTGTCTAAATATAGTTAATATCAATTATGGCAGGTATCACAGCAACGAGTGCTGTTTGATCAATCCTGATATGGTGTACGTGGATGCAGCTGTGTCTGGCAGCTAGTACAAATGTCATTATTATTCTGTCTAAACATAGTTAATATCAATTATGGCAAATATCATAGCTTCAAATGCTGTTTGATCAATCCTGATATGGTGTGTGTGGATGCAGCCGTGTCTGGCAGCTGTTGTACATTGCTGTTTTCATCTCCGGGAAGCTGTGGGTTGCAGCTTGCGATAGAGATTTAATGATGCTTGTGTATTAGGAAGAGATATTTGGTGTTTTAGCCTGGATCCAGGGTAAGGGGCTTGATAAAACTGTGATTTGGGATATTTTGGCAGAGAATAGTTTGTTTAAACATCTGCTGAGTGAGAGGTGGGAAGGCTGGAAGAATGTGTTATCTCTTGTTGTGGCGGCTTGTTGGGAGTTTTTTTTTTTTTTTAATCTGTTTGCTCTCCGTTCTTTTCCTGGCTGCTGTCTCACTGAAAGGGAGGGAATTTAGGCTTGACGTTGCAGTGATGTAAAGTTTTGCTTCAGTTGCATCATGAGCCTCTGGTATGCAGTACACAGACACACACTAACAGAAACAGACCCTCCCAGGTTGTTATGGTAATGGAGACAGAGTGACGATAATGCTTAATGGCTCTGATAATCCTCCGAGATGATTCTCGGCAATGTTTTTGGTTTAAAATATATATATATATATATATATATATATATATATATATATATATATATATATATATATATATTAAAAGGGCAGTTTTAAACCACATGTACATATACTGATGGTATCCCATCACTTTGTTTAGCTCATTAAGTTGATTCTTGATAAAAAAAATAAATACAAAAATAATAATAATAATAAGCATAATTTTATATTTAAAATCTATTTTGGTCCAAATACATTAAGGACTTACATAAGAGTGGAAGACTGAGTTATTATGAAAGACTAAGAGCACTTAGTCTTGTGCAGAACCCTTTGCAGTAGTCTGGGAGGTGAGCTTGCTCGGACGTGTTGGGCATATGGGGATAGCTGATTCTAGGGGTGTTTGGGATTGCTGGGAAGTGCTAGAGAGTCATCAGAGTTCCTTTGTGGAAGTATCTGTGGGACTGGAAGGTGTGTTGATTGGTTCAGTGGCAGAGTGGCCACTGCATGGAACATGCTGGTAAAATGGAACAGGACAAATATTGGTTTGGATATTTTAAGAACAGCCTGGAAAAACACCACATGAACTACTGAATGGTATTCTGGCAAAACTGGATGGGTATTGTTGCCCATGCTTGAAGTGCTGATATGTGTGTATGTAAGGATGGAAATATACTAATAACAAATAAGAAACTAGAAGGGTCTCATAATTTAAAGTCTATGGACTGTATAAACATGCTTGGAAGGAGCTAATAATAAGAATAAGCATTACAGCTTGTGGTCTCTCAAATAACTAAGCAACAGTAAAAAAAAAACACACACAAAATAGTTATGTAATGTATGATTTTAGTAAATCTAGACATAAAATATATGATCGTCATATAAGGTGAAGCAGTCTGCTGAATTTAGATATTAAAGACAGGATTTAATAACATGGTCTTGTGTATAATAACACTACTGTTTTAACTTGTCATAAATGACATACAGTACATTGAACATCAAGGGGAAGCATGATGATTTTCTTATATAAGTAAATATGCATAGCAAGTTATGTAATTCCTTTAACTTGAATTGTAGTTCTTGTAACCCATCTTGACCATATATAATACTTAACTGGTTACCAAGGTAGGTAATGTTTATACATGACATCAAACTGACAAAGTTGTTCAAGAGAAACAATAGAAGCCTGAACTTGAAATGTCACAGAATATATCAATCATATTCTGAAAAAATAGTACTAAATTAACAATAGACACTCAGTTTAATAACATGGGCTTGTGTATAATAACACTACTGTTTTAACTTGTCATAAATGACATACACTATATTGAACATCAAGAGGAAGCTTGATGATGTTCTCATATAAGTAAATGTGCATAACAAGTCATATAATTGCTTTAACTTGAATTGTGGTTTTGTAACCCATCTTGACCATTTATAATACTTAAGCTGTTACCAAGGTAACTAATGTTTTATACATGACATCAAACTGACAAAGTTGTTCAAGGGAAACAATAGAAGCCTGAACTAGGAATGTCACAGAATGTAGCAATCAGATTCTGAACAAATAGTATTAAATTGACAGTAATCACTCAGTTTAACCTTTGCTGATTATACAAAATAGAATGTTGCCATTTAAATCTCAAAACTTTCAGTATATGCCATAAAATGGCAATTTATGAATATGGAAAGGGAACTTGTAATCATTAATCACAGTAAGGGAATTTGTTGTTTTTAACCTATGATTTCACTCATTTTATAATAAGAAATGACAGATATGAAAATCCTTATGTGTAGGAAATGGGGGAAGAGGGATGCACTGATAATTAAAATGCACTAACTTTCATCAATGTTCACATAAAACAAATTTGATGCTTTAAGTTAGTTAGCAACAAACAAAGTGATTACTTAAATGCTGGCAAACAATGAAATATAACTTCTGATATATCCAGTAAAATACATTGTATTATAAACATTAGGTATAAATATTATTACCATCTATTTATATAAGTAATACGTTTTGAAAGACTTCATTAATAAGTGTGAATATGTTAAATAACTGTGTGCTATAATCTTTTACTGAGGTTTTATATATGATATATCCTACTTTACTATGATTTAATTGTTTGTCATCTATCTTTCATGCAAATATTAATTGCTTATACAATAAGTAGACATTTATATCATATTAGAATTCTGTCTAATCTGCAATAGTTCAAAATAATATACATACTTCTTATTTCTATTACAAATATTCTCCATATGATAATTCAATTTATGGAGCTCAGATGTTTTGGATTGTCAAGGTATGAGTGATAATCTGATTGACTTAGGTTTATCCATAAGATTACGAATGATTTTCATTCCATGGCTAGTGCGGATCTTAGTTTTGTTAACATTTATTAATTTAAGTTTTTTATTTCACAAAAACATTTTTTACTATGCCTGGCCAAAACATTACTTTATTGGTAAACAGTCAAAATATAAAACTGATAATTTCCTTTAAAAGCTCAAACATATACTTTATAGTTATCAGAGGAAAATGTTTAATAGTCACAATAAAACAAAAAATACATAGTCTAAATAACCTAAGATGGATTTAACTTTATTATCTTTAAATACCAATAGCTTAAACAATCCTAGCAAGAGATCAAATCTACTGAAATATTTAAAATTGAACAAAGCACAAATTGTCTTCCTTCAAGAAACTCATTTCAAAACCAATGACAATTACAAATGGAATCCTAAGGAATATATGATATTGGCGCAATCCACTTATAAGACAAAGACAAAAAGGATAACAATTTTATGGAAAACAAATGTGATTAACCCAGAAATTATTTATAAGTATGAAGATAAAGAAGGCCGTATGGCATTAGTAATAGTTAAATATAATAATAGAATATGGACCCTAGCAAATCTATACTGGTTCCCAGGCATTGGAACAGGAACTGTTAAAAAACACTTGGATTTAATTTCCAATAATTATAAAGGAAACTTAATATTAGAAGGAGATTTTAACTGTATATCTTTATATTTTATATTTCTGAAACTACAAATAAAAGACCACTGCATACATCTGCTGTATTAAAAGTTTTAAACAAGTGGGTAGAATCATTTAATCTTGTAGATACTCTCAAATTTAAAGAAGATAAATCTTTGTTGTTTGCCCATCAAGATCACAGATTTGGTACTCAAACTAGAATAGATAAAATATTTGCTGCCCATGACTTACACTTTAAAATCATTAATTTCTCAGTCACTCCCTGTCCCTTTTCAGACCACAATTCATTGAAACTAAAACTTCAAAATGGGTACAAACCATTAATCTTTAACTCCAGAATTCCAGCATATATAACTAAAATTAAAGAGTTCAAACCCTGGTTATTATCTGAATTACAGTTCTTTTTAGATATTAATTGCACCACAGAGATAAATAAAATAATGATATGGGACTCATTAAAAGCTTACATATATGGTAAAACCCTAACTTGGTATAAAAAAGAAATCAGAGAATGGGATTCTGAATTATTAGATCTACAATCCAAACTTTTGTCAGTAAAAACTGAAAAAAAATCAAAATCATTTGGAGATGAAAACGAAAGTTGAAGTATTAAACAATAAATACAATGAAATTCTAACACATAAAACTAGTTTAGCTTTAGAAAAACTAAAAATTAATACACTGGCCACTTCTCCCAAATAGCTACATAATTTATCCACAAGAATCAAAATACAGTCAAAAGTTAATAACGTTAAAAGTATCTTCCATGAAAAGAAAGGGGAAAAATGTCTCGGATATAGGTGACATTCTTGATGCCTATAGAAATCACTATATGGAACATTTCCAAAAAGAAAATATACATATCGATCAATTAAATCTAGATGAAAAATGTTCTAATATAAAAAAATACCAGAAAATTTTAAACTAGATCTGCAAGCACCCATATCCTAGAAAAGAAATTACAGAATGCAATAAAAGAGGGTAAAAATAATAAAGCTCCAGGTATAGATGGCATAATTTTGGAAATATATAAACTTTTTCCTTCAAATATACTATCCCTCTTCCATAAAACTCTATTAGAAATTCAGTCACACCCTCTTGGAGATATTCTTTAATATTCTTTAATCACACCAATCATAAAGGAAAACAAATCCCCAAACCTCTGTACCTCATATAGACCTATATTATTATTAAACAATGATTATAAGATATTTATGACAATATAAACTAACAGAATGAAAATACCACTATCCAAAACAATAAATAATGATCAAACTGGATTTATATATTATAGACACACACGACAATATTAAAAAGATAATTTCTCGTATAGATTATGTTAATAAAGAAATAAAGAAACACTCATAATTGGCTTAGATACAGAGAAAGCCTTTGATTCCCTTAATTGGGACTATTTATTCAAAATCCTAATGCTATCCGAATTTCCTGCATCCTTTGTTCATCTCCTGAAGAATATATATACAAATAATTTATCGTATGTCAAGTTAGGTCCTTTTACCTCTGAATCTATACATATAACAGAAGGCACTAAACAAGGATGTCCCATGTCACCGATTCTATTTGCTTTGGCTATTAAAATATTGGCAGATTCAATCTGTAACAATATAAAAATCAAAGGAATAAATGGTTATGAACAATACAACTCTAAAGTAATGCTATTTGCTGATGACATATTATTAACATTATCTAATACAAAAACGACATTAAAAGAATTATATATATTAATTGACAAATTTCACATGACTTCAGGACTCCATTTCAATAAATCAAAATCAAAAATTTTATTTTTAAATAAAAAAAGAACTGCAGACTAAGGGGGATCACATCATAGGGAAAGAAGAATCTACCTTAAAATATCTAGGAATTGAGTTATGCAAGAATAATAATGAATTAGTTTCAAAAACTACAATAATATCATCAATACAATTAAAATCTCTGTGAAAAAATGTAACAAAATAATATTAACATTTGAAGATAGACTACAGTTAATAAAAAATGTTTTTACTGCCCAAGATCCTATATATAGCCTTGGCAATACAACTGTTATCAGAAAGGAATATACTTAATGAAATAAATTCATGCCTAATAACATTTTTATGGTTTCCCAATAGAAACAGAATAGCTTTAATACATCATATCAGACCATGGAAACAGGGAGGATTAAACTTTCCTGATGTAGAAACATATATAAAAGCATCACTATCTAAAACAATCTCAGATTGGATAAGTCCAAATTACTCTGCAAATTGGAAAGAATTGCTAACTGTAATATCAATAAATTAATTTTATTTACAAAACAAAATTCAAATAACAGATAAAAACAATTTGCCATGACACATATTATGTATTAGTATGCAATATAACATAACTAAATCCACTAAAACTTGTATAGGTTCATAGGTTAGTACTAGGCTAACTGCCCTTATGGGCCATTTTAAGCCTAGCCAATTACCCCATGTCAAAATCATACCCTTCACCTTGTGTTTCTAAGGTAAGCACCTTAACCATTATGCCAACCTCCCACCCCTATATGATTAATTATTACATTGACTCTTTTAGGAAAATTATTAATGCAACTATAGATTTAAAAATCTGGTTTGATCTTTTAATACCATTTATAGTCACAAAGAACTTTCCACATAAAATATATAGAGAAATAATTAATTCCTGGGAACAGAAAGGGATTTGTTTGTTGGCTCCAATGTATCAAAGAGCTAAAAGTTTTAGATATGCAAGTAATAAAAACAACATACAAAATTTCACAACAGGACTGGCTAACTTTACAGAGTATTCTGTCATATTCACAAGATTTAAGTAGAATAATTAACAATTCTGCATTTAAAGAAATACCTAAATTTATGAAATACATATATGAAATCATATATAATGACTTTGATATGGGAAACAGTATTTCAAAAATTTACAAAGTATTGATAAACTATAAAACAACACCCAAAACCTCATATTGGAAATATATAACAAAATGACACTCAATACAGTTAACTGAAGATATTAAAACAAACATCTTATTATCAATAAAATATACATCCTTTATACAATACTGGAAAGCTTTTAACTGGAAATGCTTGCACAGAGCATTCTTAACCCCAGATAGAATCAGTAAAATTAGTTTTTTCATAAAAGGAATATGTTGGAGATGTGAGCAAGTGCACAATGCAGATTGGAACCACATTTTCTTTGATTGTGTTAAAATTAAGCCATTTTGGAATGGTATTAATAACTTTCTACACACTTTATTTAATGAATCATTTTATTTAACTAAAGGTCTTGTATTATTAATTGTGAATGAAGGTCCTCGTTTGAATAGGTCAAACATGTATCTAGTATGGACTATATTTGCAATTTCAAGGAAGATGGAATACAAACACAATACCAACTTTGGAAGACTTCTACAGCCTACTGAAGACCACTGCATTATTGGAAATTAAAATTAAAGAACTGAGAATTTATCCAAAGCCATTTATCAACAACCTTTGGGGAAAAGTCTTATCGTTGATTGACACTATACAATAATTGATCACACACTCTGATAATGGATTGGACATACTTATAAAGTAACTGTATACGTTATGATCTGTTATAGTGTCAGGCTAATGTAAATAATATACATAGTTATTTAAGATGTTATGTATAAATACTATGGAATTCATCTTAATGTTTTTGAAAAATAAAAAAACTTTGAGAAAAAATGTAAATATAAATAAATACTGAACTACTTTCTTTAATATGTCAGCTAAAACATAAGAAGCAACAGCAACACTGATTGCAGACTTTGAAATGTCTGACATCTTATGTGTATTGAGTTTGATATCAAACTTTGGCTGGTATTCATAGGCTGAGCTTTGCAAATGACTTGCGAATAGTGGCACTAACTGGGTAATGCAAATAAGGTCAGCAAATGTTATGTGCAATGAATACAGCAAAGCAAAGTCTTATTTGAAAACATGTCCACTTCTCGCAAAAGAGTAGATTGTTAAAATTCAGCAATATAAAAGGCTGATGGTTTGTGCTACTTTTTTTCTTTTAATATCTCAGACAAGAGTAGCAAGTATAGTCATGCTTAAAATGTTTAAGGAAAGCTGTGGGCTGTGCAGCACTTAAAATTGATTTTTTTTTTAAAAAGAAAAGGGGGTTATAATGTTTTGTGGACACCCTAATGGTTTCATTAAAGAATATAAAGGGTAAGATAGGAAAGAGTGAAAAGGGGGAGACAAAGAGGGGAACACACAAGGAAAACATCAAGAGGGTTTGTGTAGGAAGAGGTGGCAGATGATGGCCACTATGTTTTTGTTGGGATAGAACTCCCTATTTTTTTCAATTTTTTTTTTTATATAAGAGAGTAGTGTGGGTGGGAAATAGGTAAGATGGTATAGGAGAAAGAATAAGGGAAGAAGCGCTAAGGAAGTGCCAGCTGGACTCTTGGTCCACAGAGCCTCAAACACATCCACTGCTGGATGGTATTGCAGTGGAGGATCCCAGTGCTGAGGTGGTAGGGCCCTATGCTGATACAGTCGTCTGCACCAACTGGGAGATTGTGTATTCCTGTATAAGCTATAACTCCTTTTTGATTTCTTTTTTTACTTTCTGTTACATATGCATAGTTGTATGAATTTGTACAATACTGTGTCAACATTCAGTGTCATGCAAGAGAATATAAGTATGAAATGTGTGAGGAATGTTATGCTGTGCATGTAACAATGTGCTCAGTTACAACTGATTCATAAACACAGAAATGTAGCATTTCATAGAAGGTGGCATTTCCTTTGCTGTGCAAATGTGTCTGATTCAATATGTAATGTAGAAGTTAAACAACATTTCTCAGTAAAGTCTGTGCTGGTCCTTCACTTGGCACAACAACCCCCACCCCACTTCTCCAACATCCACTCTAGGTAAGGTGGGGTGCCTCAGTCTTCATCCATGTTGTATGTGCAGGTAGAAATACTTTTGAACAAGCAACTGTGTTAAGCAACTATATTAGTTATATTTCTATGGCCTACACACAATTGGCTTCATGTAATGTAACTATTAAGTCATTTGATGCAATAGTAATATATCTTAATGTGTAATTCTCATTTTATTTCATTATTTATAAATCCATTAATAAACACTTCTACTTGTAACCCAGTACGATTTACAGAGCTACATATATAGATCGTTATTTTAATACACATAATGCCACATTTATATGTATTATTAAAATCTAACACATTACTCACATCCATTTTTTTAGAAAGATGCATGCATTTTTACAAACATGCTCATAATTTCTTCTGCATTTCATAATAGAATTACAAGTAATATTTTCAGGTACACATTTCTGTTTTAGAAAATACCTGTAGCTAAGCAAACTTGTTAAATTTTTTTTATCTTTAATATAACTCAATGTAATAGTGAACATTAAAGAAACAACTTTTTTTTTACTTACTATAGAACTCTGGCCTTTTTGCCGCTACCTGGTCTACACACTTAGCCAGCTGTTCAGTCCTACACTTCCAGAAATCCTCAAACCAGTGAAAGCACTGCTGGACAGAGTGTGTTATACCTGTTAGGGTTGGAAGGTGTTCACCCAATTCTTACCAGATATTGACTTTTTCCAGGTTGTATGATATGTGCATGCCTGACCTTATCCTGGTAAGCATCATTGAGAAGGTAGAACATTATCATTGCCTCCTTGTTGGACCAGCTAGAAATGCAGCTTCATGGTTTCTCACATGAGGCCATCATTAAAATTACCAGAACAACAAAGAGGAAAGTATGGTTAGGGATGTATTAAACAGGGTTAGAAATACTCTCTGTGGGGTGTGACATCACTTTAGCCACACTCTGTTTACTAGCACATACATTTCAACACCTGTTGCTATTATTGACAAGTTTGGTTTAAATAAAAACGCATTGTCACATACCATTTTTTTTCTTAAAGGAAACCAGTTACCCTTCCCTTCTATACTTGATTAAAACTGAAAATTATGATTAATAATTGCTATTACTAATGTTCATTGGTAAAGGTTATTTTTGTATCCTAATACCAGTGTGTATCATGTAGTACAGCAGAATTTCTTTCTTTTTTAGCTTTTTTTGGGGAGGGGTGGAAATAAATGTCACTATGTATGCTATTTTCAAATGTTATGAAGTTATGATTTGTTTGAGGTTCTGAGGTGTGATACAAAATGTTGGATGGGCAGGGATTACACTTCAGATTGCTGCAAACTTGGCATTCAGATGACTCCATTTTTTTTTAACCACATTCTAATTTTGGCCTTAGGCCAGTCACATGTTCCAGCAAAAAGTTTGGGAAAGCTCCAGATTGCTGTGGACTGTGGAGTTGTTCACAGTTCATCCATGTAAGTTTGATGTGACATGTTTGCATTGTACTACGATTTGTAGAGATGAATATAAACTACGCTACTTTGCATATAACACATGTAAATGGACATGAATTTTCGGCAATAAGTTGAGCATCATCATATTAGTTAGCCAATACCAAGATAGGCGGACAAACAAATTCAGATACCGCAGACTTATTACAGTAATATTTAAAAAAAAATACTATAATTTAATAAGAAACACTTCAAAATATTATTCCGTTATTAAATTAAGGGTCATATTTAATGAATTTACATATATGATGTGTATGTTTTGACAGCATTGACTGCTAGATTTGTGCCATGCGGAAGATGAATTTCATGACAGGAGCAATGGGTTACTGATGACAGAAAATGATCATTATTATGGTATAATTTACCGATTCTGCACTACTGAAGTTCTGCAGTGCTAAGGATATCAACATGATAGTTTTTTGAGTGACAGTGATGAATAAAAAATGACAGTATTATGAGAACATGGCAATGGCAGAAGGTAGGGTGAGGATGTTTTTTGTGACAAATGTGATTGCATTAATTACCTGAAGTAATACATTACAATTTTCAGTGGCTATATTGAGATTTCTGTGTGCAATTATATGGTTTGTGTTAAGTAATATTTTTATGTAATGCGGGCAGCAGGAAGACTTGACCAGTGGTTTGTATTTCAAAAGCTGATTAAATAAATACAGTCTTCTCACACTTTCTGACTGTGGCCATTTTTATTTTAGTTTTCATTTTTTGCACATGTAGTAATGATGGACAATAAGAAATCAAAGCAGGAAAAGGATAACTTCAGCCATGAGGAAAACTGTGTCCCCTTGGCAGCACTTAGGACATATGAGAAACTTCTTTTTGTTAAAGGGAGACCCTGATGAGCTGAAAGGAACAAGGTCTGGAATCAAATAGTTGTTGAAGTTAATACAGTGGGTGCAGAAATTGAGCATTGGTGCAGTGTAAGAAAAGGGCAAATGATATGGCAGCAGAACAGGGTAAGGAGGGCCTCCAAATCTTATTCAATTAACACCAGGTGAGGAATACCTTCCCTCCATCAGTAGGTATGACTATGACACAAAAGATGGTGGAACAGGAATAATTAGGGTAGTATGGATGCATCTCCAGCTTACCAATGTCTACACCAGCAGCAGCAACACTCATCTGCTCATGAAGGTTGATTTAAAATCAGTAACATATATTTATATAGACAGAATTGAATGCTGACAAGGAATGATGTAATTAAACATAGTTCACAGATATGTCACCGCAAAGGCTTAGAATACTTCAAAACACTTTATTCAAAAAACAATCATGTGAAGCACTTTTCATCCAGTAGCTTCACCGGACCTCTTCAGACAAGTTTTACAAAAAGCTACACACTATAAAAACACTCCCATAAAGGTAATTCATTAATTAAACACCCTATTAAAAGCACCCAATCAATTCCTATAAAATCCATCCATTACTAACTCATCCTGTAATTACTTACATATATATATAAAAATATATCTTAAATAATTGCTATATACATAACACTTATTACATCTTTAATTTTAATTTTTAAATATGTATATCAATATAAGAAAATATACAAAAATGTGTCCTACACCCTTAAGGAACCTTACATGTATACAATTTCTAGCTTTCATACATATTCCATTTATAAATAATTAAATAAAAACACTTTTCTATATAAAAATATACTTATAATTAATTCAGTTAAATAATAAGAAATATATAATAAAAAAATAATATAAAACAGACAATAGTTGATGGAAAATGTTTTAACAAGTTTAAAACCTGAAAATCACCTCCTGCTAAAAACACATACATATTTATCCATCTATTAAGATTAGTATTAGGTGGATCTTGTACATCAGCAATGGAAATGAAGGCTGTCTGTACGGTAAGTGTCCCACTCAACCTTTGTTAGTATACATTACTACATGCTATTCCATTGTTGTTAATATTTTCAATTTTTTTAAATGGTCAGCATCTGCAACAAAGTTCAACTATACCAATAAATTTGGATGATATCAGCAGAATGGAAGTCGCTGCTGCTGATGAGGATGATGATGATGATAATAACACAGTTATATTTATGAGGCAGCCTGAGGAAAGGAAGTCCCTGAGTTTAATGGCAGGATCTCTAACCAGACATGTTAGTAACTGTGCAGAAAGTGACAGTGCAACACAAAGTCAACCACAAGCTGAAATGCCAGTCACCTTCATACAGGAAGAACACCCTGCACCTCTACTCCAGTATCTCCAAACCTAGAGGAACACTTTGATGACAATGGCAGGCATTCAGAGGTAAAAGTTTCCACAGTGACACCTTTACAAAGGGGAACCAGGCACATGAATTTCTTACAGCTACCACAGGAAACATGTAAAGCATTGGCATCCCAATGGCAAATGTGCCATAACCTTGTTAGGGATCAGAGCTCTGCCACAGAGAGTCAGATGGAAATGGTCTGAGTATTCAAGAGTAAGAGTGATAATTTCCAGCACTACTTGGAAATGGCTGAGAGTAGGGATAATGCCATGATCACACTGATGGATAGTATGGTAGCACACCAAGCAGCAGTGGCCACCTCCATTCATACACCAGTTAGGACATACCAGAGTCAAGCTGGAGTCTGTCTTGCAAGGGCCAGAGGACAGGGTACTGTCCAGACACATGAAGGCAGGTTGCATGATAATACTGTTGCTTCTCAGGACAGTAGTATAAGCTGTAAAGGTGAACAAGATCAACATATTTCATGCAGGCCATGTCAGCATTTATCGACACTTACCAGGACCTCACATTTGATGTCATGATCATGATCATGCAGCGGTGTCACATCAGTAAGAGCAGGATCGCCTGCATTAAGTAAGTCATGACATCAGACCAGCTCACCTTACAGTTTTCATGGTAGCTCCTTCTCAAAAAATCACTTGCATCATCACCTAGCCTACCTATAGGAGATGTGTATGACTCATGTGATCTTGAACTACTGTGAAACACCTTCAAAGACACAGCTGTCTATTTAACTGGAATGGGGTTTTGGTGGGGACAAAACAAATTTGCAAATTTATGCATTTCAATAATTGGTAGGCAAAAACATATACTATATGTATTACCATTCCTACAAGTGGCAGTTACCTACAAGATAAAAGTAGTAATGCACACAATTTCTCAAAAGAAATACATCCTAAGCAAATAAAACACACTGCTGCCACTTCACCCTCCCTACTGCACAAATGATGATAGTTTTTATGTTTCTGAAGTCAGAAATTATTGTGTATAACAGTATAAAACTAATCTGATGTGTGGTACCACATAGTACTCGTAGAAGAGATGGCATAATATGAAATGAAATTTAATTCATTTTCTTTAAATTTACAATGCTTTAACTCAGAAAGTATTTCACTGTTGGCAATATTCATTACTTCATTGTATAATTAACTAATCAGTAAACAGAACTTATTCGTCAAAGCAGTCAAAAATGTGAGTTACTTTTCATATGATGTCTTAGGTCATCACTGAACAGGAGTCAGTGAGCACTCAGGTATGACTTAAGTAATGATAATATGAGTAAACTTTTCTAAAAGATAATAAAAATATTTTTAGATGAGAGACAGAATGTCCGATGAACAGTGACAGCACAGCATGCACCACACAGCAAAGTCCATAGATATCACTGCATGTATCACTTATACTCTTTGTGTTTTTTTACGGGTCTATATCACTACATCGAACCGTCAGTACAACGATCGGCATTTCATTGGAAATGCCATTCATCGAACTGCCCCTCATGTGGGGGGTTGTGCCCCCCCCCGCTAATTATGTATACCAACTCCAAAATCACACTACAGTGGGGAAAAGGGAAATTTCCTGATCCTCACTGTACCGCGATCTCAGTACGAACAGTTCAATGAATGGCATGTTGGATGTAAGTGCACTGAAAATTACATTCACTGAACTGATTTTTCGCTGAACTGAACTGATAGTGACCTGTTTTTTTACAAAAAAGGAAATACTAACCTGAATGTCATGGTCCATAGTTGTGGACTTGAAGCTGCCTCTTTACCTCCACAGCCACAAGCCATGCACGAGCCTACAACATGGGGTCCCTTACTACTGCTGTCAGCTGGTCATCATTAGTTGTAGTGGGACTGGAACTGGTAACTGCAGTGACAGCATGGGTCACTTCACCACCAGACTGCCTCATGATCATGTTACAAAGAATGCAACATGCAGTAAACATCCTGCATTCAGTAGCTCGGCCATACTGAAGGGCACCCCCAGACTCATCCAGACACCTGAATCAGCTCTTCAAGATGCCAAAGACCCTCTCAGTGACAATACTGGTTTGGGACAGGGATGTGTTATATATCTCCTTTGTAGCTCCACTTGGATTTCTCACTAGTGTCACAGTGGATATACAGCATCTCCTGAAAAAAAAAAGAGATAATGGGGGAGGGCGGACAAAACAAAGCAAAAAAAAAGTTTAGTTAGTATTCAGCGATACATTTTAACATGAATAACTACTTAAATAGAATATAAAAATAAAAATATTTGTCCACTTACCAACAAAATAATCACTGGGCATCCTACCAGGAAGAGGTGGTAGAGTGAGCTAGTGCACCAGATATGAGGATCATGTGCACTGCCAAGATGCTGGGCAGAGAAGTAGGTTATACAACCTCATGCATCACATATTACCTGGCAACTGAAGGAATGATAGCCTTTCCTATTCTGGTAATGTCCCCCACCTCTGTGGATCAGAAGGGCCCTAATTGCAACATGGATGCAATCTATCACAGCAAGTACCTGAGGTAAAATGGCCAGTATAGTGAGGGCTATACATACATTGGTTTCCATAGAGAGAGAGTCCTCTAGTGCCCCTAGGGGGTCAAAAATACCCACTAAGTCCCTTATAATGTCCCTGTCCACTCTGAACCTATCAAGGATATCCTGATTATCAAAGTTATAATGAATAATCCTTTGCTTATATTTTTGTCTTCTTGGGTGGTGAGTGCCGCTGGACACAAGCAAAATTGGCCCAACCAAGACAAATTGAAATGGACACA
>NC_056744.1:1006397463-1006417463 GCF_019279795.1 Protopterus annectens | reverse complement strand
TAACAAAAGACTCTAAGTATAAAATCAAACTTAGAAGCAAAGCCTGGGACAAATGGCGTGCCTCCAAAACCCCCCTAGACCGATCTCACTTCCAACAACTTAGAAATGTGACAAAAAAATCCATTTTACTAGACAAAAAGAACTACTACCTCCAACTCCAAAATAAACATCAACTTAATCCCCAAAAGTTCTGGGCAGGTATTAACAACCTTCTCCATCCAGGCAAGACCTCTACCCCAACTCCGAATGACCTAAATGATAAAAGTCCTGAAGAAGTGGCCAATGCATTTAACTCTTTCTTTATTAATGTTATCAAATCTTTAGCGGCACAACAAACTCTGACCAACCCCACTACCACGAGTTCGACTCTGAAGTCAGAACCCTCCTTCCACCTACAACCTGTTTCCACTTCCCTCATTAGATCCCTTCTGCAGAAACTAAAGCCTACTACCATTGCTGCTGACCTTCTACCAGCTGACTACCTACAAAAAGCTGCAGAGGTCATAGCCTACCCCATCTCCATCCTAATTAACCACACCATAACGGAATCTACTATCCCCTCAATCTGGAAAATCTCCCACATCATCCCTCTCCATAAAGGTGGCACATCTACTGACCTATCCAACTACAGGCCAATAGCCATACTGTCACCACTTGCAAAAATCATGGAAAAATGCATACACAATCAACTAGTACCCTATCTAATCCAGAACAAGCTCCTAACTACCTCACAGCATGGCTTCAGACCCAAACACAGCACTACCACTGCCCTCCTGTCCTTCACTGACACAATAAACCACAACAAAAACAACAAAAACATGTCATCCGCTCTCTTTCTTGACCTATCAAAGGCCTTCGATATGGTCAACCACCAACTACTGCACAACACTCTAAAAACATTTGAACTAGACAACACAACACTCAAGTGGTTCCATGCCTATCTCTCAGACAGAAATCAAGCCGTACTATGGCAAAACAAACTCTCACCCCTATTACCTAACACCATAGGGGTTCCCCAAGGCTCCATCCTGGGACCCCTACTCTTTTCTATGTTTATAAACGACCTCCACACAGTCATCCTTGAGTCCTCCTGTATACAATATGGACGACTCAACACTCATAAACACGGACAGGTCACCAACTAAGCTATTATCCAAAACCCAAGACTGTCTCACTGCAGTTGAAGACTGGTTGCTAGGTCGCCATTTGATCCTTAACCCTAAAAAAACCAAACTATTACTCTTCCAGCCTACCCATAAACCTACCCCCATACCCTTTTCTGTTCAATCCAAAAACGGGACTACTATATCCCCAGACTCAAATTCCAAATTACTAGGTGTTACCATAGACAACAAACTCAGATTCGACCTACACATTAACCAAACTATTAAAACAGTTAACAAAAAACTGGGGTCTCTTTATAGAATAAGATCCTTTCTTACTCCCAAAGCAAGAGAAGCCACAGCCCGCTCTCATCTCCTCTCCTCACTCCTTTATGCCTCTCCCATACTTACCAACCTGTACAAATCTGACCTAAATAAGCTCTCTGGCTGCTACAATCACATTGCTAGATTTGTTACTGGCATGCCTTACAAAACCCATCACTGTATCAACCTGCACAACCTAGGCTGGGTGGAACTACCTAACCTACTTCAACAAACCCAGCTAACTATAGCTTACAAGATCCTCCATCATCCTGATTCCATCCCTGCACTGCGTAATTTAATCACCCCATATCTAAACCTAACTAGTCTGCGTTCAGCAAATAGGCTACTTGCTCAAACAGTCAAATCCTGTAACTCTGGAGGTGACTCGCTGTTTGCAAATTCCATTGGTAAAATATGGAATTCCCTTCTGCCTCAACTCACCACCACCACCTCTTTATCCAAATTCAAGAAAAATCTAACCCTTCACTTTAAAAATCAGTGGCTCTGTCAATGTTCCAAACCAGACTAAACCCACCACCCTCCGGAACCCCACTTCTCCTCATGTTTACCTCTAGGCTCTTCCTCTATCTAGCATTTACTCTGACATTTTCTCCTTTTAAACCTTATATGTTCATCAATTACTTAATCTTACTACCTACATATTAGTCTTATATGTTTATCAATTACATAATCTTATTGTACCTACGTATTAGGCTTAGTAAAGAGCAGTAGTTTCTCTGTTCACCTATCTCTTTGTACCTATGTATTAATTATCAAAACATGTAATATATTCTCTGTTTATAAGTATGTAAACTAATGTCAATGTGGAGCTTTTCTCCCCGGGCCTCCGCTGAAAATGGACATGTATCCAGTCGGATTTTCCCGGTCAACAAATGTAAAATAAATAAAATAAATAAATAAATAAATAGGCAGTGAAGATGAGATGAATAATTTCCAGGCCCCACAATATCCACTAGACACTATCATCATCATTAAAACACATATGTGCTGCTGTTATCTACATTTTCCACAGAATATTACTAGGATCCCTTTATTAAAGAATTTTCCTTGGAAAGCATTCTTATCTGACAATGTTGATGAAGGGATTATTGGCACAGTAATGCCTTCACCAACAGTATCACAAAAGGCATTATTGGCATATTAATAAAGCTATGGATGTCTCCCTCTTCCTTCTTATTCAATTTGCAGCTTTGCAATTCATCAATTTCAGATAACATAGCACTCTTATGCATACACCCTTCCTATTCAGTTTGTAGCTTTGTAATTCATCCATTTCAGATAACCTAGTAATCTTATGCATACATCCTTCCTATTCGGTGTGTAGCTTTGTAATTCATCCATTTCAGATAACCTAGTAATCTTATGCATACACCCTTCCTATTCAGTGTCCAGCTTTGTAATTCATCCATTTCAGATAATTTAGTAATGTTATGCATACACCCTTCCTATTCAGTGTGTACATTTGTAATGTGTCCATTTCAGATAACCTAGTAATCTTATGCATACACCCTTCCTATTCAGTGTGTAAGTTTATAATTTGCCCATTTCAGGCAACCTAGTAATCTTATGCATACACCCTTTCTATTTGGTGTGTAGCTTTGTAATTCATCCATTTCAGATAACCTAGTAATCGTATGCATACACCCTTCCTATTCGGTGTGTAGCTTTGTAATTCATCCATTTCAGATAACCTAGTAATCTTATGCACACATCCTTCCTATTTGGTGTGTAGCTTTGTAATTCATCCAATTTCAGATAACCTAGTAATCTTATGCATACACCCTTCCTATTTGGTGTGTAGATTTGTAATTTGTCCATTTCAGATCACCTAGCAATCTTATGCATACACCCTTCCTATTCAGTGTGTAGCTTTGTAATTCATCCATTTCAAATAACCTAGTAATCTTATGCAGACACCCTTCCTATTCTGTGTGTAGCTTTGTAATTCATCCATTTCAGATAACTTAGTAATCGTATGCATACACCATTCCCATTCGGGGTGTAGCTTTATAATTCATCCATTTCAGATAACCAAGTAATTTTATGCATGCACCCTTCCTATTCAGTGTGTAGCTTTGCAATTCATCTATTTCAGACAACCTAGTAATCTTATGCATTCACCCTTCCAATTCAGTGTTTAGCTTTGTAATCCCTCCATTTCAGATAGCCTAGTAATCTTATGCATACACCCTTCCTATTCAGTGTGTAGCTTTGTAATTCATCCATTTCAGATAACCTAGTAATTTTATGCATACCCCCTTCCTTTTCAGTGTGTAGCTTTGTAATTCATCCATTTCAGATAACCTAATAATCTTTAGGATAAGCCCTTCCTATTCAGTGTGTAGCTTTGTAATTCATCCATTTCAGATAACCTAGTAATCTTATGCATATACTCTTCCTATTCAGTGTGTACCTTTGTAATTCATCCATTTCAGATAACCTAGTAATCTTATGCATACACCCTTCCAATATGGTGTGTAGCTTTATTATTCATCCATTTCAGTTAACCTAGTAATCTTATGCATGCACCCTTCCTATTCAGTGTGTAGCTTTGTAATTCATCTATTTTAGATAAACTAGTAATCTTATGCACACCACCCACCCTATTCAGTTTGTAACTTTGTAATTCATCCATTTCAGATAACCTAGTGATCTTATGCATACATTCATCCTATTCAGTGTGTAGGTTTGTAATTTGTCCATTTTAGAGAACCTAGTAATCTTATGCATACACCTTTCCTATTCGGTGTGTAGCTTGGTAATTCATCCATTTCAGATAACCTAGTAATCTTATGCATACACCACTCTTATTCAGTGTGTAGCTTTGTAATTCATCCATTTCAGACAACCTAGTAATCTTATGCATACACCCTTCCTATTCAATGTGTAGCTTTGTAATCCATCCATTTCAGATAACCTAGTAATCTTATGCATACATCCTTCCTATTTGGTGTGTAGCTTTGTAATTCATCCAGTTCAGATAACCTAGTGATCTTATACATGCACCCCTCCTGTTCAGTGTGTAGATTTATAATTTTTCCATTTCAAATAACCTAGTAATCTTATGCATACATCCTTCCTATTCAGTGTGCAGCTTTGTAATTCATCCATTTCAGATAACCTAGTAATCTTATGCATACACCCTTCCTATTCGGTGTGTAGCTTTGTAATCCATCCATTTCAGATAACCTGGTAATCTTATGCATACACCCTTCCTATTCTGTGTGCAGCTTTGTAATTCATACATTTCAGCTAACCTAGTAATCTTATGCATAAACCCTTCCTATTTGGTGTGGAGCTTTGTAATTCATCCATTTCAGATAACCTAGTAATTTTATGCATACAACCTTCCTATTCGGTGTGCAGCTTTGTTGTTGTTGTTGTTGTGTCTTTCGGCTTTTCCCGGTTAGGGGTCGCCACAGCGGAACTCCAGTCCGCTAATGATTGGCAGTTGATTTTTACGTGTTGAGTTGCCAGCCCTAACGCACAACCTTCAACGAAGGTACACCCATTCATGCATGTCTCCATGCACAAGACGCTCTAGCTGAGAGTCGAAACGATCAGCGTCTTACTGTGAGGCGACAACGCTACCGCAGCACCACCACCGCGGATTCGGTGTGTAGCTTTGTAATTCATCCATTTCAGATAACCTAGTAATCTTATGCATACACCCTTCCTATTCAGTTTGTATCTTTGTAATTCATCCATTTCAGATAACCTAGTAATCTTATGCATACACTCTTCCTATTCGGTGTGTAGCTTTGTAATTCATCCATTTCAGATAACCTAGTAATCTTATGCATGCACCCTTCCTATTCGGTGTGTAGATGTGTAATTCTCCCATTTCAGATAACCTAGTAATCGTATGCATTCACCCTTCCTATTCAGTGTGTAGGTTTGTAATTTATCCATTTCTTTTAAACTAATAATCTTATACATACACCCTTCCTATTCAATGTCTAGCTTTGTAATCCATCCATTTCAAATAACCTCGTAAAATTATACATACACCCTTCCTATTCAGTGTGTTGCTTTGTAATCCTTCAATTTCAGATAACCTAGTAATCTTATGCATACACCCTTCCTATTCATTGTGTAGCTTTGTAATTCATCCATTTCAGATAACCTAGTAATCTTCTGCATACACCCTTCCTATTCAGTGTGTAGCTTTGTAATTCATCAATTTCAGATAACCTAGTAATTTTATGCATACACCCTTTCTGTTCATTGTGTATCTTTGTAATCGATCCATTTCAGATAACCTAGTAATCTTATTCATACACCCTTCCTATTCGGTGTGTAGCTTTGTAATTCATCCATTTCAGATAACCTAATGATCTTATGCATACACCCTTCCTATTCAGTGTGTACCTTTGTAATTCATCCATTTCAGATAACCTAGTAATCTTATGCATACACCCTTCCTATTCAGTGTGTAGCTTTGTAATTCATCCATTTCAGATAACCTAGAACTCTTAAGCATACACCCTTTGTGTTCACTGTGTAGCTTTGTAATCCATCCATTTCAGATAACCTATTAATCTTATGCATACATACTTCCTATTCGGTGTGTAGTTTTGTAATTCATCCATTTCAGATAACCTAGTGATCTTATGCATACACATTTCCTATTCGGTGTGTAGCTTTGTAATTCATCCATTTCAGATAACCTGGTAATCTTATGCATGCACCCTTCCTATTCAGTGTGTAGTTTTGTAATTCATCCATTTCAGATAACCTAGTGATCTTATGCATACACTCATCCTATTCAGTGTGTAGGTTTGTAATTTGTCCATTTCAGAGAACCTAGTAATCCTATGCATACACCTTTCCTATTCGGTGTGTAGCTTTGTAATTCATCCATTTCAGATAACCTAGTAATCTTATGCATGCACCCTTCCTATTCAGTGTGTAGTTTTGTAATTCACCCATTTCAGATAACCTAGTAATCGTATGCATACATCCTTCCTATTTGGTGTGTAGCTTTGTAATTCATCCAGTTCAGATAACCTAGTGATCTTATACATGCACCCCTCCTGTTCAATGTGTAGATTTATAATTTTTCCATTTCAAATAACCTAGTAATCTTATGCATACAACCTTCCTATTCAGTGTGCAGCTTTGTAATTCATCCATTTCAGATAACCTAGTAATCTTATGCATACACCCTTCCTATTCAGTGTGTAGCTTTGTAATCTATCCATTTCAGATAACCTAGTAATCTTATGCATACACCCTTCCTATTCTGTGTGTAGTTTTGTAATTCATACATTTCAGCTAACCTAGTAATCTTATGCATAAACCCTTCCTATTTGGTGTGGAGCTTTGTAATTTATCCATTTCAGATAACCTAGTAATCTTATGCATACACCCTTCTTATTCAGTGTGTAGCTTTGTAATTCATCCATTTCAGATAACCTAGTAATTTTATGCATACACCCTTCCTATTCGGTGTGTAGCTTTGTTGTTGTTGTTGTTGTGTCTTTCGGCTTTTCCCAGTTAGGGGTCGCCACAGCGGAACTCCAGTCCGCTATTGATTGGCAGTTGATTTTTACGTGTTGAGTTGCCAGCCCTAATGCACAACCTTCAACGAAGGTACACCCATTCATGCATGTCTCCACGCAGAAGACGCTCTAGCTGAGAGTCGAAATGGTCAGCGTCTTACTGTGAGGCGACAACGTTACTGTAGCACCACCACTGCGGATTCGGTGTGTAGCTTTGTAATTCATCCATTTCAGATAACTTAGTAATCTTATGCATACACCCATCCTATTCAGTTTGTATCTTTGTAATTCATCCATTTCAGATAACCTAGTAATCTTATGCATACACTCTTCCTATTCGGTGTGTAGCTTTGTAATTCATCCATTTCAGATAACCTAGTAATCTTATGCATGCACCCTTCCTATTCGGTGTGTAGATGTGTAATTCTCCCATTTCAGATAACCTAGTAATCATATGCATTCACCCTTCCTATTCAGTGTGTAGCTTTGTAATTTATCCATTTCTTTTAAACTAATAATCTTATACATACACCCTTCCTATTCAATGTCTAGCTTTGTAATCCATCCATTTCAAATAACCTTGTAATCTTATGCATACACCCTTCCTATTCATTGTGTAGCTTTGTAATTCATCCATTTCAGATAACCTAGTAATCTTCTGCATACACCCTTCCTATTCACTGTGTAGCTTTGTAATTCATCCATTTCAGATAACCTAGTAATTTTATGCATACACCCTTTCTGTTCATTGTGCATCTTTGTATTCGATCCATTTCAGATAACCTAGTAATCTTATTCATACACCCTTCCTATTCGGTGTGTAGCTTTGTAATTCATCCATTTCAGATAACCTAATGATCTTATGCATACACCCTTCCTATTCAGTGTGTACCTTTGTAATTCATCCATTTCAGATAAATTAGTAATCTTATGCATACACCCTTCCTATACAGTGTGTAGCTTTGTAATTCATCCATTTCAGATAACCTAAAACTCTTAAGCATACACCCTTCGTGTTCACTGTGTAGCTTTGTAATCCATCCATTTCAGATAACCTATTAATCTTATGCATACATACTTCCTATTCGGTGTGTAGTTTTGTAATTCATCCATTTCAGATAACCTAGTGATCTTATGCATACACATTTCCTATTCGGTGTGTAGCTTTGTAATTCATCCATTTCAGATAACCTAGTAATCTTATGCATGCACCCTTCCTATTCAGTGTGTAGTTTTATAATTCAGTCATTTCAGATAACCTAGTAATCTTATGAATTCACCCTTCCTATTCGGTGTGTAGGTTTGTAATTTATCCATTTCAGTTAACCTAGTAATCTTATACATACACCCTTCCTATTCAATGTGTAGCTTTGTAATTCATCCATGTCAAATAACCTCATAATCTTATGCATACACCCTTCCTATTCAAGGTGTTGCTTTGTAGTCCATCCATTTCATATAACCTAGTAATCATATGCATACACCCTTTCTATTCAGTGTGTAGCTTTATAATTCATCCATTTCTTATAACCTAGTGATCTTATGCATACACCCTTCCTATCCAGTGTGTAACTTTGTAATTCATCCATTTCAGATAACCTAGAAATCTTATGCATACACCCTTTCTGTTCAGTGTGTGTAGCTTTGTAATCCATCCATTTCAGATAACCTATTAATCTTATGCATACACACTTCCTATTCGGTGTGTAGCTTTGTAATTCATCCATTTCAGATAACATAGTAATCTTATGCATGCACCCTTCCTATTCAGTGTGTAGCTTTGTAATTCAGCCATTTCAGATAACCTAGTAATCTTATGCATACACCTTTCGTATTTGGTGTGTAGCTTTGTAATTCATCCATTTCAGATAACATAGTAATCTTATGCATGCACCCTTCCTATTCAGTGTGTAGCTTTGTAATTCAGCCATTTCAGATAACCTAGTAATCTTATGCATACACCCTTCCAATTCACAGTGTAGCTTTGTAATCCATCCATTTCATATAACCTAGTAATCTTATGCATACACCCTTCCTATTCAATGTGTAGCTTTGTAATCCATCCATTTCAAATAACCTCGTAATCTTATGCATACACCCTTCCTATTCAGTGTGTTGCTTTGTAATCCATTTCATATAACCTAGTAATCTTATGTATACGCCCTTCCTATTCAGTGTGTAGCTTTGTAATTCATCCATTTCATATAACCTAGTAATCTTATGCATACACCCTTCCTATTCAATGTGTAGCTTTGTAATCCATCCATTTCAAATAACCTCGTAATCTTATGCATACACCCTTCCTATTCAGTGTGTTGCTTTGTAATCCATTTCATATAACCTAGTAATCTTATGTATACACCCTTCCTATTCAGTGTGTAACTTTGTAATTCATCCATTTCAGATAATCTAGTAATCTTATGCATACACCCTTCCTATTCAGTGTGTAACTTTGTAATTCATCCATTTCAGATAACCTAGTAATTTTATGCATACACCCTTTCTGTTCAGTATGTAGCTTTGTAATCCATCCATTTCAGATAACCTAGTAATCTTATGCATATACCCTTCCTATTCACAGTGTAGCTTTGTAATCCATCCATTTCAGATAACCTATTAATCTTATGCATACACACTTCCTATTCGGTGTGTAGCTTTGTAATTCATCCATTTCAGATAAACTAGTGATCTTATGCATACACACTTCCTATTCGGTGTGTAGCTTTGTAATTCATCCATTTCAGATGACCTAGTGATCTTATGCATACACCTTTCCTTTTCAGTGTGTAGGTTTTAAATTCATCCCTTTCAAATAACCTAGTAGTCTTATGCATACACCCTTTGTATTCGGTGTGTAGCTTTGTAATCCATCCATTTCAGATAACCTAGAACTCTTAAGCATATACCCTTAGTGTTTACTGTGTAGCTTTGTCATCCATCCATTTCATATAACCTAGTAATCTTATGCATACACCCTTCCTATTCAGTGTGTAGCTTTGTAATTCGTCCATCTCAGATAACCTAGTAATCTTATGCATACACCCTTCCTATTCAGTGTGCAGCTTTGTAATTCATCCATTTCAGATAACCTAGTAATCTTATGCATACACCCTTCCTATTTGGTGTGTAGCTTTGTAATTCATCCATTTCAGGCAACCTAGTAACATTATGCATACACCCTTTCTGTTCAGTGTGTAGCTTTGTAATCCATCCATTTCAGATAACCTAGTAATCGTATGCATACACCCTTCCTATTCAATGTGTAGCTTTGTAATCCATCCATTTCAGATAACCTATTAATCTTATGCATACACCCTTCCTATTCAGTGTGTTGCTTTGTAATCCATTTCATATAACCTAGTAATCTTATGTATACACCCTTCCTATTCAGTGTGTAACTTTGTAATTCATCCATTTCAGATAACCTAGTAATCTTATGCATACACCCTTCCTATTCAGTGTGTAACTTTGTAATTCATCCATTTCAGATAACCTAGTAATTTTATGCATACACCCTTTCTGTTCAGTATGTAGCTTTGTAATCCATCCATTTCAGATAACCTAGTAATCTTATGCATATACCCTTCCTATTCACAGTGTAGCTTTGTAATCCATCCATTTCAGATAACCTATTAATCTTATGCATACACACTTCCTATTCGGTGTGTAGCTTTGTAATTCATCCATTTCAGATAACCTAGTGATCTTATGCATACACCCTTCCTTTTCAGTGTGTAGGTTTTTAATTCATCCATTTCAGATCACCTAGTAATCTTATGCATACACCCTTCCTATTCAGTGTGTAGGTTTTAAATTCATCCCTTTCAAATAACCTAGTAATCTTATGCATACACCCTTCCTATTCAGTGTGTAGCTTTGTAATCCATCCATTTCAGATAACCTAGAACTCTTAAGCATACACCCTTAGTGTTTACTGTGTAGCTTTGTCATCCATCCATTTCATATAACCTAGTAGTCTTATGCATACACCCTTTGTATTCGGTGTGTAGCTTTGTAATCCATCCATTTCAGATAACCTAGAACTCTTAAGCATACACCCTTAGTGTTTACTGTGTAGCTTTGTCATCCATCCATTTCATATAACCTAGTAATCTTATGCAGACACCCTTCCTATTCAGTGTGTAGCTTTGTAATTCATCCATTTCAGATAACCTAGTAATTTTATGCATACCCCCTTCCTTTTCAGTGTGTAGCTTTGTAATTCATCCATTTCAGATAACCTAATAATCTTATGGATAAGCCCTTCCTATTCAGTGTGTAGCTTTGTAATTCGTCCATTTCAGATAACCTAGTAATCTTATGCATATACTCTTCCTATTCAGTGTGTACCTTTGTAATTCATCCATTTCAGATAACCTAGTAATCTTATGCATACACCCTTCCAATATGGTGTGTAGCTTTATTATTCATCCATTTCAGTTAACATAGTAATCTTATGCATGCACCCTTCCTATTCAGTGTGTAGCTTTGTAATTCATCTATTTTAGATAAACTAGTAATCTTATGCACACCACCCACCCTATTCAGTTTGTAACTTTGTAATTCATCCATTTCAGATAACCTAGTGATCTTATGCATACACTCATCCTATTCAGTGTGTAGGTTTGTAATTTGTCCATTTCAGAGAACCTAGTAATCTTATGCATACACCTTTCCTATTCGGTGTGTAGCTTTGTAATTCATCCATTTCAGATAACCTAGTAATCTTATGCATACACCACTCTTATTCAGTGTGTAGCTTTGTAATTCATCCATTTCAGACAACCTAGTAATCTTATGCATACACCCTTCCTATTCAATGTGTAGCTTTGTAATCCATCCATTTCAGATAAACTAGTAATCTTATGCATACATCCTTCCTATTTGGTGTGTAGCTTTGTAATTCATCCAGTTCAGATAACCTAGTGATCTTATACATGCACCCCTCCTGTTCAGTGTGTAGATTTATAATTTTTCCATTTCAAATAACCTAGTAATCTTATGCATACATCCTTCCTATTCAGTGTGCGGCTTTGTAATTCATCCATTTCAGATAACCTAGTAATCTTATGCATACACCCTTCCTATTCGGTGTGTAGCTTTGTAATCCATCCATTTCAGATAACCTGGTAATCTTATGCATACACCCTTCCTATTCTGTGTGTAGCTTTGTAATTCATACATTTCAGCTAACCTAGTAATCTTATGCATAAACCCTTCCTATTTGGTGTGGAGCTTTGTAATTCATCCATTTCAGATAACCTAGTAATTTTATGCATACAACCTTCCTATTCGGTGTGCAGCTTTGTTGTTGTTGTTGTTGTGTCTTTCGGCTTTTCCCGGTTAGGGGTCGCCACAGCAGAACTCCAGTCCGCTAATGATTGGCAGTTGATTTTTACGTGTTGAGTTGCCAGCCCTAACGCACAACCTTCAACGAAGGTACACCCATTCATGCATGTCTCCATGCACAAGACGCTCTAGCTGAGAGTCAAAACAGTCAGCGTCTTACTGTGAGGCGACAACGCTACCGCAGCACCACCACCGCGGATTCGGTGTGTAGCTTTGTAATTCATCCATTTCAGATAACCTAGTAATCTTATGCATACACCCTTCCTATTCAGTTTGTATCTTTGTAATTCATCCATTTCAGATAACCTAGTAATCTTATGCATACACTCTTCCTATTCGGTGTGTAGCTTTGTAATTCATCCATTTCAGATAACCTAGTAATCTTATGCATGCACCCTTCCTATTCGGTGTGTAGATGTGTAATTCTCCCATTTCAGATAACCTAGTAATCGTATGCATTCACCCTTCCTATTCAGTGTGTAGGTTTGTAATTTATCCATTTCTTTTAAACTAATAATCTTATACATACACCCTTCCTATTCAATGTCTAGCTTTGTAATCCATCCATTTCAAATAACCTCGTAAAATTATACATACACCCTTCCTATTCAGTGTGTTGCTTTGTAATCCTTCAATTTCAGATAACCTAGTAATCTTATGCATACACCCTTCCTATTCATTGTGTAGCTTTGTAATTCATCCATTTCAGATAACCTAGTAATCTTCTGCATACATCCTTCCTATTCAGTGTGTAGCTTTGTAATTCATCAATTTCAGATAACCTAGTAATTTTATGCATACACCCTTTCTGTTCATTGTGTATCTTTGTAATCGATCCATTTCAGATAACCTAGTAATCTTATTCATACACCCTTCCTATTCGGTGTGTAGCTTTGTAATTCATCCATTTCAGATAACCTAATGATCTTATGCATACACCCTTCCTATTCAGTGTGTACCTTTGTAATTCATCCATTTCAGATAACCTAGTAATCTTATGCATACACCCTTCCTATTCAGTGTGTAGCATTGTAATTCATCCATTTCAGATAACCTAGAACTCTTAAGCATACACCCTTCGTGTTCACTGTGTAGCTTTGTAATCCATCCATTTCAGATAACCTATTAATCTTATGCATACATACTTCCTATTCGGTGTGTAGTTTTGTAATTCATCCATTTCAGATAACCTAGTGATCTTATGCATACACATTTCCTATTCGGTGTGTAGCTTTGTAATTCATCCATTTCAGATAACCTGGTAATCTTATGCATGCACCCTTCCTATTCAGTGTGTAGTTTTGTAATTCATCCATTTCAGATAACCTAGTGATCTTATGCATACACTCATCCTATTCAGTGTGTAGGTTTGTAATTTGTCCATTTCAGAGAACCTAGTAATCCTATGCATACACCTTTCCTATTCGGTGTGTAGCTTTGTAATTCATCCATTTCAGATAACCTAGTAATCTTATGCATGCACCCTTCCTATTCAGTGTGTAGTTTTGTAATTCACCCATTTCAGATAACCTAGTAATCGTATGCATACATCCTTCCTATTTGGTGTGTAGCTTTGTAATTCATCCAGTTCAGATAACCTAGTGATCTTATACATGCACCCCTCCTGTTCAATGTGTAGATTTATAATTTTTCCATTTCAAATAACCTAGTAATCTTATGCATACAACCTTCCTATTCAGTGTGCAGCTTTGTAATTCATCCATTTCAGATAACCTAGTAATCTTATGCATACACCCTTCCTATTCAGTGTGTAGCTTTGTAATCTATCCATTTCAGATAACCTAGTAATCTTATGCATACACCCTTCCTATTCTGTGTGTAGTTTTGTAATTCATACATTTCAGCTAACCTAGTAATCTTATGCATAAACCCTTCCTATTTGGTGTGGAGCTTTGTAATTTATCCATTTCAGATAACCTAGTAATCTTATGCATACACCCTTCTTATTCAGTGTGTAGCTTTGTAATTCATCCATTTCAGATAACCTAGTAATTTTATGCATACACCCTTCCTATTCGGTGTGTAGCTTTGTTGTTGTTGTTGTTGTGTCTTTCGGCTTTTCCCAGTTAGGGGTCGCCACAGCGGAACTCCAGTCCGCTATTGATTGGCAGTTGATTTTTACGTGTTGAGTTGCCAGCCCTAATGCACAACCTTCACCGAAGGTACACCCATTCATGCATGTCTCCACGCAGAAGACGCTCTAGCTGAGAGTCGAAATGGTCAGCGTCTTACTGTGAGGCGACAACGTTACCGCAGCACCACCACTGCGGATTCGGTGTGTAGTTTTGTAATTCATCCATTTCAGATAACTTAGTAATCTTATGCATACACCCTTCCTATTCAATTTGTATCTTTGTAATTCATCCATTTCAGATAACCTAGTAATCTTATGCATACACTCTTCCTATTCGGTGTGTAGCTTTGTAATTCATCCATTTCAGATAACCTAGTAATCTTATGCATGCACCCTTCCTATTCGGTGTGTAGATGTGTAATTCTCCCATTTCAGATAACCTAGTAATTGTATGCATTCACCCTTCCTATTCAGTGTGTAGGTTTGTAATTTATCCATTTCTTTTAAACTAATAATCTTATACATACACCCTTCCTATTCAATGTCTAGCTTTGTAATCCATCCATTTCAAATAACCTCGTAATCTTATGCATACACCCTTCCTATTCAGTGTGTTGCTTTGTAATCCTTCCATTTCAGATAACCTAGTAATCTTACGCATACACCCTTCCTATTCATTGTGTAGCTTTGTAATTCATCCATTTCAGATAACCTAGTAATCTTCTGCATACACCCTTCCTATTCACTGTGTAGCTTTGTAATTCATCCATTTCAGATAACCTAGTAATTTTATGCATACACCCTTTCTGTTCATTGTGCATCTTTGTATTCGATCCATTTCAGATAACCTAGTAATCTTATTCATACACCCTTCCTATTCGGTGTGTAGCTTTGTAATTCATCCATTTCAGATAACCTAATGATCTTATGCATACACCCTTCCTATTCAGTGTGTACCTTTGTAATTCATCCATTTCAGATAAATTAGTAATCTTATGCATACACCCTTCCTATACAGTGTGTAGCTTTGTAATTCATCCATTTCAGATAACCTAGAACTCTTAAGCATACACCCTTCGTGTTCACTGTGTAGCTTTGTAATCCATCCATTTCAGATAACCTATTAATCTTATGCATACATACTTCCTATTCAGTGTGTAATTTTGTAATTCATCCATTTCAGATAACCTAGTGATCTTATGCATACACATTTCCTATTCGGTGTGTAGCTTTGTAATTCATCCATTTCAGATAACCTAGTAATCTTATGCATGCACCCTTCCTATTCAGTGTGTAGTTTTGTAATTCAGTCATTTCAGATAACCTAGTAATCTTATGAATTCACCCTTCCTATTCGGTGTGTAGGTTTGTAATTTATCCATTTCAGTTAACCTAGTAATCTTATACATACACCCTTCCTATTCAATGTGTAGCTTTGTAATTCATCCATGTCAAATAACCTCGTAATCTTATGCATACACCCTTCCTATTCAAGGTGTTGCTTTGTAGTCCATCCATTTCATATAACCTAGTAATCTTATGCATACACCCTTTCTATTCAGTGTGTAGCTTTATAATTCATCCATTTCTTATAACCTAGTGATCTTATGCATACACCCTTCCTATCCAGTGTGTAACTTTGTAATTCATCCATTTCAGATAACCTAGAAATCTTATGCATACACCCTTTCTGTTCAGTGTGTGTAGCTTTGTAATCCATCCATTTCAGATAACCTATTAATCTTATGCATACACACTTCCTATTCGGTGTGTAGCTTTGTAATTCATCCATTTCAGATAACATAGTAATCTTATGCATGCACCCTTCCTATTCAGTGTGTAGCTTTGTAATTCAGCCATTTCAGATAACCTAGTAATCTTATGCATACACCTTCAGATTTGGTGTGTAGCTTTGTAATTCATCCATTTCAGATAACATAGTAATCTTATGCATGCACCCTTCCTATTCAGTGTGTAGCTTTGTAATTCAGCCATTTCAGATAACCTAGTAATCTTATGCATACACCCTTCCTATTCACAGTGTAGCTTTGTAATCCATCCATTTCATATAACCTAGTAATCTTATGCATACACCCTTCCTATTCAATGTGTAGCTTTGTAATCCATCCATTTCAAATAACCTCGTAATCTTATGCATACACCCTTCCTATTCAGTGTGTTGCTTTGTAATCCATTTCATATAACCTAGTAATCTTATGTATACACCCTTCCTATTCAGTGTGTAGCTTTGTAATTCATCCATTTCATATAACCTAGTAATCTTATGCATACACCCTTCCTATTCAATGTGTAGCTTTGTAATCCATCCATTTCAAATAACCTCGTAATCTTATGCATACACCCTTCCTATTCAGTGTGTTGCTTTGTAATCCATTTCATATAACCTAGTAATCTTATGTATACACCCTTCCTATTCAGTGTGTAACTTTGTAATTCATCCATTTCAGATAACCTAGTAATCTTATGCATACACCCTTCCTATTCAGTGTGTAACTTTGTAATTCATCCATTTCAGATAACCTAGTAATTTTATTCATACACCCTTTCTGTTCAGTATGTAGCTTTGTAATCCATCCATTTCAGATAACCTAGTAATCTTATGCATATACCCTTCCTATTCACAGTGTAGCTTTGTAATCCATCCATTTCAGATAACCTATTAATCTTATGCATACACACTTCCTATTCGGTGTGTAGCTTTGTAATTCATCCATTTCAGATAACCTAGTGATCTTATGCATACACACTTCCTATTCGGTGTGTAGCTTTGTAATTCATCCATTACAGATAACCTAGTGATCTTATGCATACACCCTTCCTTTTCAGTGTGTAGGTTTTAAATTCATCCCTTTCAAATAACCTAGTAATCTTATGCATACACCCTTCCTATTCAGTGTGTAGCTTTGTAATCCATCCATTTCAGATAACCTAGAACTCTTAAGCATACACCCTTAGTGTTTACTGTGTAGCTTTGTCATCCATCCATTTCATATAACCTAGTAGTCTTATGCATACACCCTTTGTATTCGGTGTGTAGCTTTGTAATCCATCCATTTCAGATAACCTAGAACTCTTAAGCATACACCCTTAGTGTTTACTGTGTAGCTTTGTCATCCATCCATTTCATATAACCTAGTAATCTTATGCATACACCCTTCCTATTCAGTGTGTAGCTTTGTAATTCGTCCATTTCAGATAACCTAGTAATCTTATGCATACACCCTTCCTATTCAGTGTGCAGCTTTGTAATTCATCCATTTCAGATAACCTAGTAATCTTATGCATACACCCTTCCTATTCGGTGTGTAGCTTTGTAATTCATCCATTTCAGGCAACCTAGTAACATTATGCATACACCCTTTCTGTTCAGTGTGTAGCTTTGTAATCCATCCATTTCAGATAACCTAGTAATCGTATGCATACACCCTTCCTATTCAATGTGTAGCTTTGTAATCCATCCATTTCAGATAACCTATTAATCTTATGCATACACCCTTCCTATTCAGTGTGTTGCTTTGTAATCCATTTCATATAACCTAGCAATCTTATGTATACACCCTTCCTATTCAGTGTGTAACTTTGTAATTCATCCATTTCAGATAACCTAGTAATCTTATGCATACACCCTTCCTATTCAGTGTGTAACTTTGTAATTCATCCATTTCAGATAACCTAGTAATTTTATGCATACACCCTTTCTGTTCAGTATGTAGCTTTGTAATCCATCCATTTCAGATAACCTAGTAATCTTATGCATATACCCTTCCTATTCACAGTGTAGCTTTGTAATCCATCCATTTCAGATAACCTAGTGATCTTATGCATACACCCTTCCTTTTCAGTGTGTAGGTTTTTAATTCATCCATTTCAGATCACCTAGTAATCTTATGCATACACCCTTCCTATTCAGTGTGTAGGTTTTAAATTCATCCCTTTCAAATAACCTAGTAATCTTATGCATACACCCTTCCTATTCAGTGTGTAGCTTTGTAATCCATCCATTTCAGATAACCTAGAACTCTTAAGCATACACCCTTAATGTTTACTGTGTAGCTTTGTCATCCATCCATTTCATATAACCTAGTAGTCTTATGCATACACCCTTTGTATTCGGTGTGTAGCTTTGTAATCCATCCATTTCAGATAACCTAGAACTCTTAAGCATACACCCTTAGTGTTTACTGTGTAGCTTTGTCATCCATCCATTTCATATAACCTAGTAATCTTATGCAGACACCCTTCCTATTCAGTGTGTAGCTTTGTAATTCATCCATTTCAGATAACCTAGTAATTTTATGCATACACCCTTTCTGTTCATTGTGTAGCTTTGTAATCGATCCATTTCAGATAACCTAGTAATCTTATTCATACACCCTTCCTATTCGGTGTGTAGCTTTGTAATCCATCCATTTCAGATAACCTAGTAATTTTATGCATACACCCTTTCTGTTCATTGTGTATCTTTGTAATCGATCCATTTCAGATAACCTAGTAATCTTATTCATACACCCTTCCTATTCGGTGTGTAGCTTTGTAATTCATCCATTTCAGATAACCTAATGATCTTATGCATACACCCTTCCTATTCAGTGTGTACCTTTGTAATTCATCCATTTCAGATAACCTAGAACTCTTAAGCATACACCCTTCGTGTTCACTGTGCAGCTTTGTAATCCATCCATTTCAGATAACCTATTAATCTTATGCATACACACTTCCTATTCGGTGTGTAGTTTTGTAATTTATCCATTTCAGATAACCTAGTGATCTTATGCATACACCTTTCCTTTTCAGTATGTAGGTTTGTAATTTGTCCATTTCAGATAACCTAGTAATCTTATGCATACACATTTCCTATTCGGTATGTAGCTTTGCAATTCATCCATTTCAGATAACCTAGTAATCTTATGCATGCACCCTTCCTATTCAGTGTGTAGTTTTGTAATTCACCCATTTCAGATAACCTAGTAATCTTATGCATTCACCCTTCCTATTCAGTGTGTAGGTTTGTAATGTATCCATTTCAGTTAACCAAGTAATCTTATACATACAGCAAGTAGCAAACAACGACCACAGTATCCAAAAAGTTCTTTAATAAAATCTCTGACGTCTCGGCCAAAGCCTTCAAGGAGAATAAAATTGTATACAAGCATCCACATTTTATAACAAACTAGTAACTCAATTAAACAATTAAGCAATTAATTAAGCAACACTCTCCAATTGAACTCAGCATTGAGCCCACAAGGAGACATAGTTTTATACTTTAAAATAAGCAGAGCTTCTTTTACATTATACATACACCCTTCCTATTCAATGTGTAGCTTTGTAATCCATCCATTTCAAATAACCTCGTAATCTTATGCATACACCCTTCCTATTCAGTGTGTTGCTTTGTAATCCATCCATTTCATATAACCTAGTAATCTTATGCATACACCCTTCCTATTCAGTGTGTAGCTTTGTAATTCATCCATTTCATATAACCTAGTAATCTTATGCATAGACCCTTCCTAGCCAGTGTGTAACTTTGTAATTCATCCATTTCAGATAACCTAGAAATCTTATGCATACACCCTTTCTGTT